>NC_086336.1:66435986-66806630 GCF_032445375.1 Bacillus rossius redtenbacheri
TAAATGAAAATATAATTAAATAAAAATTAGTATTTAAGTAAAGTACAGGTATAAAGTTATAACAATATATAAAATTTACTTAAATACTAAAGCCATCTCTTCATCAGTTAAATTATGTAGCCAAATATTAACATATTTTTTTCATTTGAAAATAATTTTTAGTTTTTAGTTTTGCAGGAAGAATAACAACAATTTTTGGAAGCAAAAATTCTAAAGATCTCTGAGATATTGTTTTATGAAATTGAGGGATTTGTAAATTTATATTCTGTCTATGCCGTGTAGGATAGTTATGATCTATATAATTTAACTGATTATCCCTTTGATATATATTAATTATTACAGCTCCCTACCAAAAATTTACAACAGAAAACAACAGAAAATACAACAGAACTTTACAACAGACACCAACTGAAATACAATAGGATACAACAGGATTTTCTGTTGTATTTAATGCGGGAATTGGCCGATTTCTGTTGGTTTCTGTTGTAAATCTTAGTGTATTTCAGTGGTTTCTATTGGTTTTTGTTGCAAAACATTCTAATGGATTCTGTTGTTTTCTGTGGGTTTTATTGTATTATGTTGGGTCTTGTTGTTTTATGTTGCAAAGAGTTATGTTGGTTTCTGTTGCATTTCAGTGTTATTCAAAGTATTCTGTTGGGTTTTGTTGTTTTATGTTGCAAAGAGTTCTGATGGTTTCTGTTGTATTCCAGTGTTATCCATTATATTCTGTTGGTTTTTGTTGTTTTCTATTGCAAAGAATTCTGTTGGTTTCTGTTATATTCTAGTGTTTCTCATTGTATTCTATTGGGGTTTTTCATTGTTTTCTGTTACAAAGAGTTCTGTTGGTTTCTATGGCATTTTAGTGTTTTTGACTTTATTCTGTTGGGTTATGTTGTTTTATGTTGCAAAGAGAGAGCTGTCTAGGCTTGTTTAGCCCGCATGATATATACATTTCCCTTCTACAATCGTTCATGTTACAACTTTACATATTGCTATCCTTTTGGATGTTTTGCATTTACAATATTATTTACAAGGCTACGAAACATACTTACACTACACACTTAAAAATCTTCATAAATATTTACAATCATAACATGTCTTAACATAACTATAATACATTGTCTGTTCATATTTTACAACTGCCATCTGGTGACGAGTGGTTTCACTACAATGGCCATGGCCGGAAAATTGTGCCGCGGACAGGACTGTGACCCGGGTTTTTGTTTAAATAAAGAGGAGGTACAACGTCAATCTGTTGCAAAGAGTTCTGTTGGTTTCTATTGTATTCCAGAGTTTTTCATTGTAATCTGTTGGGTTTTTTTGTTTTCTGTTGCAAAGAGTTCTGTTGGTTTCTGTTGTATTCCAGTGTTGTTCATTGTATTCTGTTGGGTTTTTGTTGTTTTATGTTGCAGAGTGTTCTGTTGGTTTCTGTTGTATTCCAGTGTTATTCAAAGTATTCTGGTGGGTTTTGTTGTTTTATGTTGCAAAGATTTCTGTTGGTTTAGGTTGTATTCCAGTGTTTTTCATTGTAATCTGTTGGGTTTTGTTGTTTTCTGTTGCAAACAGTTATGTTGATTTCAGTTGTATTCCAGTGTTTTTCATTGTATTCTGTTGGGTATTGTTGTTTTCTGTTGCAAATAATTCTGTTGGTTTCTGTTATATTATAGTTTTTTTCATTGATTCTGATGGGTTTTGTTGGTTTCTGTTGTAGTCCAGTGTTTTTCATTGTATTCTATTGGGTATTGTTGTTTTCTGTTACAAAGAGTTCTGTTGGTTTCTATTGCATTCTAGTGTTTTTCATTGTATTCTGTTGGGTTTTGTTGTTTTCTGTTGCAAAATGTTCTGTTGGTTTCTGTTGTATTCCAGTGTTTTTCATTGTATTCTGTTGTTTTGCTGATAATTTTGAAGCACATATGTAAAGTCTAATTACCATCACCATGTATCGCGTACATTAATACTGATATAATATCAATAGGTAAAAGTTCTGTATCGCTTATCCAAGATTATCACTTGGCCCTGTTCATTTTGATCCCCCGTAACCTGAATAAAGATTATAATTTCTTTTATACGTCACATTACGTGCTATCGGACGTAACACGTTGGCAATTCGCGCCTCCATACTGCTAAAAAAAATCCCTGCAAGGATTAACGCTTGGGCTTGGGTACACAGTAGGGACTCACATATTTTTTTACATTGCATCAACTAAAACAACAAAGCATAATTTTTTATTTGGATATATTAAAGCAATGTAACATAATAACAACAAACAAAAATTTACATTATTCCCTACTGTGCATCCAAGCCCAAGCGTCAATCCTTGATGCAAGCCTTAATGTTTAATAAATCATATCTATAACCCCTAAATATATATTAAAAGAAATCATAATTCTTGCCAATTTCTTCATTCATTTTCGTAGCAAACAAATGTCACATTCGTAACCTTGCAGTGTGTCCCAGCCTGTACAAAGAGAGTGAGCGATAAAAATGGTTAAATAGTTAATGAAAAATGTATTTAGAGAAATGTTATTATCCAATGGTAATTTTACACTAATCAAACTCGGTAAATAAAATATGTAAACGATAAACAGAAACGTTTTTCTTAAATGCCAAAAATTATTAGGGTAATGCCGATCAGTGGTAAGAAATGTGATCACTGAGATCGGCATTACCCCCGAAGACATCCGCCATGAAACAGGTTATGTACAAGGAAAAAAAAAAAAACAATTATACAAAAATCACTAATGAACAGCAAGAAAAACAAAAAAAAAAAAAAAACAAAACCCAACAGAATGCAATGAAAAACACTAGAATACAACAGAACTCTTTGCAACAGAAAACAATGATAAACACTGGTATTCAAAAGAAACCAACATAACTGTTTGCAACAGAAAACCACTAAACCGAACAGAATACTATGAAAAACACTGGACTACAACAGAAACCAACAGAACTCTTTGCAAAAGAAAACAACAAAACCCAACAGAATACAATAATAAACACTAAAATACAATAGAATCCAACAGACTGCTTTACAACAGAAAACAACAAAACCCAACACTTTCTGTTCCAATATCTTTCACAACAGAATCCAATAAAAACCAATGAATTCAGTGGGCTTTGACAACAGAACCCACTAGAATACAATGATGTATTTTTTTGTGTGTGTAAATTTTCCCCAACAAAATACACTGAAACCCAATGAAGTCAGTGTGTTTACAACAAAACCCAACAGGATCCAATAAAATACACTGAAATCTATTCTGTGATACAACAGGATACACTGAAATTCCTGTTATATTTTATTGGTTTCTGTTGTAAATTTTTGGTAGGGCTATAATAAACAATCTTTTAATATCAAATACATTTAATAGTTTAAAAAGTTCCTTGGATGGGTACATGTAGTTTTTTTTGAAAATAACTCGTAAAATAAGTTTTTGAATTGTTATAAGTGGCTTAATTGACGTTTTACTCATCCCTCCCCAAGCCAGAATGCCATACTGCATTACATACTGAAAAATAGCAAAGTAAACCATTCTAATACCTTCAATAGATAATATTGTTCTTAGTTCAACGAATTTATAAACTTTTATACACATTTATATAATGGTATGATGAAAGCATTAGTAAAAATGGGTGAAATATATATTTGAAGTGTTAATATCCATGCTTCAGAGTAGGTTTTGCTTTCTTGTTATAAGCATTTATTTTGGCAATTTTCTAGAGTTGAAACTCTTCTAAAAAAAAAAAAAATCTTAAAATTGTATTTTTGAGTTACCTTCATTATATTTGATGATTCTGTAAATCGTCGTGTAGAAAGTAACCCATTAGGGGGAATCAGAAGAACCGAAAGACGCCATATTTGTTTCAACACTTGTTGGTGTGTATCTTAGCTCTCGGTATGCAGCATTTGGTGGGTGTTATTTCGTGAATGGAACTAAAGTCAAGGAACTGAAATATGTAACAGACGGTGCTGCAATCTGTGGCGTGTGTGCGAACCAAAGTTCATAAAGCCAAATGAAAACTTTTTACTATTAACAGAACTGTTTAATGAATTTTAATAAGATGTTCAGTATTTTAATAAAATAGCTTGTCGAAAATCCAAAGATGGGATTTAGTATTTTTTTCAAGTCTTTTCCGCTTTAATCGGGGCAATTTCATTCCTAAGGTTTAAAATTTCGCACTGTAAATGGAATGATTCGTTCGATAGTCAACGTAGCTATTCCGGCAGCGAATTATAACGGGCGTGCGGAAACTACGTGTGATTCGCGTCCAGAAATGTAGTTGAAAACACGATTTGCGTATATTTATTAAGCTCAGCATTATTTTAAGAATCCTACGTTAAATTTCGTGTTCGACTTTTGCATTGTGATTGTATTTGCAACCTGATTACACATGAATTGGCTCGTTACCAAGGTTAGATGTTACACATCACTTGTCAGATAACTTGAAAAATCTAATTTAAATAATTTAGAAAATCTAAAATGGTCCGGAAAAGATGTTGGGTACAAGTTATAAACATACACCTCACCGAAACAAAAGACTATTGAGAAATACAAGCATATGTGGCAATGCACGGCCGAAAAAAATAAATTTCTTGGTCATTTAGTTATACGAGGACACATAAATTAAAATAAAAAGTTTCCAGAAATTTCTTAACTTCAAATTATTCTGTATGTAGAGTAATTAACAATTATAATTTAATTTGTGGCTTTTAATGAAGTTACACACACACACACACACACACACACACACACACACACATATATATATATATATATATATATATATATATATATATATATACACACTTTATATATAATCTTCTAAAAAATACAAAATCTATAAACAAAACTAAAATCTAATTCCAAAGTTTATAAACTACGCAAGAAAATCAAAAACCCAAAACGTTCAACAACAAAGTTTTCAAAAACAAAAACCCATTTATAAACTACACACGACGCAAAAAGGCAACGCAAGCATCGAACAACTTTAAACTTCTTGCGTTTCGTCTTGGCGCTTACGCCTTCCTTATTTGAAGTGAAGTGTTCCAAAAACTGTTAAACACGCAGGCGTTATATGCATAGAAGGCTACGATTGTAAGTGTGTCTATATATACACACACATAAGATGTTTTCACGTGTGTGTGAAACGTTTGTATAGTGAAAGAAAAAAACCCTTTGAAATCAAATTATTGACGATTTCTTATGTTTTCATTACAAATATGAATTATCAAGAGAAGCCCGTGGAAGCAAATTTGTTCTCAAGCGTTTTAAAATTTCAATTTGTAGGATTGCAGATGTCTCGCAACTTTCGCGCTTTATAAACGACAGTGAGTTGGCTGCGTCGATGCTCGTCGGGAGAGTTCGGCGGGACTCGGAGAGAGTCGGGGAGGAGGGGCAGACCACCGTAGTGCCGCCGCTCGCCGCTGCGGGCAGCACGTGCTGGCTCTGGCCAGACAGCTCCACAGCTGGCACGTAACCCGTCTCAAGTATCAAGTAGCTAGTATCTTTCTGCCACTGTTATGTCGACAGGGTTTGCAAACCATTTTATTGCCAGTTGGAGAACGTACCACGGGCACCTATCGGAGGAATAAAGAATAAAGTACATGTTACTTAATTTTGAGTCGAGCCATCATCTTTGAAATTTGGGGGGGGGAAATTAAACTTTTAAACTGTAGTCTACCAGCATTAAGAAAAATTCATATTTCGTATAAAACTCACCACAACTGAACTATATACACACGCATTTGCATATTTTACTGCTATTTATGTTTTATATTTAAAAAAATTCAAGTCATGCAGCCTCAACATTATAAATGACCTCTCAACTTTGGATCTTACAAATTACTCTTAGAAAGGGGGAGGGGGTGCCCGAAAATAAATTATGTTATAAATAACTCTTACGTCGGGTGTATACAGTAGCGGATCCAGAGGGGGCTCAACCCCCCTCCAAAAGCATCTGGGTCCACTATTGTTTTAGTGTTTGCCTTGATAGCCTCAGCTGGGTCAAGCCCCTCCCAAACCAAAATCCTGGATCCGCCACTGGGTGTATAAACTACGCAAGGGACGAACACTCAACCACAAAAAAAGTCAAGTGTATCCTATTAAAAACGACATTCGGGCCTTCTATGCACATAACTATGCATATTCTCTTTAAAAGTTTTGCAACACTTCAATATGAAAGGAGGAAACGAAAAACTTAACGCAAACAGTTTAATTTTGACCGACGCTTACTTTGCGTTTTTGCGTCTTGCGTTGTTTTAAAACGGGTATTTAAAAAAGTCGTTATTGAACTTAAGTTTGTTACGTTCTTGCGTAGTATATAAATCCAGCCGTTTGCTATTGCAAGTCAAACAAGGACCGAGTCACCGCAGGTAAATGCTACCCGTCTTGACTGGTTATATGTACTATTCGTCGCAAGGCATTCTGGTGCCCGTAGCTTCGTTTTGAGTTTTTGCAGTTATACCTACTTCTTTAGGCGCGTTATGAAAAAATGATGAGCGAATTTTACGATGCGCACGCACCATCAACGAAATTTTCACAAAATGAAAAAGAAAAGAAAAACTTCATACAAAGAGTTACATACAAATAAAAAAAAAAAATATGTGCTTTTAAATCTTATAAGTACTTTAGTTTTTTATACTGAATAGTGAGCCATATAATTAAAAACCTTAATTTACTGTGAATATTAGTGGTAAAAATTGTGTTTATTAACTTTTTCAAGTATATTTTCAAGTGTATTTATGTAAGTGAGGTTACATTCCAGTATGTATTATTTATTTACATTGTAAATAATAACATTATAATTATAAATAATTAAAATTAATACGTTAGAATTATCATTCACCATATTTATTTTTTCATTATTAATTGAAATTTATCTCGATTAATTTACTAAATTAATAAAATTATATGCGTATTTATGTTGAGTATTCATTTTAATTTTTAAGTTGGATTTAATTTATACCTTACCAAGCGTATACATAATATAAATCCAATATTTTTATGATTTTATTTATTTTTATTATTTGCGAGCAAAATTAAAGTTAGTTTTTTAATGCGTCAAGTAAGCATAACTTATAACGCGCGTACTCGCATCCATTTTTAAACGTAAGTATATGTACTGTAATTGTACTGTTATCGTGTAAAACAAGAGTAAGATTGAATGCCTCTGTTCCCCAGATGTTTCAGGTGCGGGGAGAGAGTGGGGGCTTGTAGGCAGTCCTCGGCGGGCCCTAGCAGGCCCCAGCAGGCCGCAGCAGGCCCCAGCAGGCCCCAGCAGGCCCCGGAAGGCCCCAGCAGGCCTGAAGGCTGACATGCTCAGTTCCTCGGTGGCGGCTGTACACGTGGCCAGGTCAGTCAACCGCGCCATGACTCCCAGATTGCTGTGTATTACAAATGCTCGGAGACTCGTTCGAGGTTGTAATAAACCAACCCTTCACAATTTCATCGCTTAGGCGTGTTCCACAATGACTCGTCATTGGACACGGACCCGTACGGATTGGTTCGGCAATGCTCAGCTCCACCGTTTACGTTACTCCGTGCGACCAATAGAAGCTGAGCATTTCCCCACGGCGGTAGCCATGTTTTTTACATTTTAAATATGTTAAGTATTGTTTCAAGTACAAGAATATGCAGTGTTATATCATTACTTACTTTTATATATGTTTATTTTTATTTTACATGTTTTCTGACCGTGCTGTTAATTTAATTTATCGTAAACCGTGACTTTAAATCTCATGGGTTGCCATTAGTTACGTTTCAATGCTTTGTGCATGCGGCAGACACGATAGTGAAACAGGACTATCCTGCGGATACGTGATGCATTCCGTTTTTACGTTTCCACGTCGTTGTGAGACGGGCCTTACGAGCTGCTTGTTTCCCACCACCACGGTACGGGCAGTGATGCTGCGCATGTCCTCATCTCGACACGCGAAGTACCGTGGGCGACCGCAGCAGAGTCTTCCCTTGTTCGATCGTTGATTCACAACATTGTCCTCTCTTGCATTTCCTACCACGATTCGGACACTCGCGCCGGATGTGTCCCAGTTCCTTGTAGACGAAGCACCGCTGTCATCTCCTTGCTCTCCGAAACTGCGATCCATTCAACAGCTTCCTTAGTGTCCCGAGTATAATCTCTTCGTTAGTATTCGAGCGGCCATTCACTTGGTGGTAAGTCTCTATCACGGCTTGTCTCTCTCTGATACTCGTGTTCCTTGAGGCAATGCAGGCACCTTCAGTTTCCAGGGCGTGGACAAGCATCGCGCATATTTTTGTGGCGGGAAAAAACGAAGAGTTGGATGAACCTCCACATTTCTGAGTCCGTCTATAACCGCACTGGTGGCTAGCTGCTGGCGGAACTCTGTTGGTGCTTCTGGGTAGGCGAGGTGCCGATGTCGGCTTGGAATTATTCGCTGTTGATGTGTATTCTGTGCTGTTGTATACACCTCGTCCATGTGTCGGTCGCCATACCTCAGCTCAAGGGCCTCTACTAATAACCCATTTTCTTCCTGGTCTGTGACTGGTATGGTCTGCAGCAGCTCTAGTGGAGATCCTCGCAGGGCCAAGACGAGTGCCGTAGCCTTTTCTTCCTCGCCCCAGACATTCACTTCTGCAGCTGCCTCGAACTGTCTTCTGTACACTGTCCACCACACCATCGAAGGTGGGTGGCTTGAATTTTGTGTGGCTGCTGGAAGTGCCCTCCACATCTTCGTAGTTACTCTTTCGGGTTGCAGCAGCTGTAGCTTCCTTTATAATCCGACGGCACTCGTCGATCACAGCTTCTATACGCGCTGTTCGTTTGCCTGTTCAAGTTGAATTAACTGCTGTTCCTGTCGGGCAAGTTGCTGTTACTGCTGTACGAGTTGCTGTTCTTGATGTGCAAGGTGCTGCTCCAAACTCTGCACCTTGCCTTCCAACTGCGTGCTGGTTTCATCGATCTTCTTCATTTCTTCTTGGTTATTCTTGATTTCCTCTAACTCGGTATTCACGGCATTCTTCACCTCTTCTTGGCAGTTCTTCATTTTATTGTTTTCATTTCTTCTTGGCTATTATCAGTTATATTCTTCATCTCTTCTTGGTCATTCTTCATTTTATTATTCATTTCCTCTTGGCAGTTATTCATTTCATTCTTCATCTATTCTTGGCCCTTTTTCGTTTCCTCCTGGCCCCTCGCTATTTTATTATTCATTTCGGCCAAGAAAGTTAATATGTTTTGAAGTTCGTCAGCAGCCATCTTTCTTGACCACACAAACTACCAGTCTGTGACTAACATAACTGTCCTCCAATCTCCAGTGTAATTTGTCCTACGAGCTAACCTAAACTTCTACTGAAAACAACACTAACTTTACTACCACTACTACTACGACTACACTCAAAACTAACTATAGTTCTTAAACTAACACAATTCTTAAATAACTAAATTGTTTAAAAATGTTTTATTTTTATATTTTAGTTTAAAAAATGTACACTAAATATATTAATTAAGGCTATCCCACTTCTGACAACAAAATGTTACGACTTATGTGGGGATAACTGGGTTCATAAGAGATAGCCTAATTAATTTTTATTAATTTATAATATTTACATTATAATAAATAAGTGTATATAAATAACGTCCGATCACCAATCATTTACACATAAAAAATGTTTATTCGCAAGTCACTCAATGTCTGTCCAGTTATACAGTTCGCACTCCTCACTGCAGCCAGGCTCGACAGTGGTTCGCCCTGAGTCGTCGCTCGGGAGTCTGTCACCCTCTCCACAGATGTCGCACTTCCCTTCACTCGCGCGGAACTCGGAGCTGTGGCGGGACTCCCGCGGAGGCCGGCGTCGCTGCTTGAGTACTTGGGCGACCTTCTCGAACCGACGAGAGTAGCTGTGACGACCCGATGCCCGAAAGATCTAGAAAGGAGGTGTTCATTCACGCCACTCCGCGCGGAGGCCCGCGGAATTCCCAAGGCCACTCAACGATGGATCACAGCGCCGAGGAAGGACGCTGCGTGGGAAGAGGAAGGGGAGGGTGTTAGCGACGACCTTTGTATACCGGCCAGGCGCGTGTGGCATGTCTATCACCAACATAAATTACGTTAATGACGGCATACCAAATTCCATGTGCAGCGCAGTTCCGGCAGCATGGCGGTGCTGTCTTCATCGCAGAGGCAGTCAATATCAGGCTTATATACTCCTCTGGTCGGATAGAACATTCTTCAATGATGTCCGACCAGCTGGCAGCAATGGCCGCACCTCTGTTGACGTAACAAGCCACGTGTGTGGGGGCTGGAGCATTTCTTATATGGCGTACTGCCGGTTGCCTGCTCCACAGGCGTCAAGCACCGCCAGCAAGGCGTCGGCTAATACTCCCGCATAAACAGTAGGATAAAGGACACAACAAAGATGGTCTTGGGAAGGGGGGGGGGGGTGTTCAGGCCACAACACGGTTATGTCTTTTATGGTTTGCTTGCCTGCACCTCGCGAACCTCACCGCCGCCGCTTGCCCTCTTAACCTTAACTACGTAGTTGCTTGAGCACTCAACTTTAGTACACAAACGTACATTACCACTCTATACTCCTTACTGCCACAGTCTCCAATTTACTGAGTCGTTTCTGCAACCACTGCTTCCACTACCAGTGTATTTCTTGAACTCAACCAGGGTGTAGTCGACGTCACAGGCGGAGCGGCGGAGGGCAGCTCAAGGAGCATGTAAGAAGATCTGGAGTGGACATGTGTAGGGCGAGAGCGAAGCCAGCCGGTGTCGAAGAAGGATTGAAAAGAAAGAGGAGGAGAGCGTATTTCTACTGCAAACACAGCCCCAGCCCACTTGTCCTTGAGGTTTGAGTGGCGCTGGTGTGCGGCTACAATGGTGATTTCCTGTAGCGCATATGGCTGTACAAATCGATGGAATTCCAAGCCGGATGGGTTGCTTTTCACATGTATTAAAGATTTTTTTTTTCATTTGTTAACTAAATTAATTCCCAAAACTTCTGAAGCATCAGAAAAAAGTGGCAAATGTTTTAAACAGAAGTAACTAATCTTCGAACTTTTCGAAAAACCTAAGAAAACTATTTAACAAAGAGAAGTAGTTTCAGTTGCATAATTCTTTACTTTTTTCATAGATTTCCAAAACGTGACGATCAACGACAGATCTGGGAAAAAGCGACAAAGCGGAAAAATTGGATTGCGTCTCCGAACCATGCATTGTGTACAGTGCATTTTGAAGACAAATGGGTCTTAAGAAGCGAAAATCTAACTCGATTAAAGGATGATATGGTGTTCGGTATATTAAGGTTTCCCTCAAAGGAACGGTTTCACAATGCTTTTAAGATATTAGATAAATCCCAACATAAGTTTAAAACATTTCTCTTAAGAGTGTGCTTCGTAGCATTAAAAGACGTGCCTTAATTATTTTGCAAATTTATCATTGTTATGGTGACGATGTCAGGGGTTTTCGTATTTTTTTAGAAATATAGTACAGTATGTATTAGCAACTACGTTAAGAACTGTTATTTTATTCACACAGAGAAAAGAAATACAAAATGCTAAAATTTGGCGTCTGTCTTTTTATATCCTATATAGGCTTGTTATTATATGTGTGTTGTAACATGTATAAAAATGTTAAATATATTCAACAATATTTGGTAATTATATATATTTAAAAACTTTTATGTACGCTACTTGAAACTACGTGAAAGGTTTTCAGTCTATAAAGGCCTATTCTATGATTTTTTAAAATTATTAATTCTTATGCAAACAATTAATAAAATTGAAAGTTTCTTACATTGTCAGTATATGCATAGCATTACAGTTATTATAAACAATTCTCTACCAGTGTTTAGCTAAGGTTTGCATGTTACGTTGGTTGAGTAAGTAGACTGGAACATGAACATGATATTGAAAAGACTTCTAACTTCTACTAATACACGTATATTACAAGAGATTTGTAATAGATTAAATGAAGTAAGTAAGAATTCGTTTTTTATAAACGTTGTGTATGAAATTATAAAATTTGAGAAGTATAATAACAAAAAGAAGTGCGTTACGAAGACATATGTCGGTAGTGTTACCCACTGAAACATTATTCCCACTTCAACTCTCTGTAAAAATAAAAGTATTGGGTTGAATGCGTCTAGAGTGGTATATAAATAAAATTTGAAGCTTCTTCCTAATTTCATTCGCAGGTGTCCCCCACCTATAGTTGCAAACAAAAATTTTTCCTCGATGTTGAAATTTACTCTGCGTATTCACAAAAAAATTTGGCAGTAAATAGGTATTTAATTTTTAAAAATGAAAGTATTCATGTTTCGAAAAAAATATTAAAGCGGTGTGGGGAAGAAAGTTTACAGATAATCCAGTAAAATTTTCAGTTTGATTGTTTTGATAGTTTCGGAGCTGTTGCGAGTTTAGTTTGGAGGATTTTTCCGCCGCGCGAGACAAGTTTGGCTCGTTTTCGTTTTCTTCCAGCGTAGGAAGCAGGGAACAAACGCCGATACCCGGCTTCACCTCGCATCCTTTGCTGGCCTTCCCTTGTCCTCTCCAGATGTATTACTGTATATTAGCTCCATGGGGCAGCTCCAAGGAGCATGTAAGAAGATCTGGAGTGGACATGTGTAGGGCGAGAGCGAAGCCAGCCGGTTGCGAAGAAGGGTTGAAAAGAAAGAGGAGGAGAGCGTATTTCTACTGCAAACGCAGCCCCAGCCCACTTGTCCTTGAGGTTTGAGTGGCGCTGGTGTGCGGCTACAATGGTTATTTCCTGTAGCGCATATGGCTGTACAAATCGATGGAATTCCAAGCCGGATGGCGTTGCTTTTCACATGTATTAACAATTTTTTTTTTCATTTGTTAACTAAATTAATTCCCAAAACTTTTGAAGCATCAGAAAAAAGTGGCAAATGTTTTAAACAGAAGTAACTAATCTTCGAACTTTTCGAAAAACCTAAGAAAACTATTTAACAAAGAGAAGTAGTTTCAGTTGTATAATTCTTTACTTTTTTCATAGATTTCCAAAACGTGACGATCAACGACAGATCTGGGAAAAAGCGACAAAGCGGAAAAATTGGACTGCGTCTCCGAACCATGCATTGTGTACAGTGCATTTTGAAGACAAATGGGTCTTAAGAAGCGAAAATCTAACTCGATTAAAGGATGATATGGTGTTCGGTATATTAAGGTTTCCCTCAAAGGAACGGTTTCACAATGCTTTTAAGATATTAGATAAATCCCAACATAAGTTTAAAACATTTCTCTTAAGAGTGTGCTTCGTAGCATTAAAAGACGTGCCTTAATTATTTTGCAAATTTATCATTGTTATGGTGACGATGTCAGGGGTTTTCGTATTTTTTTTTAGAAATATAGTACAGTATGTATTATCAACTACGTTAAGAACTGTTATTTTATTCACACAGAGAAAAGAAATACAAAATGCTAAAATTTGGCGTCTGTCTTTTTATATCCTATATAGGCTTGTTATTATATGTGTGTTGTAACATGTATAAAAATGTTAAATATATTAAACAATATTTGGTAATTATATATATTTAAAAACTTTTATGTACGCTACTTGAAACTACGTGAAAGGTTTTCAGTCTATAAAGGCCTATTCTATGATTTTTTAAAATTATTAATTCTTATGCAAACAATTAATAAAATTGAAAGTTTCTTACATTGTCAGTATATGCATAGCATTACAGTTATTACAAACAATTCTCTACCAGTGTTAAGCTAAGGTTTGCATGTTACGTTGGTTGAGTAAGTAGACTGGAACATGAACATGATATTGAAAAGACTTCTAACTTCTACTAATACACGTATATTACAAGAGATTTGTAATAGATTAAATGAAATAAGTAAGAATTCGTTTTTTTTATAAACGTTGTGTATGAAATTATAAAATTTGAGAAGTATAATAACAAAAGAAGTGCGTTACGAAGACATATGTCGGTAGTGTTACCCACTGAAACATTATTCCCACTTCAACTCTCTGTAAAAATAAAAGTATTGGGTTGAATGCGTCTAGAGTGGTATATAAATAAAATTTGAAGCTTCTTCCTAATTTCATTCGCAGGTGTCCCCCACCTATAGTTGCAAACAAAAATTTTTCCCCGATGTTGAAATTTACTCTGCGTATTCATAAAAAAATTTGGCAGTAAATAGGTATTTAATTTTTAAAAATGAAAGTATTCATATTTCGAAAAAAATATTAAAGCGATGTGGGGAAGAATGTTTACAGATAATCCAGTAAAATTTTCAGTTTGATTGTTTTGATAGTTTCGGAGCTGTTGCGAGTTTAGTTTGGAGGATTTTTCCGCCGCGCGAGACAAGTTTGGCTCGTTTTCGTTTTCTTCCAGCGTAGGAAGCAGGGAACAAACGCCGATACCCGGCTTCACCTCGCATCCTTTGCTGGCCTTCCCTTGTCCTCTCCAGATGTATTACTGTATATTAGCTCCATGGGCAGCTCGCGAGGAGATCCGGCAGCGCTGCTTCTCCCGCTTGAACGAGCTGAGGAGGGGTCTATATGCAACCCTGCAGACAACTTCCATTCATTTGTTGAAATATCCGGCCTGTACAGCCGGCTTCGATGAGCGCCATTTCTGCGGGTTTGATTCAGCATATTGACCGCGCAGTATAACCACTGCTCAGTCAGGTTTGATTTTTGTTTTTATTCCTAACCTAACTAAAACTAAGTGTATTTTGGAGGGGTCCGGGTTAGGGAGGGACCTAGGTGCGTCTCAGGCCGAAGCCTATACGCCTAGTCATGCTGGGATTAGCCATGCAAGGAGAGGGTCGCATGCATCATGTGCTAGGAGGGGATTGGCCAGCCATGGCAGCGATTGGCGCCATGACTAACTCCCCTCACTCTTAAATCTAGACTATAACTAGAGATAGGTTGGGCCCAGGTAAAACCTGCATAGACACAGGGAAAACCCTGGGCACATTCATGCGGGATGCAAATTGGCATGCATTACGTGTAGGAATTTACAGGAGATAGAGGATGGTCTGGATGAAGTGTTGGACAGAGTAGAAAAGAGTCTACCATGCGGGGGTTGGGCACTTGGACTCGTGGTCCGCTTTGCTAATTGTCCAGTACTGGATTTAGTGACCAGGGACGCAAGCGCCCCTGGTGGTGAGTGGTTACACTGACCACTCACTCCGCCGCCAGTCAGCACCTAAAAAACTAAGAAACTAAGACAGAAAAAAGATAAATGACTTACAAACTAGGCATTTCGTTACGAAATATGCAAACACCCAACTCAGGGATGGACGTGCAGTGCTTAAGGCCGTTGACTGGTTGCCAAGAACTCCAGTAAAATATGAAAAAAATTGCCTATCTAAATGAACGGATGTATGACAAGTAGCATCTTCTGAATTTTCATTCGAATTTGGCCGTATAATTCACCTTTGTCCCTCCAGGCTAATGACACACCTTGCCGACCCTCGTCAACACAGCTGGGTGCTTCACTAATGGGGATTATCGTAATCCCCTGTTTGAAAAGAGGAAAGGAAGCATCTCATGCTGCTTGTCCTGGGGCGAGTCGAGGTGTTATGGGGAGCTCAGGAAAAACAAATGGTGGAATTTGTGAATTCAATAATTTAATTCAATAAGTTATAGATATCAAAATGCTACACAGAATTTAAAAATAAATACTTTGATATTGCGAACTCTGCAAAGTGGTTCATATAATTAAGTTTTCACAGTGCCATATGTGTTTATTTTCTCTTGCTTGTTTGATAAACTTCTCCGTTGAACATGCCTGTAAAAGGCGTCGTACACATTCTATGTGCGACATCATTTGAAACTAGAAGGTCTTTTAAAAATAAAACCGAAAGTTCGCGCAGCGAAATTTAGGCCCTGCATAGTCTGCCTGCCGATTTTGCAGTAAAATAAATCATAAATAGTAATGGAAGGCAACGCATACGTATATTTATTTATGTAGGGCCTATATCTACGCGTATTTACAGTTCACCTTCGGTATTTCTAGCATTACTGAGTATGTCTCCGTGCATATCTCCGACAAAAACAAGTTATTGTTTGAACGCAGAATCCCTGTGCGTAGTCGGGAAGTCACGTGGAGTCACGTGGAGTACACATTTGTACCACAAAAAAAATTCATTAATGGGGTTGGGATTTCTAATTTATAAATGCATCACAGTTGCTTATAATAAAAGCGTCGTTTTTAAGGTCATCCAGATATTTTTCGTAAGCCTATCTGTAAATATTAAGCGTGTGTAAGTATCGTTTAAGAATAAAAGTAAAGATCAGTACTTAAATAGACCCCAAATATATATATATATATATATATATATATATATATATATATATATATATACACACACACATGTATACTACTTGAATAGTTGAAGTCGTTTATGTTTCATTGCACATTATAGGCAATTGACTTCCGAAAGTTCAATTTGAATTTAAAGTGAAGACATTGAACAATGAAGCCTTCCTTAAATCCACAGTCAAGTTAATGACAACGTAGTTGGTTTGGTTACATCTTGTTGTTGTATATGTGTACTTGAACGTGGGGAAGGATACAAATGGGCAGGGACGCACTAACTTTCTTGAAGACTTACGACGAGCGAGCTACATATCAATATCCTACTATTAAAACGGCATTGTTCATGTTATAATTTGCTATTTGAATATGGAAAAACATCGTTTTCTAACTTTACGTTACAAATGAGACTTCTGTTAATCAAATAATGAGTGTATTAAATTAGTGAAAATACACAAATTAAGTGAGGATTTTTTTTTGTCTCGTGAAAAACAGTTTTAAATATTTAATACAATAATTTATTCAGAAATTAGCTGCCCTAAAATTTTGTACGGACGGAATTGCGATTATGCAATAGCACGGTGCATTTAAAAACCACATACAATAAATATGGGCAACGGTGTTATTATTTTATGGTTCAGTGGAGTAAAAAAATAATTTGGAAGCTGAATGAAATGTACAGTATGCAGCATACATATAATCTTTGCAATATTATTTTAACCTTTTATCATGATTATAATTACACAAATATATAAATATATATAATTATGTAATTCTTATAAATTTGCATTTATACTGATATTGTACACACATTTATAATACGAGCATATTTCAAAACGGTTTCGAAGGTCACCATAATGAGCAAGAAATTTCTTCGCTAGTAAATTTCCCTTTCGGTAAAATTTTTATGGCTTCGAAATAAAATTAAATACTCCAACGTATAACAAAGTGTGTAAAAGTAATTTTTAAATTTTTTTCATTAATTTTTCTGTTAAAAAAATTACTGTTCATTCCTGCAAGAAACATAAATCCTTTCTCTTACCACAGACATAATCTGAGCGTAATAAATAATTACGTAGTTTTCTGGCTGATTTACCTACAATCCTTGCTTTGCGCAATTAAGGTGAAATCATTCAAACATTGCAAAATAGTTTTCTCACTAACCCTACAATAACAGTTATGTATATGTTGTCAGATAACACGCAGGCCCAATGTATTAACGGTTTGTAAGCAATTTTTTTATTTGTCTGTACGCTCACTCGCCGAAATTGCGTGCGTAATCACACTTAATCTGCTAAATATAATAAATATTTCATTTCTAAATAAAGATACGAATTCAATGTAGGTATTTTAATGAACACTACTTACTATGCTTAAGTTTGGAAAAAATCCTACTTTACCAGTCCCTAGTTAAAAGCTATGACTATATATTTTTTTTCCAGATATTTAACATATTGTTTACCATATAATATTAATGATACATGTTTTCAATCATATTTAAGTCCGCGACGTGTAGATAAAGCAGTTAACGAATGTTTTGCTGAAGTTGTGATTCCTTTGGCTATTCATTATAACTGGTTTATAATCAGTGGCACACAAATTGCACACAAAGTCTATAGTAAATTACATAATTTTATTTGCATCGTCAGTAACATGGTAATATACACTCATAATTTGGTGGCCCACACTGAGATGATATGGTATACCAGTTCGCAAAATCTGCTTTAGGGTCTAGTATTCAAACTGAGTATTTGTCAAGAACGAAGGGGGGAAAATATACCAGAGTTTCGATGCCGTAGTGAGTCACGACCTACAAACTGTAAACAGCTCCAGGAAGGCATTAGTATCGCCCCCCCCCCCCCCTTCCAGGCGCCAAGGCAGCTACCTGACAGCTTGCCTCCCTTCCTTCCCCCCTCCCCCAACTAGCCATCGCTCATCTGAGATATTTGCCCCTGCACAAATTATTTCAATACAGCAAATATAACATTATAGCTTTCCTATTACAGATAGAGAAATGCGGTCTGAAACTTTTTTGATCTAAATAATTTGCATAATATGCCTTAATATTCATTTTATATATAAAACGGGCAGCCTGTTTACTATAGGGTATTGAAAAATGAACAAGTCATTTAAAAACTAAGTGAAAATGTTATTTAAAAAGTGGGTATTAACGCAAGTGTATACCTGCATTATCTGCGTTTTGGTTTTTATTTCACCTTTTCATCTTATTTATTTCCTACATAAAACGTACTTTAGTTAACATTGATTTTCCTATACTGGGAAGATGCCAGCGCCCAACCATCCAACAGCCTTAAGATAAAAATAAAATAATAACTATAAATATTATTTTTTGATTTTTTTTTTAATATGGGCGGGAGTTCCGAGGATCGCTGAGGATTGCCGAAGATTACCGAAGTTCCCCGACCCCGACAGGCAACGGCCCTCGTGCGTGGCGGGACAGTATCACATTTAGCAGGGGCTCACATGTATTTATATTCGGGTACACGGGTACCCGTTACATATTTAGAGTGAAAGGAGATAATCATGGAAGCAACATGGCTAGCCAATCCCCTCCTAGCACATGATGCACACTACCCCTCCTGCATGGCTAAAACCATGCATGATTAGGCGTATATGCTTCGCCCTTAGACGCACTTAGTCTTCCCTACCTGGACACTCCTAAATGCTCTAGTTGAAGTTAGGTTAGGAACAGACAATGCTTGTTGCGTCAGTGTAGCGGGAGCAGTGCTCGGACCAGAGAGAGAGGGGGTGAGTAAGGGAGCGGTGGGCGCAGGTCGCCGCAGCAGGCGGCCCCCTCGTGACGGCTCCCGGACATGGCGAGCACTGCGGGCAGGGACCCGCCCCCGGCCGCCCCCGAGCCGCCGCTGCACGACGTCATCATCGAGGCGGTGTGCGGGGGCGGCGACAAGCTGGAGGAGGCGGCGAGGGGCCAGCCGCCCGCACTGCCGCCCCGCCCCCCGCCGCGGCCCCGACAGCCCCCGGGGGCGGACCTGGTGGAGCAGTGCGCGCCCACGCCCGACGGGGGCGGAGCACCGCCCACAGGTAACCACGCCCCTCCTGCATGTCCCAGCTCGCCACTCCTGCATGTCCCAGCTCGCCGCTCCTGCATGTCCCAGCTCGCTCCTCCTGCATGTCCCAGCTCGCCCCTCCTGCATGTCCCAGCTCGCCCCTCCTGCATGTCCCAGCTCGCCCCTCTTGCATGTCCCAGCTCGCCGCTCCTGCATGTCCCAGCTCGCGTCTCCTGCATGTCCCAGCTCGCCCCTCTTGCATGTCCCAGCTCCCCCTCTTGCATGTCCCAGCTCGCCACTCCTGCATGTCCCAGCTCGCGTCTCCTGCATGTCCCAGCTCGCCGCTCCTGCATGTCCCAGCTCGCCCCTCCTGCATGTCTCAGCTCGCCCCTCCTGCTTGTCCCAGCTCGCGCACCCTGCATGTCCCAGCTCGCCCCTCTTGCATGTCCCAGCTCGCCGCTCCTGCATGTCCCAGCTCGCCCCTCTTGTATGTCCCAGCTCGCCGCTCCTGCCTGTCCCAGCTCGCCCCTCTTGCATGTCCCAGCTCGCCGCTCCTGCATGTCCCAGCTCGCCGCTCCTGCGTGTCCCAGCTCGCCTCTCCTGCATGTCCCAGCTCGCCGCTCCTGCATGTCCCAGCTCGCCGCTCCTGCATGTCCCAGCTCGCCCCTCTTGCATGTCCCAGCTCGCCGCTCCTGCATGTCCCAGCTCGCCCCTCTTGCATGTCCCAGCTCGCCGCTCCTGCATGTCCCAGCTCGCCGCTCCTGCATGTCCCAGCTCGCCGCTCCTGCATGTCCCAGCTCGCGTCTCCTGCATGACCCAGCTCGCCGCTCCTGCATGTCCCAGCTCGCCCCTCTTGCATGTCCCAGCTCGCCGCTCCAGCATGTACCAGCTCGCCGCTCCTGCATGTCCCAGCTCGCCCCTCTTGCATGTCCCAGCTCGCCCCTCTTGCATGTCCCAGCTCACCGCTCCTGCATGTCCCAGCTCGCCGCTCCTGCATGTCCCAGCTCGCCCCTCCTGCATGTCCCAGCTCGCCCCTCTTGCATGTCCCAGCTCGCCGCTCCTGCATGTCCCAGCTCGCCCCTCCTGCATGACCCAGCTCACCCCTCCTGCATGTCCCAGCTCGCCGCTCCTGCATGTCCCAGCTCGCGTCTCCTGCATGTCCCAGCTCGCGCACCCTGCATGTCCCAGCTCGCCCCTCCTGCATGTCCCAGCTCGCCGCTCCTGCATGTCCCAGCTCGCCCCTCCTGTATGTCCCAGCTCGCCGCTCCTGCATGTCCCAGCTCGCCGCTCCTGCATGTCCCAGCTCGCCCCTCCTGCATGTCCCAGATCGCCGCTCCTGCATGTCCCAGCTCGCCCCTCCTGCTTGTCCCAGCTCGCGCACCCTGCATGTCCCAGCTCGCCCCTCTTGCATGTCCCAGCTCACCGCTCCTGCATGTCCCAGCTCGCCCCTCCTGTATGTCCCAGCTCGCCGCTCCTGCATGTCCCAGCTCGCCGCTCCTGCATGTCCCAGCTCGCCCCTCCTGCATGTCCCAGATCGCCGCTCCTGCATGTCCCAGCTCGCCCCTCCTGTATGTCCCAGCTCGCCGCTCCTGCATGTCCCAGCTCGCCGCTCCTGCATGTCCCAGCTCACCCCTCCTGCATGTCCCAGATCGCCGCTCCTGCATGTCCCAGCTCGCCCCTCCTGCTTGTCCCAGCTCGCGCACCCTGCATGTCCCAGCTCGCCCCTCTTGCATGTCCCAGCTCGCCGCTCCTGCATGTCCCAGCTCGCCGCTCCTGCATGTCCCAGCTCGCCGCTCCTGCATGTCCCAGCTCGCCGCTCCTGCATGTCCCAGCTCGCCGCTCCTGCATGTCCCAGCTCGCCGCTCCTGCATGTCCCAGCTCGCGCACCCTGCATGTCCCAGCTCGCCCCTCTTGCATGTCCCAGCTCGCCGCTCCTGCATGTCCCAGCTCGCCGCTCCTGCATGTCCCAGCTCGCCGCTCCTGCATGTCCCAGCTCGCCCCTCCTGCATGTCCCAGCTCGCCCCTCCTGCATGACCCAGCTCACCCCTCCTGCATGTCCCAGCTCGCCGCTCCTGCATGTCCCAGCTCGCGTCTCCTGCATGTCCCAGCTCGCGCACCCTGCATGTCCCAGCTCGCCCCTCCTGCATGTCCCAGCTCGCCGCTCCTGCATGTCCCAGCTCGCCCCTCCTGTATGTCCCAGCTCGCCGCTCCTGCATGTCCCAGCTCGCCGCTCCTGCATGTCCCAGCTCGCCCCTCCTGCATGTCCCAGATCGCCGCTCCTGCATGTCCCAGCTCGCCCCTCCTGCTTGTCCCAGCTCGCGCACCCTGCATGTCCCAGCTCGCCCCTCCTGCTTGTCCCAGCTCGCGCACCCTGCATGTCCCAGCTCGCCCCTCCTGCATGTCCCAGCTCGCCGCTCCTGCATGTCCCAGCTCGCCCCTCCTGTATGTCCCAGCTCGCCGCTCCTGCATGTCCCAGCTCGCCGCTCCTGCATGTCCCAGCTCGCCCCTCCTGCATGTCCCAGCTCGCCCCTCCTGTATGTCCCAGCTCACCCCACTGCATGTCCCAGCTCGCCGCTCCTGCATGTCCCAGCTCGCGTCTCCTGCATGTCCCAGCTCGCGCACCCTGCATGTCCCAGCTCGCCCCTCCTGCATGTCCCAGCTCGCCGCTCCTGCATGTCCCAGCTCGCCCCTCCTGTATGTCCCAGCTCGCCGCTCCTGCATGTCCCAGCTCGCCCCTCCTGCTTGTCCCAGCTCGCGCACCCTGCATGTCCCAGCTCGCCCCTCTTGCATGTCCCAGCTCGCCGCTCCTGCATGTCCCAGCTCGCCCCTCCTGTATGTCCCAGCTCGCCGCTCCTGCATGTCCCAGCTCGCCGCTCCTGCATGTCCCAGCTCGCCCCTCCTGCATGTCCCAGATCGCCGCTCCTGCATGTCCCAGCTCGCCCCTCCTGTATGTCCCAGCTCGCCGCTCCTGCATGTCCCAGCTCGCCGCTCCTGCATGTCCCAGCTCACCCCTCCTGCATGTCCCAGATCGCCGCTCCTGCATGTCCCAGCTCGCCCCTCCTGCTTGTCCCAGCTCGCGCACCCTGCATGTCCCAGCTCGCCCCTCTTGCATGTCCCAGCTCGCCGCTCCTGCATGTCCCAGCTCGCCGCTCCTGCATGTCCCAGCTCGCCGCTCCTGCATGTCCCAGCTCGCCGCTCCTGCATGTCCCAGCTCGCGCACCCTGCATGTCCCAGCTCGCCCCTCTTGCATGTCCCAGCTCGCCGCTCCTGCATGTCCCAGCTCGCCGCTCCTGCATGTCCCAGCTCGCCGCTCCTGCATGTCCCAGCTCGCCCCTCCTGCATGTCCCAGCTCGCCCCTCCTGCATGACCCAGCTCACCCCTCCTGCATGTCCCAGCTCGCCGCTCCTGCATGTCCCAGCTCGCGTCTCCTGCATGTCCCAGCTCGCGCACCCTGCATGTCCCAGCTCGCCCCTCCTGCATGTCCCAGCTCGCCGCTCCTGCATGTCCCAGCTCGCCCCTCCTGCATGTCCCAGCTCGCCGCTCCTGCATGTCCCAGCTCGCCGCTCCTGCATGTCCCAGCTCGCCCCTCCTGCATGTCCCAGATCGCCGCTCCTGCATGTCCCAGCTCGCCCCTCCTGCTTGTCCCAGCTCGCGCACCCTGCATGTCCCAGCTCGCCCCTCCTGCTTGTCCCAGCTCGCGCACCCTGCATGTCCCAGCTCGCCCCTCCTGCATGTCCCAGCTCGCCGCTCCTGCATGTCCCAGCTCGCCCCTCCTGTATGTCCCAGCTCGCCGCTCCTGCATGTCCCAGCTCGCCCCTCCTGCATGTCCCAGCTCGCCCCTCCTGTATGTCCCAGCTCGCCGCTCCTGCATGTCCCAGCTCGCCGCTCCTGCATGTCCCAGCTCGCCCCTCCTGTATGTCCCAGCTCGCCGCTCCTGCATGTCCCAGCTCGCCCCTCTTGCATGTCCCAGCTCGCCTCTCCTGCATGTCCCAGCTCGCCGCTCCTGCATGTCCCAGCTCGCCGCTCCTGCATGTCCCAGCTCGCCGCTCCTGCATGTCCCAGCTCGCCGCTCCTGCATGTCCCAGCTCGCTCACCCTGCATGTCCCAGCTCGCCGCTCCTGCATGTCCCAGCTCGCCGCTCCTGCATGTCCCAGCTCGCCCCTCCTGCATGTCTCAGCTCGCCCCTCCTGCTTGTCCCAGCTCGCCCCTCTTGCATGTCTCAGCTCGCCGGAGCCAGAGCAATTAAAAAAATTATTCCACATCAAACTTTTTTTTAAGACAATTACGCAGATTATAATTCTTTCACAAATAAATACACTTGAGAAAAATGTTATGATACACTGGAAATTCATCACGAGGCAGCAACTTTTAATAATACTATTCGATGCTCCACAAGTCCTCTTCGAACGAACAAGAAAAAATGTACATAAATGAATTTTACAAAATTACTCCGATCATTATTCCCAGCTGAAACTAGGGCTTTTCGAAGGTGGTCCACTCGGCTCGAAGTCCTGTAGGAGACATCCAATCCCGGGTCTGTGATGAGTAGTTTTCCTGCGTCCACTCGCCCGCCGAGTAGCTCTCTCCGTCCACTCGCCCGCCGAGTAGCTCTCTCCGTCCACTCGTCCGCCGAGTAGCTCTTTCGGTCCACTCGCCCGCCGAGAAGCCTTCTCGGTCTACTCGCCCGCCGAGTAGCTCTCTTGGTCCACTCGCCCGCTGCTCCTCGGTCCACTCGCCCGCCGAGTAGCTCTCTCGGTCCACTCGCCCGCCGAGTAGCTCTCTCGGTCCACTCGCCCGCCGAGTAGCTCTCGGTCCACTCGCCCGCCGAGTAGCTCTCTCGGTTCACTCGCCCGCCGAGAAGCCTTCTCGGTCTACTCGCCCGCCGAGTAGCTCTCTTGGTCCACTCGCCCGCTGCTCCTCGGTCCACTCGCCCGCCGAGTAGCTCTCTCGGTCCACTCGCCCGCCGAGTAGCTCTCTCGGTCCACTCGCCCGCCGAGTAGCTCTCTCGGTCCACTCGCCCGCCGAGTAGCTCTCGGTCCACTCGCTCGCCGAGTAGCTATCTCGGTCCACTCGCCCGCCGAGTAGCTCTCTCGGTCCACTCGCCCGCCGAGTAGCTCTCGGTCCACTCGCCCGCCGAGTAGCTCTCTCGGTCCACTCGCCCGCCGAGTAGCTCTCTCGGTCCACTCGCCCGCCGAGTAGCTCTCGGTCCACTCGCCCGCCGAGTAGCTCTCTGTCCACTCGCCCGCCGAGTAGCTCTCTGTCCACTCGCCCGCCGAGTAGCTCTCTGTCCACTCGCCCGCCGAGTAGCTCTCTGTCCACTCGCCCGCCGAGTAGCTCTCTGTCCACTCGCCCGCCGAGTAGCTCTCTGTCCACTCGCCCGCCGAGTAGCTCTCTGTCCACTCGCCCGCCGAGTAGCTCTCTGTCCACTCGCCCGCCGAGTAGCTCTCTGTCCACTCGCCCGCCGAGTAGCTCTCTGTCCACTCGCCCGCCGAGTAGCTCTGTGTCCACTCGCCCGCCGAGTAGCTCTGTGTCCACTCGCCCGCCGAGTAGCTCTCTCCTCACCCCACAGCGCTCGACCCGGACTGGTGAGGCGGGAACAGCTAGCAGGGACACCTCAAGAAGCCCCTCTGGAAGGCTCGACCACTTGGATGAAGACTGGCCGCGGTTCTCGTTTCTTGACTCCGCAGCGAGTCTAGGCTCCACCTCGCGCACTCCTTCACAACTGTCTTACTTTGCGAACGTAACAACACTATCAACACCATGTCAACATGGCCAAAGGGACACTGCACGCATCAGTACACAACTCGTTGATCGTTAGTTATTGTCGATGTTTGGTACTACTGTCTGTACCCTACCTGCCCGTGATCAACCTGCCTCGTTGCCAGCTCGTCGCTGCTATTGACATACTTGGCCCCTTTATGCACCAACACTCTTGGCTTACTCCCTCGACGAACAAAAGATGTCAAATCGTTGGCGAGTCTTTTAAAGTACCAGGTGCTATTATGACAGCTAGCTGGACCCAAATAGGTCGAGCAAGTTTTTTGCAACTTACTCGCTGAGCGAGTACCAACTTGCCAGAGCGAGTTGAGTAAAACTGTCCTCGAGCGAGTTACCTTCTTACGCTGCAGCACTCCCTCTCATCGCCGCTGGTGCTTCCTCCGAGCTCAGTGGCAGGTGAAGTCTCTGTCACCCCAAGCCTCAGGCAGCATGGCGGCGAGACCTCACTCTCAGCCTCGTGCTGCCGGGGTCCCATGTATACCCTGCAGCTCGGCGCCCAGAACGAACCACGACGATCCCGCACCGAGCAGAAGTATCGCTCCGCGGAGGGAACTACTTGCTAGTCACATGACTGGCGCACAACCTTCTGACGCCCTTCGTCTTTACAAAGGGAACGGAAAGCGGCATCCCCTGTACTCGCTCTCTAATAAAAAAAAAAGCTAATCTAAAAAAATTATTAAACTTAACTTTTCTCTCAAAGATGGAGAGCGCCTATCAAAACAATCCACCAAACCAGTGCCGAGCCAAAAAGGTCAAATTAACTTAAATGCAAAGTGATGATTTGATAAATAAAAAAAACCTTAAGATTTAAAATTGGAAACATCCTTTTTATACAAAAGTTTTTACTTGAATGACAAAAGCGGTATATCTTGAAAACATGACGGTGACCTGGTAAAAGCTACACATTAAAAAAGGTAATTGATTTTATAGATACCAATAAATAATTTAAATATTACAACTAAAAATAAAATACACTATAGTCATTTTAACACAACAAGTGTTTATACCTTTATGTTATTGTAAATTGAAAAGGCCTTACAACAATTTATACTTAAAACCATCTAAAACTAAAATCACTACTAAAATAAAGATCATACTAAATGTTCTTTGGAGGAGAAAAGGGGGGGGGGGGGTTGTTTGCTATGTATATAGAGTTTTTCTTTATAATCGACTGCGCAAAATGTTCAACTGATAATTGTCCGCTGTGAGGAAAACTGTTCACGTAAGACGTTATTACAAACACGTAGCTGCTGATGTGCGTCACACACTCAGTTCGACGGCTGGTAGGCTCTCGGGGGTTGACAGGACTTGCGGGCGGCAACACGGCACATGCCTGGGTGGCTGCGACCTTGGTACGATGTACACGATGTGCATATCGGCCCTCTCTGCGACTGTTGCTTGCTGCACCGTCAGAGCTGTGCTAAGTCCTGCTGCACGCCGGACTGCTGGCTGCTAGTGCTCTGCTGTGTGAACCTCGAGTCCTCTGAGCTAGTGACGTAGTGCCTAGATGTGCGCGAAAGTCCAGTCCACGTCTGTAACTCGGCGGAATTTAACAATCATTCCAGAGCACCCATTATAATTATTACCAGGATTTCTAATCAAGCTGTATTTATTTATATTCCACATATCTTGATGAGAAGCCTTCAGTATATGACAACAATGACTCTAACGATTGCAGTACATGTGTCTAATAGTGTAGTATGACCAAATAAGTATGGCACATGCATTATGTGATTAAGGAAAAAAACAACAAAATAACATTGAAACATATAAAATAATTTACGAATTATACATGAAAATTAAATCCTAGTGTTTCAAGAACCAGATTCGTCATAATGGTTTTTATTAATATAATTATAATATTAATATAATTCTGAACATCCACATAAACTTGAAATCTTAATATCAGTTTGTATGTTGTTCAGGTTGCAGTGATGATATTTTTGACCTCCATGAAGTTAATGTTTTTCCAATAAAACAGAGCGGAGAACACAACGATCTTTCCACAATTTTCGTTTATGATAATT
Source organism: Bacillus rossius redtenbacheri (assembly GCF_032445375.1). Classification (NCBI taxonomy): domain Eukaryota; kingdom Metazoa; phylum Arthropoda; class Insecta; order Phasmatodea; family Bacillidae; genus Bacillus; species Bacillus rossius. The sequence continues at coordinate 66,463,096 of NC_086336.1, forward strand.
TTAGCAGCTACATCGTGGGGTGTGTGTAATTGTATAAATATGAATTCACCAATTATTACGATAGGACTAATTATATGTATTCACACTAGAGTGAACATCTACCAGTCACTGGGTCTGATAATCGCTCAGGTCTCTACCTGAGAGACAGCACCGTAGAGGGCATGTGACAGCCTGTGACAGCCTGTGACATGGACTTGTCGGGTGAGCTGCCGGTATTGATCTGCGCGGTCAGGTGTGCGCGCAACCTCCCGGATACCCACAGCTCTGGCCACAAGTGCCGCGATCACCCAGTGTCGGGACTGCGGTATGCTGGATCACCCAGTCATGCAGGTGGTAGAGTACCGGCTGCCCCAGGAGGCGTCCGTCCTGCCGCACGGTGAGTGTCCAGCACTGAGCCACTGCTGACTGGAGCAGGTATCCTCCAGTACCGCGGTCAGGAGTGCGGGATGCTGGGGTACCCAGTCATGCAGGTGGTAGAGTACCGGCTGCCCCAGGAGGCGTCCGTCCTGCCGCACGGTGAGTGTCCAGCACTGAGCCACTGCTGGCTGGAGCAGGTATCCTCCAGTGCCGGGGTCAGGAGTGCGGGATGCTGGGGTACCCCATCATGCAGGTGGTAGAGTACCGGCTGCCCCAGGAGGCGTCCGTCCTGCCGCACGGTGAGTGTCCAGCACTGAGCCACTGCTGACTGGAGCAGGTATCCTCCAGTACCGCGGTCAGGAGTGCGGGATGCTGGGGTACCCAGTCATGCAGGTGGTAGAGTACCGGCTGCCTCAGGAGGCGTCCGTCCTGCCGCACGGTGAGTGTCCAGCACTGAGCCACTGCTGGCTGGAGCAGGTATCCTCCAGTGCCGGGGTCAGGAGTGCGGGATGCTGGGGTACCCCATCATGCAGGTGGTAGAGTAATGGCTGCCCCAGGAGGCGTCCGTCCTGCCGCACGGTGAGTGTCCAGCACTGAGCCACTGCTGGCTGGAGCAGGTATCCTCCAGTGCCGGGGTCAGGAGTGCGGGATGCTGGGGTACCCCATCATGCAGGTGGTAGAGTACCGGCTGCCCCAGGAGGCGTCCGTCCTGCCGCACGGTGAGTGTCCAGCACTGAGCCACTGCTGACTGGAGCAGGTATCCTCCAGTACCGCGGTCAGGAGTGCGGGATGCTGGGGTACCCAGTCATGCAGGTGGTAGAGTACCGGCTGCCCCAGGAGGCGTCCGTCCTGCCGCACGGTGAGTGTCCAGCACTGAGCCACTGCTGGCTGGAGCAGGTATCCTCCAGTGCCGGGGTCAGGAGTGCGGGATGCTGGGGTACCCAGTCATGCAGGTGGTAGAGTACCGGCTGCCTCAGGAGGCGTCCGTCCTGCCGCACGGTGAGTGTCCAGCACTGAGCCACTGCTGGCTGGAGCAGGTATCCTCCAGTACCGTGGTCAGGAGTGCGGGATGCTGGGGTACCCCGTCATGCAGGTGGTAGAGTACCGGCTGCCTCAGGAGGCGTCCGTCCTGCCGCACGGTGAGTGTCCTGCACTGAGCCACTGCTGGCTGGAGCAGGTATCCTCCAGTGCCGGGGTCAGGAGTGCGGGATGCTGGGGTACACCGTCATGCAGGTGGTAGAGTACCGGCTGCCTCAGGAGGCGTCCGTCCTGCCGCACGGTGAGTGTCCAGCACTGAGCCACTGCTGGCTGGAGCAGGTATCCTCCAGTACCGTGGTCAGGAGTGCGGGATGCTGGGGTACCCCGTCATGCAGGTGGTAGAGTACCGGCTGCCCCAGGTGGCATCCGTCCTGCCGCACGGTGAGTGTCCAGCACTGAACCACTGCTGGATGGAGCAGGTATCCTCCAGTGCCGGGGTCAGGAGTGCGGGATGCTGGATCACCCAGTCATGCAGGTGGTAGAGTACCGGCTGCCCCAGGAGGCGTCCGTCCTGCCGCACGGTGAGTGTCCAGCACTGAGCCACTGCTGGCTGGAGCAGGTATCCTCCAGTGCCGGGGTCAGGAGTGCGGGATGCTCGGGTACCCCGTCATGCAGGTGGTAGAGTACCGGCTGCCCCAGGAGGCGTCCGTCCTGCCGCACGGTGAGTGTCCAGCACTGAGCCACTGCTGACTGGAGCAGGTATCCTCCAGTGCCGGGGTCAGGAGTGCGGGATGCTGGGGTACCCCGTCATGCAGGTGGTAGAGTACCGGCTGCCCCAGGAGGCATCCGTCCTGCCGCACGGTGAGTGTCCAGCACTGAGCCACTGCTGACTGGAGCAGGTATCCTCCAGTGCCGGGGTCGGGAGTGCGGGATGCTGGGGTACACCGTCATGCAGGTGGTAGAGTACCGGCTGCCCCAGGAGGCGTCCGTCCTGCCGCACGGTGAGTGTCCAGCACTGAGCCACTGCTGACTGGAGCAGGTATCCTCCAGTGCCGGGGTCGGGAGTGCGGGATGCTGGGGTACCCCGTCATGCAGGTGGTAGAGTACCGGCTGCCCCAGGAGGCGTCCGTCCTGCCGCACGGTGAGTGTCCAGCACTGAGCCACTGCTGACTGGAGCAGGTATCCTCCAGTGCCGGGGTCGGGAGTGCGGGATGCTGGGGTACCCCGTCATGCAGGTGGTAGAGTACCGGCTGCCTCAGGAGTCGTCCGTCCTGCCGCACGGTGAGTCTCCAGCACTGAGCCACTGCTGACTGGAGCAGGTATCCTCCAGTACCGCGGTCAAGAGTGCGGGATGCTGGGGTACACCGTCATGCAGGTGGTAGAGTACCGGCTGCCCCAGGAGGCGTCCGTCCTGCCGCACGGTGAGTCTCCAGCACTGAGCCACTGCTGACTGGAGCAGGTATCCTCCAGTGCCGGGGTTGGGAGTGCGGGATGCTGGATCACCCAGTCATGCAGGTGGTAGAGTACCGGCTGCCTCAGGAGGCGTCCGTCCTGCCGCACGGTGAGTCTCCAGCACTGAGCCACTGCTGACTGGAGCAGGTATCCTCCAGTGCCGGGGTCAGGAGTGCGGGATGCTGGGGTACACCGTCATGCAGGTGGTAGAGTACCGGCTGCCCCAGGAGGCGTCCGTCCTGCCGCACGGTGAGTCTCCAGCACTGAGCCAATGCTGACTGGAGCAGGTATCCTCCAGTGCCGGGGTCAGGAGTGCGGGATGCTGGGGTACCCCGTCATGCAGGTGGTAGAGTACCGGCTGCCTCAGGTGGCATCCGTCCTGCCGCACGGTGAGTCTCCAGCACTGAGCCACTGCTGACTGGAGCAGGTATCCTCCAGTGCCGGGGTTGGGAGTGCGGGATGCTGGATCACCCAGTCATGCAGGTGGTAGAGTACCGGCTGCCTCAGGAGGCGTCCGTCCTGCCGCACGGTGAGTCTCCAGCACTGAGCCACTGCTGACTGGAGCAGGTATCCTCCAGTGCCGGGGTCAGGAGTGCGGGATGCTGGGGTACCCCGTCATGCAGGTGGTAGAGTACCGGCTGCCTCAGGAGGCGTCCGTCCTGCCGCACGGTGAGTCTCCAGCACTGAGCCACTGCTGACTGGAGCAGGTATCCTCCAGTGCCGGGGTCAGGAGTGCGGGATGCTGGGGTACACCGTCATGCAGGTGGTAAAGTACCGGCTGCCCCAGGAGGCGTCCGTCCTGCCGCACGGTGAGTGTCCAGCACTGAGCCACTGCTGGCTGGAGCAGGTATCCTCCAGTGCCGGGGTCAGGAGTGCGGGATGCTGGGGTACCCCGTCATGCAGGTGGTAGAGTACCGGCTGCCCCAGGAGGCGTCCGTCCTGCCGCACGGTGAGTGTCCAGCACTGAGCCACTGCTGACTGGAGCAGGTATCCTCCAGTACCGTGGTCAGGAGTGCGGGATGCTGGGGTACCCCGTCATGCAGGTGGTAGAGTACCGGCTGCCTCAGGTGGCATCCGTCCTGCCACACGGTGAGTGTCCAGCACTGAGCCACTGCTGACTGGAGCAGGTATCCTCCAGTGCCGGGGTCAGGAGTGCGGGATGCTGAGGTACCCCGTCATGCAGGTGGTAGAGTACCGGCTGCCTCAGGTGGCATCCGTCCTGCCACACGGTGAGTGTCCAGCACTGAGCCACTGCTGACTGGAGCAGGTATCCTCCAGTACCGCGGTCAGGAGTGCGGGATGCTGAGGTACCCCGTCATGCAGGTGGTAGAGTACCGGCTGCCTCAGGTGGCATCCGTCCTGCCACACGGTGAGTGTCCAGCACTGAGCCACTGCTGACTGGAGCAGGTATCCTCCAGTACCGCGGTCAGGAGTGCGAGATGTTGGGGTACCCCGTCATGCAGGTGGTAGAGTACCGGCTGCCTCAGGTGGCATCCGTCCTGCCACACGGTGAGTGTCCAGCACTGAGCCACTGCTGACTGGAGCAGGTATCCTCCAGTACCGTGGTCAGGAGTGCGGGATGCTGGGGTACCCCGTCATGCAGGTGGTAGAGTACCGGCTGCCTCAGGTGGCATCCGTCCTGCCACACGGTGAGTGTCCAGCACTGAGCCACTGCTGACTGGAGCAGGTATCCTCCAGTACCGTGGTCAGGAGTGCGGGATGCTGAGGTACCCCGTCATGCAGGTGGTAGAGTACCGGCTGCCTCAGGTGGCATCAGTCCTGCCACACGGTGAGTGTCCAGCACTGAGCCACTGCTGACTGGAGCAGGTATCCTCCAGTACCGCGGTCAGGAGTGCGGGATGCTGGGGTACCCCGTCATGCAGGTGGTAGAGTACCGGCTGCCTCAGGTGGCATCCGTCCTGCCACACGGTGAGTGTCCAGCACTGAGCCACTGCTGACTGGAGCAGGTATCCTCCAGTACCGTGGTCAGGAGTGCGGGATGCTGGGGTACCCCGTCATGCAGATGGTAGAGTACCGGCTGCCTCAGGTGGCATCCGTCCTGCCACACGGTGAGTGTCCAGCACTGAGCCACTGCTGACTGGAGCAGGTATCCTCCAGTACCGCGGTCAGGAGTGCGGGATGCTGGGGTACCCCGTCATGCAGGTGGTAGAGTACCGGCTGCCTCAGGTGGCATCCGTCCTGCCACACGGTGAGTGTCCAGCACTGAGCCACTGCTGACTGGAGCAGGTATCCTCCAGTACCGTGGTCAGGAGTGCGGGATGCTGAGGTACCCCGTCATGCAGGTGGTAGAGTACCGGCTGCCTCAGGTAGCATCCGTCCTGCCACACGGTGAGTGTCCAGCACTGAGCCACTGCTGACTGGAGCAGGTATCCTCCAGTACCGTGGTCAGGAGTGCGGGATGCTGAGGTACCCCGTCATGCAGGTGGTAGAGTACCGGCTGCCCCAGGAGGCGTCCGTCCTGCCGCACGGTGAGTGTCCAGCACTGAGCCACTGCTGGCTGGAGCAGGTATCCTCCAGTGCCGGGGTCAGGAGTGCGGGATGCTGGGGTACCCCGTCATGCAGGTGGTAGAGTACCGGCTGCCCCAGGAGGCGTCCGTCCTGCCGCACGGTGAGTGTCCAGCACTGAGCCACTGCTGACTGGAGCAGGTATCCTCCAGTGCCGGGGTCAGGAGTGCGGGATGCTGGGGTACCCCGTCATGCAGGTGGTAGAGTACCGGCTGCCTCAGGAGGCGTCCGTCCTGCCGCACGGTGAGTGTCCAGCACTGAGCCACTGCTGACTGGAGCAGGTATCCTCCAGTGCCGGGGTCAGGAGTGCGGGATGCTGGGGTACCCCGTCATGCAGGTGGTAGAGTACCGGCTGCCTCAGGAGGCGTCCGTCCTGCCGCACGGTGAGTGTCCAGCACTGAGCCACTGCTGGCTGGAGCAGGTATCCTCCAGTGCCGGGGTCAGGAGTGCGGGATGCTGGGGTACCCCGTCATGCAGGTGGTAGAGTACCGGCTGCCCCAGGAGGCGTCCGTCCTGCCGCACGGTGAGTGTCCAGCACTGAGCCACTGCTGACTGGAGCAGGTATCCTCCAGTGCCGGGGTCAGGAGTGCGGGATGCTGGGGTACCCCGTCATGCAGGTGGTAGAGTACCGGCTGCCCCAGGAGGCGTCCGTCCTGCCGCACGGTGAGTGGCCAGCACTGAGCCACTGCTGACTGGAGCAGGTATCCTCCAGTGCCGGGGTCAGGAGTGCGGGATGCTGGGGTACCCCGTCATGCAGGTGGTAGAGTACCGGCTGCCCCAGGAGGCGTCCGTCCTGCCGCACGGTGAGTGTCCAGCACTGAGCCACTGCTGACTGGAGCAGGTATCCTCCAGTGCCGGGGTCAGGAGTGCGGGATGCTGGGGTACCCAGTCATGCAGGTGGTAGAGTACCGGCTGCCTCAGGAGGCGTCCGTCCTGCCGCACGGTGAGTGTCCAGCACTGAGCCACTGCTGACTGGAGCAGGTATCCTCCAGTACCATGGTCAGGAGTGCGGGATGCTGAGGTACCCCGTCATGCAGGTGGTAGAGTACCGGCTGCCTCAAGAGGCGTCCGTCCTGCCGCACGGTGAGTCTCCAGCACTGAGCCACTGTTGACTGGAGCAGGTATCCTCCAGTACCGTGGTCAGGAGTGCGGGATGCTGAGGTATCCCGTCATGCAGGTGGTAGAGTACCGGCTGCCTCAAGAGGCGTCCGTCCTGCCGCACGGTGAGTGTCCAGCACTGAGCCACTGCTGACTGGAGCAGGTATCCTCCAGTGCCGGGGTCAGGAGTGCGGGATGCTGAGGTACCCCGTCATGCAGGTGGTAGAGTACCGGCTGCCCCAGGAGGCGTCCGTCCTGCCGCACGGTGAGTGTCCAGCACTGAGCCACTGCTGACTGGAGCAGGTATCCTCCAGTGCCGGGGTCAGGAGTGCGGGATGCTGGGGTACCCCGTCATGCAGGTGGTAGAGTACCGGCTGCCTCAGGAGGCGTCCGCCCTGCCGCACGGTGAGTGTCCAGCACTGAGCCACTGCTGACTGGAGCAGGTATCCTCCAGTACCGCGGTCAGGAGTGCGGGATGCTGAGGTACCCCGTCATGCAGGTGGTAGAGTACCGGCTGCCTCAGGAGGCGTCCGTCCTGCCGCACGGTGAGTCTCCAGCACTGAGCCACTGCTGACTGGAGCAGGTATCCTCCAGTACCGCGGTCAGGAGTGCGGGATGCTGGGGTACCCCGTCATGCAGGTGGTAGAGTACCGGCTGCCTCAGGAGGCGTCCGTCCTGCCGCACGGTGAGTGTCCAGCACTGAGCCACTGCTGGCTGGAGCAGGTATCCTCCAGTACCGCGGTCAGGAGTGCGGGATGCTGGGGTACCCCGTCATGCAGGTGGTAGAGTACCGGCTGCCTCAGGAGGCGTCCGTCCTGCCGCACGGTGAGTGTCCAGCACTGAGCCACTGCTGGCTGGAGCAGGTATCCTCCAGTGCCTGGGTCAGGAGTGCCGGATGCTGGGGTACCCCGTCATGCAGGTGGTAGAGTACCGGCTGCCCCAGGAGGCGTCCGTCCTGCCGCACGGTGAGTGTCCAGCACTGAGCCACTGCTGGCTGGAGCAGGTATCCTCCAGTACCGTGGTCAGGAGTGCGGGATGCTGGGGTACCCCGTCATGCAGGTGGTAGAGTACCGGCTGCCTCAGGAGGCGTCCGTCCTGCCGCACGGTGAGTGTCCAGCACTGAGCCACTGCTGACTGGAGCAGGTATCCTCCAGTGCCGGGGTCAGGAGTGCGGGATGCTGGGGTACCCCGTCATGCAGGTGGTAGAGTACCGGCTGCCCCAGGAGGCGTCCGTCCTGCCGCACGGTGAGTGTCCAGCACTGAGCCACTGCTGGCTGGAGCAGGTATCCTCCAGTACCGTGGTCAGGAGTGCGGGATGCTGGGGTACCCCGTCATGCAGGTGGTAGAGTACCGGCTGCCTCAGGAGGCGTCCGTCCTGCCGCACGGTGAGTGTCCAGCACTGAGCCACTGCTGACTGGAGCAGGTATCCTCCAGTACCGCGGTCAGGAGTGCGGGATGCTGAGGTACCCCGTCATGCAGGTGGTAGAGTACCGGCTGCCTCAGAAGGCGTCCGCCCTGCCGCACGGTGAGTGTCCAGCACTGAGCCACTGCTGACTGGAGCAGGTATCCTCCAGTACCGCGGTCAGGAGTGCGGGATGCTGAGGTACCCCGTCATGCAGGTGGTAGAGTACCGGCTGCCTCAGGAGGCATCCGTCCTGCCGCACGGTGGGTGTCCAGCACTGAGCCACTGCTGAATGGAGCAAGTATCCTCCAGTACCGCGGTCAGGAGTGCGGGATGCTGGGGTACCCCGTCATGCAGGTGGTAGAGTACCGGCTGCCTCAGGAGGCGTCCGCCCTGCCGCACGGTGAGTGTCCAGCACTGAGCCACTGCTGACTGGAGCAGGTATCCTCCAGTGCCGTCGTCAGGAGTGCGGGATGCTGAGGTACCCCGTCATGCAGGTGGTAGAGTACCGGCTGCCCCAGGAGGCGTCCGTCCTGCCGCACGGTGAGTGTCCAACACTGAGCCACTGCTGACTGGAGCAGGTATCCTCCAATGCCGGGGTCAGGAGTGCGGGATGCTGGGGTACCCCGTCATGCAGGTGGTAGAGTACCGGCTGCCCCAGGAGGCGTCCATCCTGCCGCACGGTGAGTGTCCAGCACTGAGCCACTGCTGACTAGCAGGTATCCTCCAGTACCGCGGTCAGGAGTGCGGGATGCTGAGGTACCCCGTCATGCAGGTGGTAGAGTACCGGCTGCCTCAGGTGGCATCCGTCCTGCCGCATGGTGAGTCTCCAGCACTGAGCCACTGCTGACTGGAGCAGGTATCCTCCAGTGCCGGGGTCAGGAGTGCGGGATGCTGGGGTACCCCGTCATGCAGGTGGTAGAGTACCGGCTGCCTCAGGAGGCGTCCGTCCTGCCGCACAGTGAGTCTCCAGCACTGAGCCACTGCTGACAGGAGCAGGTATCCTCCAGTACCGCGGTCAGGAGTGCGGGATGCTGAGGTACCCAGTCATGCAGGTGGTAGAGTACCGGCTGCCTCAGGAGGCGCCCGTCCTGCCGCACAGTGAGTCTCCAGCACTGAGCCACTGCTGACAGGAGCAGGTATCCTCCAGTACCGCGGTCAGGAGTGCGGGATGCTGAGGTACCCAGTCATGCAGGTGGTAGAGTACCGGCTGCCTCAGGAGGCGCCCGTCCTGCCGCACAGTGAGTCTCCAGCACTGAGCCACTGCTGACTGGAGCAGGTATCCTCCAGTACCGCGGTCAGGAGTGCGGGATGCTTAGGTACCCCGTCATGCAGGTGGTAGAGTACCGGCTGCCTCAGGAGGCGTCCGTCCTGCCGCACGGTGTGTCTCCAGCACTGAGCCACTGCTGACTGGAGCAGGTATCCTCCAGTACCGCGGTCAGGAGTGCGGGATGCTGGGGTACCCCGTCATGCAGGTGGTAGAGTACCGGCTGCCCCAGGAGGCGTCCGTCCTGCCGCACGGTGAGTGTCCAGCACTGAGCCACTGCTGACTGGAGCAGGTATCCTCCAGTACCGCGGTCAGGAGTGCGGGATGCTGAGGTACCCAGTCATGCAGGTGGTAGAGTACCGGGTGCCTCAGGAGGCGCCCGTCCTGCCGCACAGTGAGTCTCCAGCACTGAGCCACTGCTGACTGGAGCAGGTATCCTCCAGTACCGCGGTCAGGAGTGCGGGATGCTTAGGTACCCCGTCATTCAGGTGGTAGAGTACCGGCTGCCTCAGGAGGCGTCCGTCCTGCCGCACGGTGAGTCTCCAGCACTGAGCCACTGCTGACTGGAGCAGGTATCCTCCAGTACCGCGGTCAGGAGTGCGGGATGCTGGGGTACCCCGTCATGCAGGTGGTAGAGTACCGGCTGCCTCAGGAGGCGTCCGTCCTGCCGCACGGTGAGTCTCCAGCACTGAGCCACTGCTGACTGGAGCAGGTATCCTCCAGTGCCGGGGTCAGGAGTGCGGGATGCTGGGGTACCCCGTCATGCAGGTGGTAGAGTACCGGCTGCCTCAGGAGGCGTCCGTCCTGCCGCACGGTGAGTCTCCAGCACTGAGCCACTGCTGACTGGAGCAGGTATCCTCCAGTACCGGGGTCAGGAGTGCGGGATGCTGGGGTACCCCGTCATGCAGGTGGTAGAGTACCGGCTGCCTCAGGAGACGTCACTCCTGCCGCACCGTGAGTGTCCGTGCTGCTTGGACACGAGAACATTTCTGGGGTACCGATCGTTGGGACGTAGTGAACCTGTTAGACGTCTCCGGCTGGAAAAGGTTACGTGCAGCCCAGTGCGATATTGTGGTTGAATGTTTCGTGGGAAGAGCCTGAAGAAACTCTGCTCGTCCCACCATGTCTGTGAGCTGAGGCATACCGCTTGGCTAGTTAACAAAGGCTACTAGGATGGTTCTCACTCCGGTCAAATATCACTCACGTTCTTCTAGGACGAAACAGTTTTTTGTAGTAGGTAAACGGCCAGTGATTTGCGCCGATGTAACAATTCTCTTCAGCCTCCTGTAAACATTAAATGAAGAATTTTTTTTTATTCAAACCGAACCGGGGGCACTTCCACATTGTTCTCAGCCTACCCAACCAACATGGCTTATCACTACGCGTGCCACCACTACAGGACAAAAAAGAACTGGAGTCAAAATGGTAGGAGACTCGTGGAGGCCGAGTCGAAAACTTTTTAAGAAGATGAGTTTTTTAATTGTGGCATTCTAGAATCTATTACTGCCAAAGAGTTGAATGACTTGAACACTTTATTTAAACAGAAGCGGTGGCCAAGTGGTGTCAGTGACCGAGTGAGGTTATGTTGCAGTGCTGCGGCACTCGTGCTGGCTGCGGAAGTACGTGTTCCTGTGCACGGCGTGCGGCGGGTTGGCATCCCTGCTGGGCGCGCTCTTCCTCACGGTGTACTTCATGCTGCGCTCCTACACCTCTTCGCTCAGCTACTTCGAGACCGTCCCCACCTACGTGCCGGCCGCCATGGTCAGTCCGCTCACCACAACCAATAACATTCAATCTCATGGTCATGTACTTGTTCGCATGCCACATTTCCGCAGACGCTTCTCTCTGATGTCTGACTGGGTTGTTCTATCAGGCTGTTTCATTAGTTTCTGTAGCAGCTTGCCGCAATCACTTGTCTGTTGCGCCTGGTTCACGTGATCCTACGTAGCATGCAGCAGGGTAGATTGCTATAGATATTTATCTTGGTTTTACTCGAGAACTTTTTACAAAAGAGTGATAAATGATATATTAATTTATTTGCTATATTTTTAAAAAATGTCACCTAAAGTTTTAAACTAAACCTGTTATATTCAAGTCTTCACTTTTACTGTTTTAATTACATTTTCAGGTAGGTACTTCGTTTTCCGTTTCAAAGCAAATTGAATGGAAAACATATTAAACAACATGCTGTCCAGTACAAAATTATTTAAACATACTATTTATAAAAGTGTTCTATAAATAATTATTTTCATTCAATTTTACAGTTTTGTTTTACCTACTCCTCATGCTTCTCATTGACGAATATTGTTCATGACGTCGGATGCTGACTCAAGTTCGCCAGCTCCGGTCAGACTGTGCCATCAGCACCTGATGTCACGGGTCACGTGAACCAATCAAATGCCTTATCCGCATCAGATCCGGCACATCAGTTAGACAAGTTTGCACGATTGTGGCAGGACCTCTAGGAGTTATACTTCTAAGGCAGTACTAAAAATCTACCTGAAACATTTTAAACACTCATACAGTAGATATTTGTTTGTATATATGTTTTTGTTCAAATGACTTAAATCAGGCTGTAAATACTTACTACAAACAAACCCTAACATTAAAAGCGGATGCCCAAGTTTGCATGATTACATGTAGCTATGTGAAGCTGGTTTATTTTCTTCAGCTAACGTTTGCAACATATTGGTTAGACATTCAAAACATTGGCTGAAGTGTAGTGTTTGAATTGTGGAAACAATTTTGAAATACTTTTTTTTATGAAAGTAACTGTTTTTAACGATGGAGATTCTAATTTATATTTACTGACCACTATCCGCAATGTTTTCAACGGAACAATATGGCGATGGCTTGGTTATAAAGTGACTTCAGCAACGTCACAGCATATCGTCTCTGACAATCCCAAACGCCATGAATATAACAGTAAAAATTTCATAATGAAATTCTTTTATTCAACATGGCATCAAATTAATGTAACAATTAATTATTCCGGTAATAACTGTCAGGAGACAGCATGTTGTCTGTCACGACAACTGGGTGAGTTAGGAATAACTCAATGAAAAGAGCAGATGCGTTGAGCCAAAGACACGTGTTTATTCATTAAATAAGTGAAACAAACTCGAAGATATTACATACTTAGGTCAACAAAATTGGCTCTCACTTCACTAAACATTATACGAGAGACTGTGGCTGTTTGCCGGTCCTCGGGAGACACTGTAACACAGTTGGAGCTCAATTTGTGTACAATTAACGTCCATTAAAGCGTTATTTCAGAACGTTTTTGAACACTATAAAAGATAAAATATTTAAAACATAAATACAAAATTGTAACATTAAAATCATTTAAACTTTAAATTTATAAATTGGAATACTATTAAAGTGCTTAATTTAAAAATTTGAAAAATTTATAGCGCACTATTTTACATCATAAAAGATTAATTCCATTCTAGTAATGTAGTCAAAATCACAAAATTACCATAGATAAATTTATAATGAATTGCCTGAACATAATCCACGTAAAACTCTGATGTTACGATGAGAATGTTAACGCCACACGAATGCATATCGTAACTTGCCTCTAATAAGCCCGCAGTTGGCTGCCACTCCAGGCTCGCCCGATGACTTGTGTTGTGGAACAGCGAGTTGGCGAAGCACGGACTCCTCTTCCCAGCTCGCCGATACGAGTCTCCAGAACACTCAGTCGCAGTTCCGGCAGCATGGCGGTGCTGTCTTCATCGCAGAGGCAGTCAATATCAGGCTTATATACTCCTCTGGTCGGATAGAACATTCTTCAATGATGTCCGACCAGCTGCCAGCAATGGCCGCACCTCTGTTGACGTAACAAGCCATGTGGTGTGGGGGCTGAGCATTTCTTATATGGCGTACTGCCGGTTGCCTGCTCCACCGGCGTCAAGCACCGCCAGCAAGGCGTCGGCTAATACTCCCGCATAAACAGTAATAAATAATACCCTGGACCCCTCTTGGCCATTGATGGCCCTGCCGAGGTATCAATTTTATTTTTTAAAATTTATTTAAACATTTTTATATCTATTTAATTAATGAAACCATTTGTGCTTTTTGACAAGATAATTTAAAAGATATTATGTAGCATTTAGTTGGGTTGGAAATCCCCCTGAGGTGCACCCTGGGCGGAGAGCATTCGGCCTTCGTTGGAAACTCGGTTGTTTGGCTTGCACGGAGCCCACCGGGAGGCTATTGCCCGGGGTCCAAGCCCCTCGGAACAAAACACATGTATTGTTATCAATTACATATTTTTGTTTAAAATCAGAAAAATAAAAAGAATATAGAAAAAACATCAGTTATAGAAATATAAAATATCAAAATTATCGAAATCATTTATAATTATTGACATTACGAAAATCCAAAGACAGTATGATATAAATTCTTATTTGATTAAATTAAATAGTAAAATTAAGAGTTGTTATATAAAAATAATAATTATAAGGGCATATATCTATGAATATGTATTTGAGACATTTTAATGTTATTATAGTTGATTATTCTATTTCAACTAATCACCAATTCCAAACATGAAGAGGCTCTTATCATTTATTAGGTCAACTCCAGTCAGTACACATAAGTCAATCATCTAGATCATCATTTATAGTTTTCATAATGTTTTACACAGTTTTCATAAAATTTTCAGCACACACACACACACACCTACACACACACACACACACACACACACACACCTACACACACACACACACACACACACACACACACACACACACACACATATATATATATTTCATTAAAAATTTCATTAGAGTGTACAGGCCATTCTTCTCCATGTTCTTTCAAAACTTCCTTGAGGTTGTTACGTTCTTGTACAAAAAAGGGACAGTCATACAATATATGATACGTTTGCTGCTGTCCCGCACCGCATCGGCATTGGTCTTCATCACTTTTGTTTACTATGTTCTTCAAGTAATATTTCATTTGGCTGTTGCCTGTTATTAGAGATATAACCTCCTTACAAAAATAGATTTTACTGGCATGCCACTCATTAAGGTTCCTTATGATATTCTTGATATTAAATTTACCTTCACTATTACCTTTGAATATATATACTGTATAGAAGTCGCCAGCCCAGGTTAACATTTCTAATACAGTTTTGAGGTAGTTGGTTAATTCACCGCCGCAATCGCCACCATCTCTAGGGCATCGACTTGTGGTGGTCCCTAGCGGACAAGTCTCGAACTCTTCAAACACCCCTTCCCCCTCCTGTTGAACGACGTTGAGCTGCAGTGAATGATGGATGAGGGGAGCGGGGAATGACAGCGGGCGACAGCGCTGCGCTCTAACGTGTAAATAACAACTAAGACGATACAGGGCGTTACGGCAGCGCACTGCAGCGGTGAAGTTCCCAAGCTGCTCATCATAAGCTTCTGAAAAACGTAGAGTAAATCCTATCCACTCGCGACTTCTATACAGTATATATATTCAAAGCTATTACTGACTATTTGAATCCATTCTTGTTGACTGTTTTCTTTCAAAAATTGTTTAAAATGTTTTTCGGACACTGGTTGATCTTTGTTCCTTAGGGATTACAAAAACTTTCCATTAACTAATTTAGCTGTATATTCAACTCTTCCTTCAACTAGGTAATGTTCTGCCTTGTTTTAAGTTATAAACAATATTCCTATTTTTTATGCTATATTCAATAGGTATCTCCTTATTAAGTACACGAGTAGCCATATATTAAGTTATTGAGCACATTCTTGTAATTTTGAATAAAATGCATCTTTGTGTTGCTATATGTGTTGTCAAGTCTTAGAGTAAAAACTATAGTGGCATATTGAATTGTATTAATACAAAGTGTCATATATATTATTTTCTGTTTTTATTATAATTTTTCATATTCCATATTTGCTGTCTTAAATAGAAGAAAGTTTTTTTTTTTGCTCTTTTAGTAATATATTTAACTTGTGGCAAAAGTTTAATTTAGAGTCAAAATAAGTTTTTTTAGGTATTTATGATTTTTAACAAATTTAATACTATTATTGTTATATTTCATATGAGGAGGTATTTTATATAGGTCTCCCTTAACCTGTAGTGCAACTGTTATAGTGGTTGAAATTTCCAGATCATATCTACTCATCCATTTGTAAGTAATTAAAAACACTTGATGATATATTATTTCCAACTCTTTTCTACTATTGCCTTGTATAATTACTGCTGAGCATCAGCAAACGCAATAGATGTGGCTTTATGATGTTGTGCACCCTCATTAAGGAATTTATCCATGACTAAATTCCACATAGTGGGGCCCAAAATGAAGCCCTGAGGGCAGCCTCTATCCTTCTTTCGACTAATGGTGAAATTTTCCTTTGTGATCTGCAGTTTTCTTCCACTCAAATAGCTCCATAAGATTTTCTTCATAGTCGTTGAGATTTTTAGTTGATTTAATTCTTCTTTAATATATTAAGGTAGAAAAGGCATTACTAATGTCCAAAAATATCACTATATTGCATATTTGTCCTCTATGTTACTAATGATTTCTAACAGTTCATTTATTGCTTGCTCAGTGGTGATGTTCGGTCTAACACCAAATTTGAATTTGTGTAGATATTCTTGAATATTAGGATTAATTCTTTTGAGAATTAATCTTTCTAATAGCTTTCCCATTACCGGGAGTAAACATATAGGTCGATAATAGTTGGGATTAATTTTAAATTGTTCTGACCTTTATATAGAACAATTTCAGTATTGTTCCAGATACTAGGGAAGATACCATCCGTTAAGCACCACCTATTCATAATATATGTTAACTCATCTTTTATCTCCTCATAAGTATTTTTTATAACTTATGATGTTATTGAGTCAGGTCCAGGTGCTTTATTATTTCTTGAAAGTATAATATTGCTTCTTGTATTTCTGCAGTAGTTATTTCTTATTCCATATCTTCAGTTATATTATTAATTGGGATTTCTCTTGTTGCTGTTTTGTCAACAGGAAGTAAAATATCAATAATTTTTTTTATAGGTTTCTTGTATTCCTGTCGTAAATTTATTATACATTCTTATACTGCTTATTGGTTCAGTTCTAAATTTTTTTCCTTATGAATTTATCTGGAATGTTCCAAATATCCCATTTTACCTCTGCTTTAACAAACTCTTGCCACTTATTATTAGTACAGTAAACTCCCGGTATACCGCGCCCCGATAGATCGCGGAATCGGGTATATCGCGGGTCAAACCATGTCCCCCAATCAGAAATGAATAATAATAATAATAACACAGTAGAACCTCGTTAATTCGTGATGGTCGGGACCGAGATAATCACGGATTACCGAATTTCACGGACTAGCGATTAAAGCCCGGAAGGGCTTGTCAAGCTTCTCAGATACCGGCGTGCAGCTGGGTTAAGGCCAAGGTCATGTGACGTAACATCTCCCGAGGCTTACTGCGCCTTGGCAGCAGATGGATAAAAAATAGTAAACTCTCCATTATTCGTGTTAATTGGGACCCGCCGATGCCCGGCTAATTAAAATCCTGTAAAAAAAAAAGTAATAAACCCGGATAATCCGTTCACTGTAAAGACCGCCTTCGAATTAGTCTCGGCTTAAAAAAATACGGCACTGCCTAGCCATTAGTTCACGGTCATTTACAACAGCCGAAGAGAGAAAGATAAGATCGTGCTGACCTTGCACCCTCCACCCTCCACCCTCCCCCTCGTACAGCCGAATGCCAGCCAGACACGTCACTCGCCAGGCGCCTGCCGTGCGTTGGCGGGTGGAAACAAACAAAGGGAGACGGGAAGCAGAAGTCAAGACATCCCCCTCAAGTTTAAAGAGTGACAAATGTGACAGCTGAAAGGGGGACGACACAAAGGGTCGGTACAAACAGCGTTGCAGAGTTTGGCGGCCCATGCGAAGGCTTGCAGTGTTTGCCGGCCGCCGGCCCGCGTGACGTTAATTTTAAGCGCTGACAATTTTTACTTCTCTTTTTTTTTCTGCACTTTTAAATCGTCCCGGATTATCCGATTCCCGAATTAGCGCGTCACGGATTAACGAGTTTCTACTGTAATAATAATGGAATAAATGATTGACAGCCGATTAGGATAATTTTGCGTTGTAACTCACAAACTAAGCATCGGGCAGAAAAAAGCCTAGGCGTAGAAAATGTCCGCAGTGAAATTCTAAACAAGATATCTCCGTACATTATTTCTCTATCTTGTAGTGTTTTCAAATTATGATCCAATCCAGACCAGTGTTATTTTCTGAAACATTAGTTCTTAACATTTTTTTTAACCCACAAATAAATCATCGGACAGGGGACCCGATAAAGCCTACCGTCCAGCGACATTATCCAGCGTGACTCGGCTGGGGATTGATTTTGGATAGGTTTGGTTGACGGCAAGCGCTGGGAGGGGAGAGGCGAGCCGAGAATATGCGACCAAGACACCCGGGTAGATGGGAGGAGTGGAATATAAGCGCCAGTGATGAGAGGGGCGATTAAGCCGAAAGGGGGAAGTCTGGTGACCTTGAGTAGTTCACTCATGTCCGTCTGCACACTTCTCGTGGTCATGTGTGTTGACAAGCGGAGACATATAAATGTTTTGTTACAACTTGAACCTACAGACGTAATATTATTCGTTGTATTATACACGTTCATCTTTTTACTTTGGTATAATGTTTTAACATTAAATAATAAAGTAAATCAGCTAGCGTAATTTTAATCTTTGCCGAGGAATTCCCAGTGGTCCAATACTTACGTGAACCATACTGTACCACGTTTGCCGTGAGGTAGTACACAAGCCCCGGAAATGTTTACGTGTAGCGGCCTCCCGACCTTTAACCAGAGGCTGGGGAATATAACACTTGCCGATCCGAGCCACATACACTCAGCAACTCGACACAGCGTTTGATGGAATAAGTAAAGACAACGTTTAACAGACTTTTTAATACGGCGCCACTGATTGCGCTAAAATTATTTTGGCGCAATTTTTGTATCCCACATGTGACCATTTATAATTTACTGTAAGCATGGATAACAAAGTTTAACCACTTTACACGATAGACGATTCTTTATTTTATATTGTACGAATGCTAGAATAGTTTTTCACGTATCTGCTGCATACTTCTGCAAAAGACACGCTATTTGTAAGTACGTAAATCTAGAATTTTTATTTTGTCAATCAAACTCGGTACTTTGCGATTCATATTCGGTTTGAAGTATTACTATGGCCTTTCTATTTAGAAGACTTTGACCACAAAATCGTGTGTAACCGCACACACTGCACTTACTTTGTTACGGACACTCAGACGAAGCAGATTCTGTGGCTGACACCACGAGACTGGCAGCAGCTTGTGTGCCGCACGTGTGTATGGCGGCGTGTGGCGCGCTCGTAGGCCGTGCGACAAACTGTGCGCGGCATGCGGAAAAATAAAAAATAAAATTCAACATTTAATAATTATATTTACAATTTATTATTTTTATTTTTTCACCCGCGTTTAGTGAAAACTGCGGATGCAAAGTCCGCACAAAGGCGGGCCGTCTATACTGTGCGTGCTTGCCGACCTATTAGAACACAGGCGGTGTTTTATGCCTTTTGACCTTGGTCACATCGAAACATCGCGGTTATGCAACAACGCGGGTAAAAGTTATGTCCCCCGACAACCGCGTTAAATAGGGAGTGTACTGTATATTTAATAATTAGGTAACCAGAAGGAAAAAGGACACAGCACAAGGGGAAAAGGGAGGGGGGGGGGGGGTTACAGGCCACAACACAGACTCGAGAGGGATTCCCCATTTCAGCTCACACATTTACATCAGAGCTGACATCATGTGATGCAAACAATTATAACAATAATGCAAGTGTTTTTTCACATTTGGTATTTCATTTTATATTTGATGTGTTCAAATTCATCTTGTAAGGACTCTAGAAAAGTGCATGTAATCCCAGTAGTAAATTTTAATGCTTAACAGGAATTGTTTTAGTTCAAGTCCATGTTAGTCCCCTTATTTCTGTTATTGTAATCTGAACTTTCTTGAAAGTTTATTAAAAGGACAGGTTGAATACAAATATAACTACTAAAATAAAGTAAAATTATAAAAAACTTTCGATTTTTTATCAGATCATGTTTTCTGAACACTAAGACAAAAGTATATTTATGTACAGTATTTCTTTTGTAAGTTATTACCCATGCAATAATTAGTATTTTATTGTTATTTGGATTGTCAGATGACATTATATAGTTTATTTGTGATGGGAAGCCTACTATTCACAAAGTCTTCCATCACACCCGAATATTTACCTTCGTGTAACTTGGGTGGCCAAATAGTTGCGAAGTTTACCGAAGTTCGCAGCTTGCTCGGAAAGATGTTGAGGTCGTCTTTCATAAGGCAACTACAGAGACTCAGTGTTAGAGGCGGTCATCTTTGGTCTCGTGGAGAAGGGACACACTCCCAGCCAGCACAGCAGTTCGCCGGTAAAATTGACTCGTCACTGTGAAGAAACCAAAAAAATCTAACCCCACAAAATTGTAATATTCTGCTCCTTGAGGTACAAAGCCTCCAATGGTTCAGATTTAACACTGTAGTCGCTATAATACAGCAGCAAAAAAGATACATCGTGAAGCGTCTTTGAGGTTTGCAAGGTGATTCGTTCAACATGAAATGTGCAGTAAAGATCAAATATCACACTCACATACATAGTTGTTACTTCATAATCTGTGTGTTCTCTCGTGGCACAGACACTACTCAACACATGGGGAGATCCACACGGAGCCCCAGACATAACGAAAGAAAAGGTGTAAAGAACATTTGGATGACTGTGACTATAACATCAGTTACAACAAGCAATCGTCGAGGACTCTGTGAGACTGCCGGACTACCGGACTGTTCGCAAGGACTACAGACGCCGCTTCCATTACGCGGAGCGGAAGTCATGTCGAAAATAACACTTATTTAAATATGAAATGCTGCCAGTCAGTATCTGGGTGGTTGTAAAAGAACAAATAAATCACACTTGAATTAACAACGCTGTCCGTATTGCTGCCTAGGGTGTTCAAACCAAAACAGCACGGGGTGGCCGGCTATGACGTCACAGGGTGTGCTCCTACAGCGGCAGGCCTGGGCTTCGTACACTGATCAGGGCAGAACCACGTCAGATTTGCGAATATTGAAAGTAATAAATTAGTTATGATAATTTTCTAAATTTATAATTAAAAATAGAATGTAGGCTATTTATATCATTTACGATTTGGCATGTACTTTAATGAAAATTTACATTATTTTTTAAATTTAAAATGAAGTAGTGAGCCATTTCCAAAACAGATATCATACAAATTTATTGTAATAAAATGGGCACTAAGGGGTATGCCTACACGGTTCTGTCATTGTTTTTTATAACTACTGAAACAAAAAGCACTAAGTGAGACATTGCCTTGTGCCCAGTCACCTCTGTGCACTGTGCAGCGATCAGCCATGTAATATTTCCATAGTGCTATGAGACTAAGCTGTGGTCTACAACATTATTTAAAAAAAAAAAAAAATGACGATGAAACTTAAATGCTAGTGGTTTCATAGACATTCAGTCTGGAATATTTATGATATAGCCTTATGTCTACTTTGGTCATCTTGAAGGGCTTTAAATAAATAATTATTCACTCATGCTTAATATCGTGAAAGTGGAAATACTGCAAAACGGATTACAATTACACATTTTAGTTTCTGAATAAACAAGTATTTCAAACACGATTCAGTGCAATCTTGTGCCAGCTAAGTATTTTAAAGAAAATAGAAAAAATTAAAATAGCACATAACATTATTTATCCCTTAGTTTACAACTTTGAGTCAATACAATCTCATTAAATGAAAACTCATATATAAAATTATAATAACAATGTACATATAAAAACCCTTAATACTTCTCTTAAAGTATTATTGATACATAACTTTTATTCATAAGGTAAGCAACAGTAAATAAGTTATTGTTTTCACACCATAGGCAGTGCATCTGGGCATCCTGAGGCATCTCTGTAGCTATGTCTACTCAACACCCGACAATTAAAATAGAAGGTTTGTTTTACTCACAGTATCTTTTGCTCTCTAGGAGTAATAAAAATTAGGACCAAATAAACTTAGATCAAAAAGTGTTGATAACTCTCATATTGGTAGAACAGAATGACTTGTGGTTTATTTTTACTTTTTTTTTACATGGCACAAGAGTAGATGTCTTGAAAAATACATTTGCGAATTAAGATTCATCTGAAGTCGAAACTGTTTAGGCAATACTTGATATCGTGCCACAAATAATGAGAGCTCAATCAAATTATGTTGTATGTGTTTTAACAAAAGATCGTCAATACGGATATACTCCACATAACCTGTAATAATGAAATAAATACATGTTAACATTGTGAGTTGTAATGAGATACGTAAGTTATTCATTTCCCTAAAAATCCCAACAGACAAAACTTTAAGAATAAGAACAAGCAGATGACTTGCCCTCGCAACTCTTCCTCGAGAGGAGGAGGAGTATTGAGGGCATGTCCTGAGTGACCTGAGTGACCTGATGACATGTCCTGAGTGACCTGAGTGACCTGATGACATGACCTGAGTATCTGATGGCATGACTTGAGTACCTTTATGGCATGACCTGAGTGACCTGAGGGCATGTCCTGAGTGACCTGAGTGACCTGATGACATGTCCTGAGTGACCTGAGTGACCTGATGACATGTCCTGAGTGACCTGAGTGACCTGATGACATGTCCTGAGTGACCTGAGTGACCTGATGACATGTCCTGAGTGACCTGAGTGACCTGATGACATGACCTGAGTATCTGATGGCATGACTTGAGTACCTTTATGGCATGACCTGAGTGACCTGAGGGCATGTCCTGAGTGACCTGAGTGACCTGATGACATGACCTGAGTATCTGATGGAATGACCTGAGTACCTTTATGGCATGACCTGAGTGACCTGAGGGCATGACCTGAGTGACTTGAGAGCATCTTGCTTTCTTGAGTAAAATGGCCATCCGCCATACTGTTTCCGGCAAGTAAACCGTGCAAGGACGCCCCGAGAGTTAATAGGTCAAAAAGATACTTTGATTAAAACAAACCTAGAGTGTCTCTCTCTGGCTGTTTTGTTTGTAAACAATCATGTGTTGATGCAAATGCGATCTGATACAACGTTGTGGTTGTGGTTGTGGTTGTTGCAGTTGATTTCCACAGGCATGATAGTCATGTGCCTTGCTGGGAGAAGGAACCGCTTCGGCTACCTGGTGAGCACCTTCGCCCTCATCTCCTCTGATGGACTCTTCACGACTTCTAGGTTGCAATCTGTGGATATTATTAGCTTTTTTCTTGCTCAAGTTATTAAAGAAGTGATTGATTCGTGTTTCAAACTCAACAAAATTAGCGAAGTGCCTCTCCAGGCAGTGATTAGCTGAGGATGTCGTATGCAGTGTTCGCTCATCCGACAAGAAACTAGCTCAGAGGGTGAGGTCCGCATGGCTTGTCACCACTTCCAGAGGTCTCGGGTTCAAGTCCCGCCTCAGGCAGTCCTTCTGCACATGGGATAGGCAGGGTTAGTTTGTGATTCGTCTCCGAACAAGGTTTGCAGCATTAAAGCAGGGATGTTAAAGAAACTCAGATATGAAAATATCAAACACTCTTTTATAAATAATTGGTGTAACAAATATGATAAAAATTATACTGAAGCAAATCATATTCATTAATACTTCACATAGGTCCTTAATTACAACTTCAATGAAAGTTGGTAGATTGGCATCCACTGTTTCCGCACATGCTCTAACCAGCGCCAGTGAGCCACCAGCCGCTCCTTGGCCTCCGAGCCGACCGCCTGCCAGCGACGTTTGTTTGCTCAGAGATATTCATTCAGTACGATATTTGCTGTTTACTCACTTCACAGGTACATTTCCATTACAAACCTATTATACTTCTTTCTATAGAGCACTTTATTACAACTTGTTTTAATACCATTGTGCTGTACATGAATTTTTCTTTGTTGTTCCTTTTAAAATTATATTGACATTCAATTATCTTGCAAATCACTAATCCTGGCATTCCATGGTCCTGGACTTGTCAGATCAAAGATTTTTTACTGTACAAGCATTGTTACATAAATTGAGCTATAGTCTGCCTCACGCTTAGACTTCAGTAAGAGTTGATGGCACCCACTGTTGCCAGATTGAACCATCCGGCTAGTTAACATTACAATTATTTTTTACACCTTCATTAATTGTAACAAGTATTATTATTTTTTTAAAATTTCACTATTTGTTGATTTTTGAAGACCATAAAAAATAGGATCTTTTGACAGTATTATTAAAGATGTGTAAATACTGAAAAAATAAATAAATTATGAACATTAATTATTATTTCACAAGAGAAGGATTTTGTGGTGGTTGGTCACTATCAATAATTATGTTGTATGGGCAAACACTGTCAAAATGTTTAATATTAAGTGACATCAAATATTTGTTGTCAAAAAAATATTTTTAAAAATATATCAGTTAAGGCTAAGATCCTGAGTTTCTCGCGAGCGGGCAAAGACACGCGTAGTTATCTTTGTCCTCAACAGAGCGCACTAGCAGTACGGTTGAACGATATAGCGACGCGCGGAAAAAAGAAGGGGGGTGGGAAAGAGGACGCTGTTCTCAGAATTCTTATCGCCCAGCGGGGTGTCATGTTTACGACCGGTCTGGAAGAGGGGGGTGGAGAAGGGTGTACTCTTCCTCGGTGAGCATTTAGATTTCCAATCCCTTTGCCTCTCTGTCCCTTTCACACACATCCATCCAAGACTACTCGATCCTCAACAAAGCGCAAGAGAATAAATATTACTATTTTTGGTACATTTCAGTTAAAACCCGTACGTAACCGAGTGCAACCCAAGGTAATTATAATAAATATTAATTTGGTGCACTACACATATACGATATACAAATTGTATGTTTTACTGCGGTGATTATGTGGCCAAAACTATCAAGGTTTTGTATCTTTTCCAAGAACGCTCGTTCACAGCTAACTGCTACATTCAAATAAGTTGGCCAGTAATGTAGTTTTCCTGCCCCCGTAAAAAAAAAAATAATAATTTTTAACTGTGTACTACAAAGGTTTTGCGCTCCTACATATTTTATTTCTTTACACATTTTGTCACAGGTGTGTGCGTATGTGTATTACACAAACAGTTGAACGTTGACCATCTAATAGCATGACGTTATGTTGCAAAGCGGTATTATTTGCTATATTTGATATCTCATTAGGACTGTATTTTTCTTTGCAACTATATATACAGGTGAACTTTTTATACTATCGGAGAATATTTTGTAGCTGAATAACTGTCTTCAAAATATTGCAGGTTATTGCATTAATTTTAGTGTTTTAAATGTATTATGTTTTTAAGCATGTATACATGAGGCTAGAGCTAGAAAAATGTTTGGTTTCCGTTTTTAGCTGACCTGCAGCTTATGGCTTTTGATTACACTTCCTTTTTTTATATGTGATGTTAAAAAACGATGTTATTTGTAAATGTCCTGGCATCCGTACTTCTTGTAAAAAAACATAATCATATTTTCGAAAAATAAGCTATCATTTAGTAATTTATTATTGCAATATAAATACGTGTGTATGCCAGTCGCGTCTGGCGAAATGAGGAGCTCCTTCACGCTATCCCTACTGGTGACGTCAAGCATCACTGGTAGTTCGTCTTTTATGTATGAACTGGAAGTCAAAGAGGCTCGAAATAAACATCAGTTGTAACTAATAATAATAATAATTTATTCTGAAAGGGCCACATACTCGAAGAATCGCTTTCTCTACGCAATCAAACGTGTTGGAAGTAAAATATCTAAGGAGTAGGCTACACGTCATAGGTTGTATAAGAATATTTCGGAGGGAGCTACCCAAAGGATATTTTATCAAGCATACAGATAAAGTGATATTTTAAGAGTAGTAATTTCCCCCCCCCCCCCAACACCACCCACAAACTGACGGATTTATTGACACATCCGTACATAAAAAAACACTGCTCCAGAATCTGCACCTGAATCGTCTTAGTGGGGAAAAGGTGTACATAAATTACGATCACTGACTGAGGTTATACAGAAGGTAATCAACCAGAGTAAGTGATTAGGAGCAAGGAATACTAATCCAATAAATATGCCATTGATATAATTTAATGATAATTTTTACTCACGTTTTAGTATTTGATATTGCTGAATAGCAAATTTACATTTTAAAATATTATAACAATGAAAAATTGCGAACCAATAAATATTTTTTGCTGAGTGTATAATTTGATTATGTCTTAAGACAAATAGAAACTAGATATTATGAGTACAAAATATTTGTAAGTAATAAAAATTTACATAATAAAATACTTACATTCATACAAAATACAAATATTTTTCTTAGATATACAAGTATAACTTCAATTCATTTTCGGCCAACGAAAATAAAGTTATGCTTTGGGCCCTGATAATAAATAATACCTACATAATTACATTTTCACTTTTCACCAAAAGTACATGAGGTACAAAAGTCAACAAACCTTAAAACACAATAAAAATATACCCGGTATACATTATATTTTAATACAAACACCAATACAATACTAATTTTAACTGAACATTTTTTGGAGGTATGCATAATTTTATTAAAATTAATCAGAAAGTAATGCAGTTACATGTTTACAACCTTGCGTACTTCACTTGCCTTTGACGAATCCGGATATGTTCAATGTTTAGCCAGCCGAAAAGGATGTTTGGATTTTATTTTTAAACACATGTGAAATTAGTCCTTTCTTTTAACACTTCATCGCTGTCACGTGAATTTAAGGCATCTTACATTATTATTGTACTTTTGTTTTGTAGTAACGATCGGTAGGCTAAATATATACATGTGTTTGTTGAAACTTCGTTTTAAACATCCATAAATTAATTTTGTCAATTTATTTATTGATACCAGTAAAATACAAAATAAATGATATTTATTTTACGACCTCTTAAATTATTTAAATGATATATAAAATATGACCAATTTTTTTTCAAATGAAGACGTATTTTCAACTGGAAGTACACGAGAATTACACAGATACATTTACTTGCGTATTGCATAGCATACTTCACGTCCATTTCTGACAGCCTTGCGAAGTCACTTCCAAAGTATCTACAAGTATATTCTTCAGGCGAATTCGGACACGGCATTATAATCTTCCATTATATCTAGAAGACGTGTTCTTACATTTGCTTGGAGTTTTCAATTATTTTTTTGATATAATAAAGGCAATTTTAAAGTTTAGCTCCATTTCAGAAACACTTACGCAATATATTTGGTGGTTCTCTGCAAGTGTATTTTGTGTTTTGTTCTATTTCGATAATAAAGTCAATCTGAATTTATTGCCTTTTTTTTCAGATTTGTTTATACATTAGATGTATATAAATATAAAAATGTATGTAACAGGATGAATCTAATATGGTTTGAACAGTTATCTATAATGACTTAGTTGGTTTGTTCATTAAAAGCCTTTCTTTTTTACTGTACAAGTTGGATTCCTTTATAACTCAAAATAAATTATCACGTAACTAAAAAAATGAATAAAAGAGCAAACTTCTGTTAGTATAAAGGTGTTAATTTTATGAACATAATGTAATACAATTTGTTCTCTAGATAAGTAGATTTAGAAGTAAGACTTCATATTACAGTCGTTACCGTGGTACGACTTCTGGAAAAGTTTTACATATATATATATATATTTTTTTACAGAAGGTACCGGAGCTTGCAGGTTGCGCAGTAAGTAATTGTATCGTTTGCGAGAGTTCTCTGTTGGCAGTAACACCTATGATATATGTTTGATGTTCTGTTTCCAACTCATCGTTAAAACTAAATTTTACAGACTGATTATTATCCTTTGATTTAAAATCTAAGTTATTTACAGTGTTTAAAATATGCTTTCTTGCGTTTAAGAATATTTCGTATTGTTTGTATGATGTTTGAGTTACCCGCAAGATAATGAGATAGTTATTTTATACTGCTTCTTTTGCGTTTTTTTTTAAATTTTAGTCTTGACAATAGGGAATGAATTATTCAGGCTGTGCTAAATAGATAGCTTATGCTTTATGTCATTAAGATCAAACTCTTCTGTTTTTGTGCATTGTATAGTATTCCTAGTTTAGTTAATTTATCCAACAATATATTTATACAGTCAAGGGCTTAGATGCTTTATAAAAAAACTCAAGTGATTCATAATCAGTTGCCGTGTATAGATATAATTTGTAGAAAAAAAGCAGTATATGTTTTACTACTTAGAGTTGATATAAAACCATGTATAAAATTTGAAAGTATTTTGTACTTTTCATACTTAAAATTATCATGCAATGTTCAAATATTTTTCGATATAAGTAAGGACACATGTATTTAGCGAATACATCTCGTGTCAGGCTATTTCACACATAACTGTAGCTTTTTCCTTAGAGGTTTGGCGAATTGCGGGCGTGCAGCAGTACGGTAACTACGTCCTCATTGGCCCCGTCAAGTGCGGGAAAACAGCCTTCACCGACCACAGCCAATAATTACAAGAAAAATCTACAGTGTTTTGTAAAATACCTTGACACGAAATGTATTCGCGAAATACAGGTTTCCCTAGATATAAGACGTAATTGCTCTCTGACGATAATTTTCTTTACTGGTATTTGGCAGGAGAATAGTTTTTGTAGTCTTGTGATATCCATTATGAAAGAATTCCAATAATGGAATATGTGTTTATTATAATTAATGGAGAAGTGTATATACTATTAACAAATGGATCATTAAAAATGTGAAAAGAAATTATAAAAAAATACAAATTAATCTACTGCACATAAATCACAGATTTTAAAAAACCTAATTTACTATAACATTCAAAATATTACAGAGCGTGCCATGTAGAAAACACGGACGCATGTTGTTGTCTAAATTAAATAAATAAAATACAAGTCTGCGGCTTTAAATATCAAAGAAATAAAATGTTTCATAAATATTCAACGCTTGTGTAAGGGTACAACCATGCATTACACTGATAGGACATATTTTTTCTAGTACATCATACTGATTCCTAACCAGACACACATATATAAGTAATTTGTGTTACACTTCAATTAATTTGGCCATGAATTAAACCTGATAAATAAACAATGCAAACAAGCGAAACTCTACAGAGTATCGTCAAATAAAACCTGGGCCAAAAGTAAATCAATATTTTAGTGCTCAATACAATTCGAAGGAAATGGAAGATTTTTTGTAGTATTATAAATGATCATACAAGGATTGCTGATTTGGTTTTGTATTAATTTTGAGCGTAAAACTACCCCGAAAATATTGAATAAATTTTTCAGTTAAGCTGCATATAAACTGAACTGGTTTGCTAGCTGTCTTGCCATCGTAAACATGACTATGAGTCTGATTGGCCATGTTGGTGATAGGCACGATTTTCAAGGCAGTCTCCCGATATTATATGAAATGTGTTTTATTTTTATACAAAATGAAGCACGAATATGTTTTATATTTCTTGTGTGAGATACCAGTTGCAAAGACTTTGCAGTTTGATTTTATGGGTAGTGAATCAGTGGTATAACATAACTTCATTTTTTTTTTCCCGATAACATCTTTTTGACATTAGTATAATTTAATCACTCGCCAAGCAAAGAACCTTATTTTTTGTAGTCACGAAAAAAATTGTTTGTTTTCAATATCAGCTAATAACTTACTATTGCTTATGTCATCAAATACATTTACAGTACTGTTCAATTTGTACAAGCATGAGAAGTAAACAATAATTTCTGCAACAACGTTCTTCCGAAAGAAGGTATAAACCGATTTTAAAGGTGCGTCCCTATTTCTTAATTTTATTTTTTGACGTGACAACGTCTAATAAATCGATGAACGCCGGCTGCACGCACGAAAAAGTGTCCCACTACGGATGTCCCACTACGGATGTGTCCTATTTGCTCATTGTATGCATGCGTGGCATCTCTCTTCATGCTTATTGTAGGGCCTACGCATGCGTGGCATCTCTCTTCCACTCGATTGGAACGACCATCGATTTGACTTTTCAATCATATTTTCGTCGTTTGAATTATTAATATTATGTAATTTAACAATTGTCCACCGATTTTCAGCACAATCGGTACAGTTATTTAAAAGTAATGTTGAATATAAAAAATACGTTTTGAACCAACAATGGTGTTTTACAGTTACACATAATAATTCAAATTACAACTGGGATCTTTTGCACAATGTTTTAAAAAATATTGTAACACATTATAAATAAGTTTGGTGTATTTGGGATGCGTATTTGTTATAAAATCGAGTTATAAAAACGAAATAATATTATTCCCTTACCGTGAACAAAATTTTTATAAATATATATATATATATATATATATATATATATATATAACATCTGAAACTGTTTATCATCGAATATAGCCTCGTGGGTGAGCGGTCAACGGCCCTATCTTCTAATTGTAAGGGTTGTCAGTTCGAATCCCGACAGGTGCGAAGCTTTTTTTGTACTTGTAAAAATAAATACGGTGCATGTGACATTTCAAAAGTAATAAATATATTTGAATAATGAATGCAAATATAAAGTAAATTTATTAATTAAATTGTACAGTTCATTTCACTCCTTTGTATCCATACAAAATAGTGATAATTCAATAAAAATGATTCAATTTTATTCATAAAAGTATGCAGAGGTAGATTTTAGCATACAAAAGATAGAAAAATTTAAAAAAAAAAATTCTTCCTCAAAGAATATAATATTTTTAATGCCTAAATGGTTTGGTTGCAAAAACCTATTACGGCTCAGTCTCAGGCCGAATATGATATTTCCTTTTCTTCTGGATCCATTTCATCAATGTTTTGTTATGACGTTGTCACGTTAAACTATCGTCCGTAAACCGACTTTACAGACAACCAAATTTTTTTTAGTAATTAGAAAATAAAAATCGGTACTTTTCCGAATTTACTCAGTGAGGCTGCGACCCAAATTTCAAGTTTCCAGCCCTTTTGGTAGTGGGTTGGAATTTTTATAGGCCAGTGTGTGAGCGAGTGAATTACTTTTTGCATATTCGAGCAATTCAAAACTTAGGCAATAAAGTTTAATTATAACAATTTCACGTAAGCTAGAAAGCTCAATCAATGGCTGGTAAAACAATAGAATTTTATTTCATATAATTCTAGATCAATTTCATCTAAGTATAACACACCCATTTAAACTCATTTTATATACATAATAATTTTACTTCAGCAAGGTCTTCGGTTTCTTGTAACACAAATAAAATTACCTAAAAAAATTACTGGACATACTTACAAAAGTTTTTAGATTGTAATATTTGCCAAATAATTTAAATAAATCTAACTGCAAATGTCAGAACACAATATAAAGGTCTTTAAAATTGTATTTTGGAAAATTACCTGAATGTTTATTTGCTAAAACTCCTCATTTCACTTGTTCAAAAGTATTTAAATGTATGTATACATATGCGTGCGTGTGTGCGCGCACTTGGAACTTATGTTTCTTTGATCATTTATAGTTGCAAATAATGTAGCGGAAGTTAAATTGAAAAATATATACCTAATTCTTTCTGGCCAATATTTGTTTACAAACATAATTTTACATGACCCCAGAAGAAAAATAAAAAAAAAGAAACGCCACTGCTTTGTAATTGTGTTTATAACGAACTTGTGTAACTAACGAAAATGTTTAACTGCTCAAGGTTAGTGATACAATAAATGCTTGGGTAGTGAAAAATCTATTGTTAAAAACCAAAGGTAATTTTAAACGACTTTTAGTTAACCATTGTTCAACGACAGCATCGAGAGATTGGCCCTTATTTTTGTATCGTTATATACATAACTAAATCATTACGGGAGGAAGTTGCCATAGGCGGCTGGTCCTTCAGTTACTATTTTTTTTTAAACATCTCTATAGAGTTGCAATAGTAACTATTAATATTTTGATCATAACTCATTTATGTAACATTACACCCAGAGGTATAGCCCATTCTACCAGAGCTAAAGTCGAGGTACAAATATAATTAAAGAAACACAATTAAATAAATATAACTAAAGAAATATAATTAAATAAATTTATAGAAAATCATTGTCATTTTGCAAATAAATTTTTTTTACAATAATTGAAATATTCTAATAAAATCTTAAACATTATTTATTTGTCTTGAATGTACGATTCTTGAATAGAAGTATAAATAATAATTTAATAATTTAAATTGATTTTGGAAGTTATATTATTATATGAAACCATTTTGCTATTATTGTAATACACCGTGATTGCAGGATTCATTCATGTGTTAAGGTAAAGAGTCATATCAAAATACATAATGAAGTCACTAAGATAACATGTGAAATAATGTTGTAATGTGCGACGTTCACGTAGATGCCCGTAAACGAAACAGGTTAGATATTATAATCATATTTAGCACTTAAGTATTTCCAAAATAAGTTTTTTTTAAGACGCCCAACTATTATAATAAATCTCTACTAAAACAATTCAGTAATTGTAGTTAGATGATTTTAAATAAAAAATATTCTATGAATAAATTTGTCACGACAAGTGAAGAATATTAATAATAATTTACATCACTGAAAAGCTGACAAATATATCTATAGAAATTGTCGACAACGTGAGACGGTTTTCAATTCATTGATTACTATTGCTGATACTAGTGTTGTGTTTTGACCGTTTCGAAGCGATAATATTCCCGCCTGAACTCCTGCGATATTAGAGCCATCTAGTGAGTAAACTCGGAACTAATCGGAGCTCTAGCGGCAAACTGTTGAACTCGTTCCTTTCATCAGCGGCAAGTGACAGTTAAATCACAGTATTTAATACTTTGATTATTTAAATTCTGTACGTTGTATTAAAAAAATTACTAGACAGAATTGTTCATTGTACCTCCTTTAAGTTGTGTGCAAAGTAACAGCCGTGTACCGTTAAAATATATACCTAATATTTAGTTTTGAAAATTTCAAAATTAAAATTAAATAAGAAAGCATTTTTTGAAAATTTTTATCGTCATATTTACAAAATTCAAAGTTTTATTTACAATTCTGTCAAGTATGTATTTTTTATCTACTACGATATTCATGGGAGAAATAATTTTCTTGGAGGCTGCAAAACTAAGGATCTTAGCCTTAAGTTTCTTTATGAGTAAGAATTGAATATTTTCATGTAAGGTAATTAATGAAATACAAGTAAATGTATTTTCAAAACATACATTCCAAATTTTCCTTTAAAGTGTATAAGTATTAGAAAGTACATTTACAAATTTCCTTTGCTGTAAAGTTGCGCTTGTTGCGGTTGTTCTGTGCGTACGCACGGATGGGCGAGCAGCGGAGTGCGCAGACGCGTGCGTTGCAGATCAAGGTGTGCGGGGGCTGCTGCCTGGCCTGTGCCGTGCTGTGCGTGGTGGTCACCATCACCACCACGGTCATCCACATGAGCCGCCTGCAGACCCTGCGCCAGTGCGTGTACACCCAGAAGACACAGACCTGCACCTGCTCCTCTGTCGACTTGGACGCTGTGGTCAGCCTGGAGACGGGCAACGAGGGTGAGCTATCTGCTCTTCTCTTTCTGCACAGGAACACTTATTGTACAAACAATCATTTCATTTTACATTATATCAATGAAAGATGGAGTTTGTTTGTAGCTCGCGTACATGCAGACCGTAGAGCCTAGAATTTTGGTACTTGGTTCCCCTCAGGGGCGTAGCCAGGGGAGGGTTTTAGGGGTTCTAACCCCCCCCACCCCCTTAGCCATTATTTTTTTTCTTATCTGAAAGCAGGTTAGCTAAAAGCCTGGGTGTCTTACTGCTATCACCGGCTACTGCACTGGAGGGGAAGAGTAAGCGAGCCCTACCGATTCTCCTTCCCTTCCCCTACCCCTGCCACGAGCAGAAGCTATAAGGTTGTGACGGCATGACGGGTCCCAAGTTTTCAAATATCTTACACCTATTGTATTTAACCAGCGCGATAATTATAAGCAGGTGGTGACTGGATAACTCTCCAAGCTAAAGCTAATTGTTTCCAGGAATAGGCCAGTTCTGCCGAAACCCAACCATTTTAATTCCTTTTTTTTTTGTATTGTGGAGCTTCAAGCATGATTTATGATTTTGAGTGGGACGTGGACAAGGCACTTGGATTGATTAAAATATCTTTAATTAATTTCTTAATTCATCACTCAAACAATTTTTTTATTAAAAAATTAATATTTTTACCATTACAATATTTAAAGTTAAGTACCGAAAACTGCTCAAATAGCACTATTTTACACCTTAAAATCCAAATTTTTCCGGGGGAGGACCCGGACCCCGCTGTAATACGGTGGGACCATGCTTCTTAACCCCTCCCCCCCATACACAAATCCTGGCTACGCTACTGTTCCCCTATAGGGAGTTTGTTTGCACCTCCAAACAAATTTTCAAAAAAATTGATTTAGATTTTTGATTTAATTTTGCTAGTGATAGACAAAACATATACTCAATAATCTCCACGGCAGTGGTCAGGATTGTCAGTGCTTTATTTATTTCCTGGCACCAGCCATTCAGCCATTACATTGTGGGTGTGTTGTTTATCTCCTGGCACCAGCCATTCAGCCATTACATTGTGGGTGTGTTGTTTATCTCCTGGCAACAGCCATTCAGCCATTACATTGTGGGTGTGTTGTTTATCTCCTGGCACCAGCCATTCAGCCATTACATTGTGGGTGTGTTGTTTATCTCCTGGCACCAGCCATTCAGCCATTACATTGTGGGTGTGTTGTTTATCTCCTGGCACCAGCCATTCAGCCATTACATTGTGGGTGTGTTGTTTATCTCCTGGCAACAGCCATTCAGCCATTACATTGTGGGTGTGTTGTTTATCTCCTGGCACCAACCATTCAGCCATTACATTGTGGGTGTGTTTATCTCCTGGCACCAGCCATTCAGCCATTACATTGTGGGTGTGTTGTTTATCTCCTGGCACCAGCCATTCAGCCATTACATTGTGGGTGTGTTGTTTATCTCCTGGCACCAGCCATTCAGCCATTACATTGTGGGTGTGTTGTTTATCTCCTGGCAACAGCCATTCAGCCATTACATTGTGGGTGTGTTGTTTATCTCCTGGCACCAGCCATTAAGCAATTACATTGTGGGTGTGTTGTTTATCTCCTGGCAACAGCCATTCAGCCATTACAGTGTAAGTGCTTCATTTCTTTTCGGATCTCAATCCAGTCAATCTGTAATGAACTTTTCCATCAACAACATAGTTTATGTTAAATAAATGTGCATTTAAAGGCCTTTAGAAGCTGTTGAATCCAAGATGGTGTCTTTGCTTGATTTTTATTTTGGTTATCTCAGTTGTAAGAATTTTTTTTTCATAAATTGATTTCCCAAATTTGTTTTATTTATTTTCTGTTTGAGAAAGTGCGGCAGTAGATACAAGGAGAGGCATGCATAATACGTAAGCAGTGAGAGTGTTCTGCCTGTGGACTTATGTAGTAAAGCACGGATTCATCAACTAGTATTAAATAATAAAAAAAAACAAATGTTGAACTGGCTTTCTACATAATTTCTACCCACATACTCCTCAGGACCTGGGTTGGAACACCCGTCCGGCCAGCCTGGTTTCCCCTGGCTTCCTGTAGTCACTCCAAGTCCTGGCCGAGTCGCTTCTAAATTCCTTCCACATGTCGTCTCTGATAACATTCCTTGATGAACAGCCAAATCTTGTAATAATTTAATTTATTTAAAATTATAAATATTTTTAGTTTTAATTGTGTGTTTAAGTTCAGGGTATAAATGAATTAATCATAATGCTTATGAATAAATTTGAAGCACCAACAATGTAATGGTTGAATAGATAGTGCCAGCAGATGAACAAAGCACTGACAATGATGACATAGCCGTGGAGATTATTGAGTATATGTAGAGAATATCACTAACAAAATTAAATAAATAAATCTAAATAAATTTCTTTTATATTGTTTGTAGGTGCAAACAAACACCCTCTGGGGATCCGAGTGACAGAATTCTAGGATCTAAGGTCTCCATCTAAGCGAGCTACAAACAAACTCTTTCTTTTATTAATATAATAGACATACCTATAAAACACAAACTTATTTAGACAAATGGTCATGAGTCATGACACTGGTGTGATGAGGGAACGCAGGGCAGGGCCCCCACATGGCCGGTGCTACTGTTGCTATGGCAACGGGGCCCATGGGTCTAGGGGGCCTGCGAAGGAAAGAAAAAATAAATAAAACTAAAAAAAAGTAGACAATTTTAAATAAATCATAGAAAACAATTAAACAGTAAGGCCTAAATTTAGTTACCGATGAAATATTACACCAGAGTAATATTATTCGGAATATGCTGTGCTTACAGAACGTGTCTGAATCTACAACTGTGAGTAACAAAACCACCACCAATTGATGTGACATCATGTTGACAGTGCAGAACACTTACACTCATTTATTTTCCATTATTTAAAATAAATTTACGTTGACAATCTGTGGCGCGAACGTGTGTCTCTGTCTATGACTATTACAACTGCGTTTGACACAGTTAACACGTCACAGTTACTTATATTTGAGTAATTACAAATGATAGTACAGTGTAGTGTATGTTAAGGGTAATGTATGTTAAATGGCTGGCAAAGTATGGTGGTTGGCTGTACTCGTGTACGATTAATACCAAAACTGATAACATTAAATAATTAAAGCAATATCAAATGGTATTAATTGTATTGTAATATTATAATTGATATAATTTCAACACATAGATATGTACAACACTGAAACTGAAAATTATTGATCTGAATAAATTTGACTAGGAAGATTAGGTTCAGATTATCCTAACGTTGTACCAGCTTTTAAATAACCTACCAAATACAGATAGCCAGACATGAATGGATTTGGGTCCAGTTTCGATACTACACCGTCATTACTGAATTATCAAGGTTTGCAACTACCGGTACCTACTAGCTCAATTTGGGGTAGGGCAGGTTCTTCGGCCATTCAGGACTGCTGGGTAGATCGGTGTATGGTCGCAGGAACTTGTAGAAAGGGACGCTGCAATAGAGTTCTAATCCACTACGACTGCCGTAGGCTACGACTCATTGACTGGATCGGCGACACCAAAATGGTCCTGAAAAACGTGGTACAAGGAAAGTTCTCACCACGAGATGGTAGGAATCAGATGTAGAAGTCGCGATGCTGGAAGCACTCGCGAAACGCCTAGTATGTCGTGTTAAGGCGTATACCCTGTATTCTGAGGTAGATGAACTCAGAATTCTCCTATCTGAATACTCCGTTTACACTGTAGTATCTAACTATCGTAGCGGACACAATCTTCTTGTTTCCTTTGCGGGCACCAGGTTTTTGGCAACACATCGCAAGGGAAACGTCTTCTCTCGAACATGGCGTCTTAGAATCCTCCCTCTATTCCTTCCTTTTCAACCTCAACTTCCCCGGATTGTTGTAGCAACCAGCGAGCTCGCAACTAGCAGGAAGAAATACTCAGCAGTTGTAGTAAAATCCAATGTACGGTAATTAAACCTGTGTTTAACTCATGTAAAGCTTGCAGAAAAAGGAATAGGCGTCCAAAGAATAATTAAATGAAGACAATAAATTATTAAACTGCTGCAATTTCCAAAGACTAAACATACTGGCTGGCCTTAGCTATCCATATTAGTGTGATTGCTGGTACAACTTATAATACAAATACATATTTAAATATAATAATTAATTTACAATAAACATGAGATAATGAAATCAATCTGTAAACGGTTGACTGTTTACAAATCGAAACGCTGACTTAAAATTAGTTTTAATGTGTTTTAAAAATAATTGAGAAAAGGTTAAAAAATATATAACTAAAACATTGTACATAAAGAAAATTTTTTTTTTTATCTCTGTTAGAAACAAAATAAGGGGGGGGGGGGGCACTTCATGACTTCTAGCAACGGGGCCCACATAATGATGTGGGGGGCCTGACGCAGGGTGAGTGTTACCCACAGAGCCTAGACAGGTATGCCGCCCCTATAGCTACACATGAGACACTAAAGCAAGGCAGTTATAAAATGGGTGAGTGAAGGACAATAACAGCTACCTGAGAAAACCCTTCAGGCATGGACTCTTGCTGGACTGTGGGATCTAATGAAGGTGTATGTGTTTCTAGACCAGGGCATGTTTGTATAGGGGTGCACTACGTGTTCAACTCGATACCTGACTGCAACGTGGTACACGGCGCGCTCTACTCCTGCCTGCGTGCCATGTTTGGACTGTCCGTGATCGGCATCATGGTGTGCCTGTTCTCGTGTATGCTCGTCTACCAGCTGCTGAGGTAAGTGTGCCCTGTCCCTAGACCTCCACTATCTGAGCCTATTCCAGCCAGGAGAACATTCTGCTGCTGAGGTAAGTGTGCCCTGTCCCTAGACCTCCACTAACTGAGCCTAACCCAGCCAGGAGAACATTCTGCTGCTGAGGTAAGTGTGCCCTGTCCCTAGACCTCCACTAACTGAGCCTAACCCAGCCAGGAGAACATTCTGCTGCTGAGGTAAGTGTGCCCTGTCCCTAGACCTCCACTATCTGAGCCCATCCCAGCCAGGAGAACATTCTGCTGCTGAGGTAAGTGTGCCCTGTCCCTAGACCTCCACTAACTGAGCCTAACCCAGCCAGGAGAACATTCTGCTGCTGAGGTAAGTGTGCCCTGTCCCTAGACCTCCACTATCTGAGCCCATCCCAGCCAGGAGAACATTCTGCTGCTGAGGTAAGTGTGCCCTGTCCCTAGACCTCCACTATCTGAGCCCATCCCAGCCAGGAGAACATTCTGCTGCTGAGGTAAGTGTGCCCTGTCCCTAGACCTCCACTAACTGAGCCTAACCCAGCCAGGAGAACATTCTGCTGCTGAGGTAAGTGTGCCCTGTCCCTAGACCTCCACTATCTGAGCCCATCCCAGCCAGGAGAACATTCTGCTGCTGAGGTAAGTGTGCCCTGTCCCTAGACCTCCACTAACTGAGCCTAACCCAGCCAGGAGAACATTCTGCTGCTGAGGTAAGTGTGCCCTGTCCCTAGACCTCCACTAACTGAGCCTAACCCAGCCAGGAGAACATTCTGCTGCTGAGGTAAGTGTGCCCTGTCCCTAGACCTCCACTATCTGAGCCCATCCCAGCCAGGAGAACATTCTGCTGCTGAGGTAAGTGTGCCCTGTCCCTAGACCTCCACTAACTGAGCCTAACCCAGCCAGGAGAACATTCTGCTGCTGAGGTAAGTGTGCCCTGTCCCTAGACCTCCACTATCTGAGCCCATCCCAGCCAGGAGAACATTCTGCTGCTGAGGTAAGTGTGCCCTGTCCCTAGACCTCCACTATCTGAGCCCATCCCAGCCAGGAGAACATTCTGCTGCTGAGGTAAGTGTGCCCTGTCCCTAGACCTCCACTAACTGAGCCTAACCCAGCCAGGAGAACATACTGCTGCTGAGGTAAGTGTGCCCTGTCCCTAGACCTCCACTATCTGAGCCCATCCCAGCCAGGAGAACATTCTGCTGCTGAGGTAAGTGTGCCCTGTCCCTAGACCTCCACTAACTGAGCCTAACCCAGCCAGGAGAACATTCTGCTGCTGAGGTAAGTGTGCCCTGTCCCTAGACCTCCACTATCTGAGCCCATCCCAGCCAGGAGAACATTCTGCTGCTGAGGTAAGTGTGCCCTGTCCCTAGACCTCCACTAACTGAGCCTAACCCAGCCAGGAGAACATTCTGCTGCTGAGGTAAGTGTGCCCTGTCCCTAGACCTCCACTATCTGAGCCCATCCCAGCCAGGAGAACATTCTGCTGCTGAGGTAAGTGTGCCCTGTCCCTAGACCTCCACTAACTGAGCCTAACCCAGCCAGGAGAACATTCTGCTGCTGAGGTAAGTGTGCCCTGTCCCTAGACCTCCACTAACTGAGCCTAACCCAGCCAGGAGAACATTCTGCTGCTGAGGTAAGTGTGCCCTGTCCCTAGACCTCCACTATCTGAGCCCATCCCAGCCAGGAGAACATTCTGCTGCTGAGGTAAGTGTGCCCTGTCCCTAGACCTCCACTAACTGAGCCTAACCCAGCCAGGAGAACATTCTGCTGCTGAGGTAAGTGTGCCCTGTCCCTAGACCTCCACTATCTGAGCCCATCCCAGCCAGGAGAACATTCTGCTGCTGAGGTAAGTGTGCCCTGT
Source organism: Bacillus rossius redtenbacheri (assembly GCF_032445375.1). NCBI lineage: Eukaryota > Metazoa > Arthropoda > Insecta > Phasmatodea > Bacillidae > Bacillus > Bacillus rossius. Next base: position 66,502,422 of record NC_086336.1, read on the forward strand.
CCCTAGACCTCCACTATCTGAGCCCATCCCAGCCAGGAGAACATTCTGCTGCTGAGGTAAGTGTGCTCTGTCCCTAGACCTCCACTATCTGAGCCTAACCCAGCCAGGAGAACATTCTGCTGCTGAGGTAAGTGTGCCCTGTCCCTAGACCTCCACTATCTGAGCCCAACCCAGCCAGGAGAACATTCTGCTGCTGAGGTAAGTGTGCCCTGTCCCTAGACCTCCACTATCTGAGCCCATCCCAGCCAGGAGAACATTCTGCTGCTGAGGTAAGTGTGCCCTGTCCCTAGACCTCCACTAACTGAGCCTAACCCAGCCAGGAGAACATTCTGCTGCTGAGGTAAGTGTGCCCTGTCCCTAGACCTCCACTATCTGAGCCCATCCCAGCCAGGAGAACATTCTGCTGCTGAGGTAAGTGTGCTCTGTCCCTAGACCTCCACTATCTGAGCCCAACCCAGCCAGGAGAACATTCTGCTGCTGAGGTAAGTGTGCCCTGTCCCTAGACCTCCACTAACTGAGCCCATCCCAGCCAGGAGAACATTCTGCTGCTGTGGTAAGTGTGCTCTGTCCCTAGACCTCCACTATCTGAGCCCAACCCAGCCAGGAGAGCATTCTGCTGCTGAGGTAAGTGTGCCCTGTCCCTAGACCTCCACTATCTGAGCCCAACCCAGCCAGGAGAACATTCTGCTGCTGAGGTAAGTGTGCTCTGTCCCTAGACCTCCACTATCTGAGCCCAACCCAGCCAGGAGAGCATTCTGCTGCTGAGGTAAGTGTGCCCTGTCCCTAGACCTCCACTAACTGAGCCCATCCCAGCCAGGAGAACATTCTGCTGCTGAGGTAAGTGTGCTCTGTCCCTAGACCTCCACTATCTGAGCCCAACCCAGCCAGGAGAACATTCTGCTGCTGAGGTAAGTGTGCTCTGTCCCTAGACCTTTCTGCTGCTTATGTAGCCCAAGCCACTGTTTTACTTTCCTAGTATTACAATGTCCATTTTACAGATCGCATATCTGTGGTACGTACTGAATTCTTTGAGAAGTATTTGTTTCATTTGCTGTGTTCTGAAATATGTTTGTGGTACTCAAAAACACCAAGATATATCTATAGTGAATACAAATTTCTTCTTTGATACTAGAAGTATGCTTTTATTTATTTTATTTTTATGTTTTAACTAATTGAAGGTAGCCCCTATGTGTTATGTGATCACTTAAGAAGATTTTACAAAAATTTTCTAGTTTTTTTTAAATTCTTTTTGAAAAGTGAATAATTCACTGGTAAACTCTTTAATAGGTACTTGTTTATCTTGTAGTGATTGCCATATACAATAGTCAAAACTTTTGGCCTGCAAAGGGTTCAAGTAAGAAATAACTGAAAATGGAGTTTTTTTTTAGTCTAAATCACACACATGTATAAATAATCTTGTTCCCTCTCCTATGAGCCCATACAGCCACCAGGATGACTAGCTGCAGTACCCAAATTCACACCATAACTATTTTTTTTGTAGAAGATGTAGGTCTTATATTTTGTATTTATAGGTACTAATCAGATGAGACAGTAATCATCAGGGCCATTGAGAAAATGAAAAAATACCTGGGGTCAAGTAATTTTGTCAGGCCCCTTAACATGATATTTAATGTACAAGTTTTTAAAACCCCACAATTTTATTTATTTTATTTATTAATTAGTTTACATTTTTATGACATGCTCACCGACTGTAATAGAACTGAACGGTGGGCACAGACATACTAATGATCAAAAGAAACATTTTCATAAGGTAAACAATGACAAACGAGATGAAGTCGGCACCACGTGTAGGTGGGCACTACTTCCAGGAAACTAACCATGCAGGTGGGCACTACTTCAAGGAAACTAACCATGCAGGTGGGCACTACTTCCAGGAAACTAACCATGCAGGTGGGCACTACTTCCAGGAAACTAACCATGCAGGTGGGCACTACTTCCAGGAAACTAACCATGCAGGTGGGCACTACTTCCAGGAAACTAACCATGCAAGTGGGCACTACTTCCAGGAAACTAACCATGCAGGTGGGCACTACTTCCAGGAAACTAACCATGCAGGTGGGCACTACTTCCAGGAAACTAACCATGCATGTGGGCACTACTTCCAGGAAACTAACTATGCAGGTGGGCACTACTTCCAGGAAACTAACCATGCAGGTGGGCACTAATTCCAGGAAACTAACCATGCAGGTGGGCACTACTTCCAGGAAACTAACCATGCATGTGGGCACTACTTCCAGGAAACTAACCATGCAGGTGGGCACTACTTCCAGGAAACTAACCATGCAGGTGGGCACTACTTCCAGGAAACTAACCATGCAGGTGGGCACTACTTCCAGGAAACTAACCATGCAGGTGGGCACTACTTCCAGGAAACTAACCATGCAGGTGGGCACTACTTCCAGGAAACTAACCATGCAGGTGGGCACTACTTCCAGGAAACTAACCATGCATGTGTGCACTACTTCCAGGAAACTAACTATTCAGGTGGGCACTACTTCCATGAAACTAACCATGCAGGTGGGCACTAATTCCAGGAAACTAACCATGCAGGTGGGCACTACTTCCAGGAAACTAACCATGCATGTGTGCACTACTTCCAGGAAACTAACTATTCAGGTGGGCACTACTTCCATGAAACTAACCATGCAGGTGGGCACTAATTCCAGGAAACTAACCATGCATGTGGGCACTACTTCCAGGAAACTAACCATGCAGGTGGGCAGTACTTCCAGGAAACTAACCATGCAGGTGGGCAGTACTTCCAGGAAACTAACCATGCAAGTGGGCACTACTTCCAGGAAACTAACCATGCAGGTGGGCACTACTTCCAGGAAACTAACCATGCAGGTGGGCACTACTTCCAGGAAACTAACCATGCAGGTGGGCACTACTTCCAGGAAACTAACCATGCAGGTGGGCACTACTTCCAGGAAACTATCCATGCATGTGGGCACTACTTCCAGGAAACTAACCATGCAGGTGGGCACTACTTCCAGGAAACTAACCATGCAGGTGGGCACTACTTCCAGGAAACTAACCATGCAGGTGGGCACTACTTCCTGGAAACTAACCATGCAGGTGGGCACCACGCACAAGGTGTCGTAACATAGGAGCAGGCACCGCACATGAGCAGGGACCACAAAAAAATTTTAAAAAAGGGGGTAGTCTGTAAAGTCGGTTTACGGACGATAATTTGAAGTGATAACGTCATAAGAAAACATTGATAAATAATTGCATACTTTTTAATTTTCAAATATTATTTAAAGATTTTGCCAGTTTAATTTAAATAATTTGTTTGAATATAATCACGAACAATTATTTAAAACCTGTCTTAACCTGTTTGATATTATAGAAGCTTTTCTCGCACGGTAGTTGGCCGGATCATGTACGCTCGGCTCAGGCGAAACGTGACAATTTTTCGTGCGTTTAGCCGGCGTTCATCGATTTATAAGACGTTATCACGTTAATAAACATATATAAATCACAAATGTGTAACAACATACAAGCCATAAACTACAGTTTAAAAAACTAGGACAAACACATATGATTAAATATTTAACAAACATAGTTAATTTAAAATACAAAATTTTGATCTAATTTATTAAATTTTAACATCAATTATTAGATTATTTCATTGTCGTTGTGCTCTTCTCATAAACAGGGTACCCTAACTAATTTATGTAGCTGATAATGTTTTAGACTTTTTATTTTGAGTAAGTACCTAATATGTTTTGTATGGATCATATTTGTTCAATATCAGAATTTTTAATGTTATTTCAAATTTCTGAACAGTACCTATCTTAATTTTTACCATCTAGAGTTAGGTAAAGTATAAAAATGGAATCAATATATGAGGCATACGAAGTTATGTAATAAATTTAAGTTAGGGTTCTACTGGAGTTGGAGACTAGAGAGTTGACATGGAGATTAAAGAACAATTTAAGTCCAAAAGGACACCAAGATCTTTTATACTAAGTGATATAAGGATCTGACTGTTATCTAGGTTATAAACATACCTGATTAAGTTAGTTTTTTTAGTAAAAGATACAATTTTAGTTTATATGGTTCAGAGAAACAAGATTAAGCTTACACAAGCTATCAATTTAAATAATATAATATTGAAGTAGGTAACACTGATTTAAAGAATACCTATACATTTCTGTAGATTTTGTGGTCATTGGCAAACAATAGGCCAGTAATGATAGAGTACCTGAACTATATTATATATATATACACACACATATGTGTGTGTGTTTTTGTGTGTTTGTGTGTATGTGTGTGTGTTTTTGTGTGTGAGTTTGTGTGTATAATATAATCAATGTTTTTAAAAAATTTTCTTCTTTAAAATTTGGCAAAACCATTAAATAATGAATTTGGTATATACAGTAGAACCCTGTTATAATGTTCCTGCATATAATGTTTTCCTGCTTATAATGTCATATTTTTAAAGTCCCAATATTTCCCCCATAAGGACAATGTATTTATTTCCTGCATATAACGTTCATAAATAGTGTAATTTCCTGCTTATAATGTTTGCTTTCTAACATTCAATAAATGTGGAAAAAATGTTTTAAAACCAAATTATTCCAACACTTACGATAAAAAGTTTCCTTTATGTATGTTTATGTTTACAATCACTGCCATACAATACATGAAGTTTGTTAAAATACAATTTTATGCAATATACTGAAGGTACACAATGTTCATAGTTACGTATCAGTTGGCACCCTTAGTCAACTCTTCTCTTCCTTGCCATTCCAGTGGGTATTCAGATGCACGTACATAGTCCTATGATATTTAAGTTGCCAACCATTGAGCGAGGGCATAACTAAAAGTGTTTTCTATTGCTTACAAATAATTTATTTTTTCATTCATACGTAGGAACCCCAAATTAAACATTTTCAGGTGGTTAAGGAGTAGACGTTCTTACTCTTAATGTTGTCATCATGAATCGTGAGACAATTTTACAAAAAATGTGTCAGTGTATCTTTAAAGACAAACAAAATTTAACCAGGGAACAAGATAAAGTTGAAAAACTGTTGGCTTGTTTCAGAAAATTCATGTATCAAGTATACTATCTTTGGTTTTAACATTAAAGTTGTTTACATAGCTTGGTGAGTCCATTGGTACAAAGCTCGAACATTGTTAAGTGCTAAATTGAGATTTCCTGCTTATAACGTTTTCCTGCTTATAATGTTTTTTTATGGTGCTCCCTTGAAAAACATTATAACAGGGTTCTACTGTAGTCTATGAGATTCAATTTATTTATATCACAATAACCTTAGACATTTTACAATTAGAAGGAGAAACTTGAGGTTTTATTTGTGTGTTAAATATATATTGCAGAAGCGGTATAAGTAATATGAGCATTGTTTCAAAATGAAATCGGTATACCATCAGGGTGTGCTGACAAAGTAATTTTTAAGGATTTAATGCTCCTAGGATCATACTCTCAGAAATGAATGAAAAAAGGAATTGTGATGGGGATAAAGATTGTTAACATTACCATAGCCATAACTGTAAATGTTAACTATGTGCATCACAGTACTTGTTACAGTTTTCTTTCAATTACTTATATCAACAATATACTTGTGATATTCGTCCTATCAGGGTGAACCCAAACGCAAACAATAATCTCAACACTCAATTTTCCCCCTCGATGGCTCTGATAATTGTATGAATTTTTAAAACGCTAGCCCTTTGCTTTGAGCATGTACAGCACAGACACTGACTACGTGACCACGTGACTGTGCTTGTTGCAGCCACGAGAAGAAGAAGATGTACTGGGAGCAGCTGGAGATGCGGTGTCGCTATCTGTACCGGCAGCAGCGCGGCCCGCACCACTGCAGCTGTTGCGACGAGTGTCGCTACCCGGAGCCCTTCCCCTGGGAGCTGATGGAGGACAGGTGACGGCCACACACCTCAACGAAGGCCAACAGATGCCTACACATCAGTTTTATTTACATTCATGACATTTCCATTAGACGTTTCTTTTCTTGTAGATATTTTATTTTCCCTAGTTGAGTGTCGTGTTGCAGTTTACGTTCGTGTAATGTTTAACACATTAATAATTTGCTTCTTCATTCAATCTTTATTACTGCTAATTGCGTTACATTCATTCCTATTACATCTGTTCCACACTTCCTCACAACGTTGTGCAGTGCATTGCCAACTTCACCACACACTATGTCCCTCACACTCTCTCTGTCCAACCTTAATACTATACATATACCACAGTCGTGTTTCCAATTTCTGTTGTCCCTGTTTGAAGGTTATAATGAGACTGTCTTATTTTTAATTTTTTTTAATATGGTAGTATTTGTAGTATGCCCTGGGCTCGGATATTTGAACATGGATCACATGGAGAAGTTCAAGACTCCAATTCGCAGTAGAACCTTTATCAGAAGATACCTTTCTGCTTGGAGATCAGCAGAATGTCACTGACATTAGCTTTCTGGTTTCATGGATTGTCTTCTTCATGTTGGGAAACATGTATTTTGTTATCTTTATGTAGGTACATTTTAAATGGAAAGGAATTAAAGTGAATTGGTTGATGGACTTTTACTTTAATTAAACCCAAGATAAGTCTCTAGGTACATGTATTGGAATATTACACGTTGGGACCTCAGACCAAAATTATTTTGTTAAATAAGGCAAAAGTTGGTGCAAAATTCAGTATTAAAACAGAAGCAGTGCAAAAAATTGTACAAAAAAAATTATATAGGCTTTGTACATATGTAATTCAGTACCTACCTAGCAAATGTAATTTATGGCTTTTATAACCTCAAAATTTGTATTTGTATTCTGAGGCTTATGCATTAGCACTTAAGATTTTTTTTTTTTTTTCATTTGTAAAAACAGTTTTAAGATTTAGAAATCATCAAAAATCTAGTTTAACCTTCATGAAATTAAAAAAAAGCTAAAATAACTTTAAGTTAAAAAATGCAGACACATGGGTAGGTTCTAAATATAGCAGTATATACAGCAAACTCCTATTTGGCATAAACAGGTTACAACCTACACATGTAATAAAAACAACTAAATCAAATGTAAAAGGACAGGGGCTAATGTAATAGTACACATTGTAAGATGTCTTTTCATGTATTCATACCATGAAAAAATATTTATTAGTGTAAACTATAAAACGACAAAAATGCAAAGTGTAAACAAACACGAGGATATGTTGATTTTGTATAATTCTCCCTTTTGTTCTGATATTTTCTAGGGGGAAAAAAATTTTCCACCACTTGTAAACACATTTTTTTGTATGTCATGTAGGTAATAAAAAAAAATTATGTACAACCAGATAAAAATATAACATGTGTATAACTTCTCTTATTAACCTCTTACTGCCTACTGTATCATATATGATACATACCAATTTTCTCTCAGTCTTTACCTACAAAATGGTGCCAGCGTGTTTATTTTTACTTTAATACATTTATTAAGTACATATTCAACATTAAAAGGCATTTACTGCACTCTGTGGGCGTTTCTGAGAATTATTTTTTGTATGAATGTTCGCCATATTTTTTGTTACCACTGTGTTTGGAACGACAAGAAATAGTATTTTTTTGTTATGTTTGAAGGTAAGATATGGCTGTAAATAAATATATTCCTTTTAGTTTGATACATTTACCCTAAATTTAGTATATTTTAGTTTAAGTATTCTTGTACTGGTGTTTATTACATTGTTTTTGTTGTATGTATCGTATTTGTTACAACAGGAAACAATGGAAAAAGTATTGAAAATTATAGGTTATGTGTGTTTTGTTCAGTTATTTATTTTTATTAGTACTGCTTATGTTATTTATCACATATATTTATTTCTGTTTTTGCAGATGGAGGAAAACACAATTTCCAGGAAACTGAGAACTGATTTTGCTGTCCCTGAAGATAGCGATGATAGTGATTTAGATGACAGTGATGCCGACCCAGACTATTTACCTAGTACATCTGGACAGCAAAGACAAGCCCTTAGGAGTACATCTGGTAATGTATTGTCTGATAATTCTGATAGTTCTGACGTTAGCAGTGATGAATCAACTCCAGTGGGTGCAACAACTGCAAAGATAGCTCAGTCATCACTGCACTGGGAAAAAGTTTCTCAAGAAAACAGTGAAAAACAATCTCCATCATGTAATTTACGTGAGGTATATAGTGAGGTGGAATCCCCTGTTTACTATTTCAGGATGTTTTTTGATGAGGATGTTCTGGACAATATTATGGAGCAATCTAATCTGTTTTCAGTCCAAAAGAACCCAAACAGACCTTTGAATGTGGATACAAATGAAATTGAGGTGTTCATGGGTTCATGCATATTCATGTCTGTTTTTGGGTTACCTCGGTCTCGCATGTTTTGGGCAAACAACACAAGAGTTGAGACAGTTGCCAATGTTATGCCACGTGATCGTTGGGAGTTTATAAAATCCTGTGTTCACTTCAATGACAACACGAAACTGCCATCTCGAAATGACCCGAATTGTGACAGGTTATTCAAAGTTCGCCCTCTAGTTGATGAAATGCAGAAAAAGTTCAAAAACTTGCCTTTACGTCAGATGTTGTGCGTAGATGAACAGATAATTCCCTATAAGGGAAAATCTGCTCTAAAACAGTACAATCCAAAAAAGCCTCACAAATGGGGGTACAAGGAATTCATCTTGTCTGATTCCAATGGCCTTGTTCACAATCTTGAAATGTACACGGGGAGTATAGCTCCGGTTGAAGGAATACCTGACATAGGCCCTAGTGGAAATATAGTTTTGCGACTGCTGGAGAATGTTCCCCGACATGAAGGATATCTATTGTACTGCGACAATTGGTTTTCGTCCTTGAAGCTGTTTTCTGTGCTCGCAGAAATTGGTATTGGAGTTCTTGGTACAATCAGAGTGAATCGCTTTCCTGGCCTGCAGTTCCAAACTGACAAAGAAATGAAGAAAGAGGGAGAGGAGTATTTGACGAAGTTGCCACAAAAGTGAATGGTGTAGAGATAAGAGCAATAAAATGGTTCGATAATCGGGGCGTTACGCTGGCATCAACTTTTGACTGTGCATACCCTCTAGGAGAAGTAAAACGTTTTGACAGGAAAACCAAAACTGAGGTTACAATACCTTGCCCAAAAGCAGTAAACACAAATAACACTTTCATGGGCGGAGTTGATTTGCTTGATGGACTAATCTCGTACTATAGGATTCAGCTTCGCTCAAAGAAGTACTATCACCGTATATTTTTCCATTACATAGACATGGTATTAGTCAATGGATGGTTGATGTATCGTAGACACTGTGATGTACAGAACTTCAGTCACAAGGACCGACTGGACCTTTTGGGGTTTCGATGTGAAGTCGCATCAGCTCTTTGTAAAGAAGGCAAGTACAAAGGGAAGAAAAGGGGCAGGCCTTCTTCTGATTCACTCGAAAGACAATTCGAGATGAAAAAACGAAGAGGACCAACAGCACCTATGCCAGAGTATACATCAAGGCGAGACCAAATAGGTCACTGGCCCAAAATGGAGATCCAGCGCCAAAGGTGCAAGTTCCCAAGCTGCAAGGGCCTAACTGCTGTAAAATGTGAAAAGTGTAGTGTACATCTGTGCTTTACTACCCAGAGAAATTGTTTTAGTGAATTTCACCAGTAAAAATGTTTGCATTGAAAATCAGCAACAATGAACTTACTATGTATTTTATTTCTGCAAAATGTCAACAATGATTGGAGTTTTGTATTCAATTATATTGTTGAAAACTGAAATAAGTTCCATGGCAATAATAGTTTCTTGTAAAGCTCTATTGCTATAGTTGGTTTCTAAATAATATGTAAATATCTGTTTTTACCAACCAGGATCTTGTTCAATATTTATGTTTATGCATGTTCAGTATTGCAGTTGTCTTGTAAAGTTATAATGCTATGTTTATTAGTTAGGTACAACTGTGTAAATAAAAACATGTAAAATAATTTTGTTACTGACTATAAGAGCTTTTGTGTGGAAGTGTGTTGTATGAGTATTGCAGGCTTTTCGTAAAGTTGCATAACTATTACTTTGTTTCGAGCTATGACTATATTTGCATTTTATAATCTACTGTAATAATCTGCATTAACAAGTTTTATTGTTAACCATACAAAAATATTGGTTCTTGAATAAAATATGCTTTCTGTAAAGACTTATTCTTATAACTGTGACTGTGTAACAATTGAAATCCAAAAGACTGATAGTATAACATTGTGGCCTGGTGTATCATATATGTTACAAAGCTGAATATTGTATTAAATATGCTTCAATTTGTTTGATATTATATGTGAGTGTTATTTATATCCTAAACAAAATGAAAATCATGACAAAAAATTTTTTGGCTTTATTTTTCATAATTCAGGCATTAAGAGGTTAATGCCATCCTTTCCGTTTCACTAAATAATCAAGATATAAGATGTACAGCTGTATAACTATTGTGTCACAAATCTATGACATACCATGTGATGTTTACAGAAATTAAATTGATCAAAACGTGGAAAAAGTTGTACCTATTTCAAGGCAAAATTTTTTGTTTTTTCAAAAACGTAAAAATTTAGCAAATAACTTTAATATATCCAGAATTCCAAAGTTTATTTAAATTTCAAACTGCGCAATTTTTTGGGTGCCTATTTACAGCATCTGCATTGGCAAGTATGTATGAGCACTCCACTCTTTAGCACAATAGCACAAAGCCAGCTGTGGTGTTGGACAGTGGCTGAGAGCAAACAATGGCATTGTTGCAGCCGCTACTGGACACCGGGCCGCGTCGGCAACTTGTACTCGCCCAACCCGGGAGAAGAGGGCTCCACTCGTCGCGCTCCTTCTGGCTGGAGCTGGCGCCGACTGCCCTGGGCACGCGGGACGCCCCCTGCAGCGGCCAGCCCCCCCACCCCCGAAGCCTTGCCCAGGTACCACTCTCCCAGTAGCTGCCGCTCAGAACCTAGTAGCTGGCAGGCCTGCCCTGGGCACGCGGGATGCCCCCTGCAGCGGCCAGCCCCCCCACCCCCGAAGCCTTGCCCAGGTACCACTCTCCCAGTAGCTGCCGCTCAGAACCTAGTAGCTGGCCGGCCTGCCCTGGGCATGTGGGACGCCCCCTGCAGATGCCAGCCCTCCCACCCCCGAAGCCTTGCCCAGGTACCACTCTCCCAGTAGCTGCCGCTCAGAGCCTAGTAGCTGGCAGGCCTGCCCTGGGCACGCGGGACGCCCCCTGCAGAGACTTCCCCCCTCCCGCGCAGCCTTGCCCAGGTACCACTCTCCCAGTAGCTGCCACTCAGAGCCTAGTAGCTGGCAGGCCTGCCCTGGGCACGCGGGGCGCCCCCTGCAGAGACTTCCCCCCTCCCGCGCAGCCTTGCCCAGGTACCACTCTCCCAGTAGCTGCCGCTCAGAGCCTAGTAGCTGGCAGGCCTGCCCTGGGCACGCGGGGCGCCCCCTTAGGCAGACAAAGCCACCTCCCGATCAGCCTTGCCCAGGTACCTCTCTCCCAGTAGCTGCCGCTCAGAGCCTAGTAGCTGGCAGGCCTGCCCTGGGCACGCGGGGCGCCCCCTGCAGAGACTTCCCCCCTCCCGCGCAGCCTTGCCCAGGTACCACTCTCCCAGTAGCTGCCGCTCAGAACCTAGTAGCTGGCTGGCCTGCCCTGGGCATGTGGGACGCCCCCTGCAGATGCCAGCCCTCCCACCCCCGAAGCCTTGCCCAGGTACCATTCTCCCAGTAGCTGCCGCTCAGAACCTAGTAGCTGGCCGGCCTGCCCTGGGCATGTTGGACGCCCCCTGCAGATGCCAGCCCTCCCACCCCCGAAGCCTTGCCCAGGTACCACTCTCCCAGTAGCTGCCGCTCAGAACCTAGTAGCTGGCCGGCCTGCCCTGGGCACGCGGGACGCCCCCTGCAGCGGCCAGCCCCCCCACCCCCGAAGCCTTGCCCAGGTACCACTCTTCCAGTAGCTCCCGCTCAGAGCCTAGCAGCTGGCAGGCCTGCCCTGGGCATGTGGGACACCCCCTGCAGATGCCAGCCCTCCCACCCCCGAAGCCTTGCCCAGGTACCACTCTCCCAGTAGCTGCCGCTCAGAACCTAGTAGCTGGCCGGCCTGCCCTGAGCACACGGGACGCTTCCTGCAGCGACTTCCCCCCTCCCGTGCAGCATTGCCAAGGTAACACTCTCCCAGTAGCTGCCGCTCAGAGCCTAGTAGCTAGCAGGCCTGCCCTGGGCACGTGGGACGCCCCCTGCTTGACCCCCCCCCCCTTCCTCAGAGCCTTGCCCAGGTACCACTCTCCCAGTAGCTGCTGCTCAGAGCCTAGTAGCTGGCAGGCCTGCCCTGGGCACGCGGGACGCCCCCTGCAGAGACTTCCCCTCTCCCGCGCAGCCTTGCCCAGGTACCACTCTCCCAGTAGCTGCCACTCAGAGCCTAGTAGCTGGCAGGCCTGCCCTGGGCACGCGGGGCGCCCCCTGCAGAGACTTCCCCCCCTCCCGCGCAGCCTTGCCCAGGTACCACTCTCCCAGTAGCTGCCACTCAGAGCCTAGTAGCTGGCAGGCCTGCCCTGGGCACGCGGGGCGCCCCCTGCAGAGACTTCCCCCCTCCCGCGCAGCCTTGCCCAGGTACCACTCTCCCAGTAGCTGCCGCTCAGAGCCTAGTAGCTGGCAGGCCTGCCCTGGGCACGCGGGGCGCCCCCTGCAGAGACTTCCCCCCTCCCGCGCAGCCTTGCCCAGGTACCACTCTCCCAGTAGCTGCCGCTCAGAGCCTAGTAGCTGGCAGGCCTGCCCTGGGCACGCGGGGCGCCCCCTTAGGCAGACAAAGCCACCTCCCGATCAGCCTTGCCCAGTTACCTCTCTCCCAGTAGCTGCCGCTCAGAGCCTAGTAGCTGGCAGGCCTGCCCTGGGCACGCGGGGCGCCCCCTGCAGAGACTTCCCCCCTCCCGCGCAGCCTTGCCCAGGTACCACTCTCCCAGTAGCTGCCGCTCAGAGCCTAGTAGCTGGCAGGCCTGAATGGGCACGCGGGGCGCCCCCTGCAGAGACTTCCCCCCTCCCGCGCAGCCTTGCCCAGGTACCACTGTCCCAGTAGCTGCCGCTCAGAGCCTAGTAGCTGGCAGGCCTGCCCTGGGCACGCGGGAAGCCCCCTTAGGCAGACAAAGCCACCTCCCGATTAGCCTTGCCCAGGTACCTCTCTCCTAGTAGCTGCCGCTCAGAGCCTAGTAGCTGGCAGGCCTGCCCTGGGCACGCGGGGCGCCCCCTGCAGAGACTTCCCCCCTCCCGCGCAGCTATGCCCAGGTACCACTCTCCCAGTAGCTGCCGCTCAGAGCCTAGTAGCTGGCACGCCTGCCCTGGGCACGCGGGGCGCCCCCTGCAGAGACTTCCCCCCTCCCGCGCAGCCTTGCCCAGGTACTACTCTCCCAGTAGCTGCCGCTCAGAGCCTAGTAGCTGGCAGGCCTGCCCTGGGCACGCGGGGCGCCCCCTGCAGAGACTTCCCCCCTCCCGCGCAGCCTTGCCCAGGTACCACTCTCCCAGTAGCTGCTGCTCAGAGCCTAGTAGCTGGCAGGCCTGCCCTGGGCACACGGGGCGCCCCCTGCAGAGACTTCCCCCCTCCCGCGCAGCCTTGGCCAGGTACCACTCTCCCAGTAGCTGCCGCTCAGAGCCTAGTAGCTGGCAGGCCTGCCCTGGGCACGTGGGGCGCCCCCTGCAGAGACTTCCCCCCTCCCGCACAGCCTTGCCCAGGTACCACTCTCCCAGTAGCTGCCGCTCAGAGCCTAGTAGCTGGCAGGCCTGCCCTGGGCACGCGGGGCGCCCCCTGCAGAGACTTCCCCCCTCCCGCGCAGCCTTGCCCAGGTACCACTCTCCCAGTAGCTGCCACTCAGAGCCTAGTAGCTGGCAGGCCTGCCCTGGGCACGCGGGGCGCCCCCTGCAGAGACTTCCCCCCTCCCGATCAGCCTTGCCCAGGTACCTCTCTCCTAGTAGCTGCCGCTCAGAGCCTAGTAGCTGGCAGGCCTGCCCTGGGCACGCGGGGCGCCCCCTGCAGAGACTTCCCCCCTCCCGCGCAGCCTTGCCCAGGTACCACTCTCCCAGTAGCTGCCACTCAGAGCCTAGTAGCTGGCAGGCCTGCCCTGGGCACGCGGGGCGCCCCCTGCAGAGACTTCCCCCCTCCCGATCAGCCTTGCCCAGGTACCTCTCTCCTAGTAGCTGCCGCTCAGAGCCTAGTAGCTGGCAGGCCTGCCCTGGGCACGCGGGGCGCCCCCTGCAGAGACTTCCCCCCTCCCGCGCAGCCTTGCCCAGGTACCACTCTCCCAGTAGCTGCCGCTCAGAGCCTAGAAGCTGGCAAGGCTGCCCTGGGCACGCGGGAAGCCCCCTTAGGCAGACAAAGCCACCTCCCGATCAGCCTTGCCCAGGTACCTCTCTCTGTAGCTGCCGCCTCAGGGGAAGACTAAAGACATACACGTGGCTTATGAACTCTTAGTTGGTGTTTACTTTGTTTTATAACACTATTTTCCAAAACCTTAATTTTTACCTTTATGTTTACTGAACAATAATTCAATTCTTGAAATCACGTAATTTCTTTTATATGATAAAATCAATGGTTATAAATAATTGAGTAAAATGTTTTGATGAGTTGAACAACTTAATTTTTAACAAAGGCAAATATTCCATGGAACTAAGATATCCTTTGGCTCTCCACTTTTAGAGTAGGTATGGAATGTTTATTTAGTTAGTTTTTGATACTCTTAGCCTAGTACCTACATTATTTTAGCATTATTAATTATTTTCAAACTCACTAAATATTTGAGTATTTATGATAAGCAGATGTGGATTATTCACCAGCACACAAACATGATTATAAAAATAACTCTTTTTTACTTTTCTGTTTAATGTCATTATCAATTTTTATGAATAGTAATAGTTTAATAAAACATGATTATATATCCCTAAATTCCAAAAGCATTTACCAGTTTGAAAATTTTGATACTAAAAATTCTGGTTCCAAATATGAAAATACCCTTCACATCTGATTCTCATATTTCTGTATGCAATCTCTGGTATTCACTGCAGTCTCTCTTTATTCCAGGAATAATCCTGTGACCTCTTCATAAGCCTAAAATGTAGAATTCACATGTAGTGAGTATGATTCTGAATCCATTGTTTTATGTACGTATTTTTTTTTTATTAGTAGGTTCACTATTGTAGCCTAACGTATATTGGTGATAGTATCCTACTTACTTGAATGTTTGTGTCAATGTACGTCCTCTCTGTTAAATGTACGTAATCAAGTCTGTAGTATCATATCCTACTGATGGGACCATATTTGTTTGATAGGATCACATCCCTTTGATTATATACCTGCAAGAAATGTATTTTTTTTTTTACTGTATTGTGTATCTTAACTGTAAAGTACATTTAATGTAACCACTTGATCCTTTATGTTTTATGTTTACACAAGGTGAAGAAGACAGGTGTTCTCAGAGAACCAGTGTCTGGGGAGTGAACGATTGAGGAGAGTGATGTGCCGTGCGTGCAGGGAGACTCCGGCGGTGCAGCGCAACACGGCCAGCAGCCCAGACAGCCAGTACGGGTTCAGCAGCCAACCCGCGCCTGCCGAGACGGCAGACAGCGCAGGTGGGCGGGGCGAGCCACGCACCCCACAGACACCGCGCCCCTTCGTGACGGAGGGCAGTGCCAGCTACGGCCAGAGCTACTACATGTGGGGGCCGCCACCCCCGTACTCCAACCCCCACTCGCACTGCGGCAGTCCCGCGCGCACGGCCGCCCCCGGGCTCGCACGCCTGCACCACCACCACCACCACCACCACTGCAGCCACGGCGACTACCGGCACCGAGCCGCCCGGCCCCACTTCGACGACTTCTCCTCAGGGGAGGGCGTGGTGGGGCCCGACGACGAGAAGACGGTGCGCCTGGAGAACTACGTGAACACGGGCGAGGTGCAGGTCACTGCCGGCAACACCACCGGCGACAACACCGACTCCTCGGAGGGCAAGGAGCGCCTCAATAACACCCTGCCTGCGAGGAAGGCCAAGAAGAGGATGGACATGTCTGCCTTGAAGACCGGCAATTTCCCGTACGGTGCGGACAACCAGGGGAGGAGTCTGAAGAACTCCCCCGGCCACTTCGCGGGCACCAACTCCGACCGCGGCGTGCACGGGCTGTGCAACCAAGGCTGCCGGATGGGCGACCGCTGCCACGACCAGCTGATGATGGATGATGGCGAGCAGTTCCAGGTCTCCTTGCCGCTGAGCGTAAACGTGGCGAGGACGGGCGAGGGCTGCATGTCGCCGCGTGCACGGTACGTGGCGCACCTGCAGGGGCACGAGGTTCAAGGTCACACGCTGTGCGGCAAGGTGGAGCCCACCGAGTCGGAGGTGTACTTCGCGGACGTGTCGTCCTGCTGCAATGTGTCGGTGCGCAATGACGGGCAGGACTCATCGCTGTACGATGAGGCGGTCGACCCGAGGAAGCAGCGGTCGGTGAGCGTGGCCCCGGGGACGGCTGAGGCTTTCCATCACCATCACCACAGGCAGCTGCACGAAGCCTCGCACGGCAGCACGCCCGGCACGGGGCACCATCTGTTCCAGCAGTCCGTGCTCATCACGGACAAGGATGGCCAACACAACCATCACCACCACGCCATGCTGGTCGAGAAGAACATCAACAATGCAGATCTCTCCGGCAATGCATTCAACTACCAAAGACAATCGTCTACGCGAGGGCGCTTACAGTACCCGGTTGCATTTCACGAGCACGTCGGGGAGCATGAGTCCGTGACGGAGGAAGAAGTTGCGGAGAGCGTCCACAGGAAGAACTCCATCCACGCCTGCAGGGAATTCATGGAAATGGATATCAGAAAGGGCGTCGGCATGACCTGTCCACGGCCGGACATGTCCAAGGACTGCTTGCAGCACTTGACGCTGGCCACGAACTGTCCCGGGAGTGATGCAAGCGACGGTAACTTCATTTCCCCCATGTCCATCTCCACTCCGTCGTCTGATGGATTTACCAAAGAACAGAGCGGCTGCAACAGCAGCTACTACAACAACCAGAACTCCCCAGACATGACACCGTGTCCAGCGCAGTCTCCGGGTGGCCCCCCTAACACCGTGCATAGAAAAACCTACGAGCAGAACAGGCTACAGAACAATAACTTCCAGAGTGGCGCGAATTGCGATTTTGCGCCGTTCTGCGGGCGAGACCAACTGTTCCTTGCGCCGGACGCTCAGTACGAAACAATAGCGCAGCAGCCACGCCTGCGCGATATGAACGGGAACGGGAGCACCGGGTGTACAACCACGGCAATGTCCCCGGGCCGCAGGCGACCACACCCAGCGCTGCGCATCACTGCGGGAAACAACAACGGTGCAGAGAGCCTGTACCAAGCAGCGACCAGCACGGAGGACGAGTCGGAGAGTCAGCAGCCACAGTCCAACTGCTACAGCGATGCCACCATGGACTCCGGCTGCCACAGCGGCTCAGAGTTTGCTGCTAGTGCATCTCGCACGCCCTGCGCCCAGGAGCCAGAGGAGGGCGTGCCGGTCTCAGCCATGCGCTCTGTGAACGTGTAGAGTGGCGTGCGTGACTCTGACTGCTGCCACAGTGGCTCAGAGTTTGCTGCTAGCGCTCTGTGAATGTGTAGAGTGGCGCCCAGGAGCCAGAGGAGGGCATGCCTGTCTCAGCCATGTGCTCTGTGAACATGTAGAGTGGCGTGCGTGACTCTGACTGCTGCCACAGTGGCTCAGAGTTTGCTGCTAGCGCTCTGTGAATGTGTAGAGTGGCGCCCAGGAGCCAGAGGAGGGCATGCCTGTCTCAGCCATGTGCTCTGTGAACATGTAGAGTGGCGTGCATGACTCTGACTGCTGCCACAGTGGCTCAGAGTTTGCTGCTAGCGCTCTGTGAACGTGTAGAGTGGCGCCCATGACTCAGAGGAGGGCATGCCGGTCTCAGCCATGCGCTTGAGTTACAAGAGGTTGCGAGACTGGACGTCAGCCACAACTCAGCGTGTCATGGGCGGACATGATGCAACAACATGTGCTGGAATGTTATCAACTTTCCTTACCATTAGATATCCATTCCAGCAACTGTACTCACCAGGAGTCGGAAGTGAGATACCAACGGCAGGAAAGCACCACGAGGCAGTCTGGTAGCTGTACTGTGTGAGGCCTCACACTTCTCCAGGTCCAATCGCTACCCCACACTTAGGTGCTGACTTTGTGACGTAACCTCTGCTTCTGTCGTGAACCATACAACTAGGTGTATTACATATAACATTATAATTAAATATTAGTTAAGTGAATAGTGCAGCTAAGTATCAACCATGGTAAAAGAGATATACTTGTCAGTAGTATTTTTTTTTTTTTTTGATTTAATGGTACAATACCCAAAGCATAGAAGCCGTTCACCATTATGTGTATTTCAAATTTAAAACGGAGGCAGTCTTCACAAATTATCATATGGCCATGATAATACATACCAAAGTACTTTAAATTTTCCTGGTACACACATAAAGGGATCTGTAAATAATCACTGGGTGAATAGTTCATTCATCACTTGGTAAAGTCCAAATGCTAACATAAAATTACATGCTGGTTTTAGCTGGCTACAAGAACAACAAATTGTAACACAATAGTCTAGATCGCTTTTAATGTTGACTGCCATCTATCGGCATTAGGGGCAACTTCCCGAGTCCATTGACTCCGGTATGCCTGCTGATGGAATTTTTAATTTGATTGAATTTATACTTTACCAACCGTATTTACAATATCACTCCATTCCTTTTATTATTGTATTTCTATTAATTATTTGCTTGCAAAATTAAAGTAAGTTTTTTATCATGCCAAATAAGTATAACTTGTAATGCACGTACGTAAGAACACACACCATAAGGGAGAAGTGTGGGCCCCAGGTGCTGGCCAACGTCGCCACGCCACTGGTCTCCAAGGACCTCAGTGGTAACCGCGGTGCAAACAAGTGTCATGGCTGATAGTAGGCTGACCTGGCCACAGGCTGGATGCATGTGATGATGATGAGTTTAAAAATGTTGTGAACCACAAGATTTATTCACCAATATTAAAAGATATATGGAATGGGACATCTTGGAAATACGTGTTCTGCGACTGTGTACTACGGTGTCAGCGCTAGCTCTGAGGAGAAGTGCTAGTTTCTGGTTTTGTGTTTGGATGTGTTGGTGTTCTGTGTCCGTAGTGGCTTTCATCATGACCGTGACTAGATTGGTAGTCTGGCTTCTTGTCGGGATTTGTAATTTGCAATATAAATTTGTGTTTTGTTTCTTAGTGAACTAAATGCTGTGCCCTAACCACTGCTCGTTCTAAGTAATAGTAAATATGTCATCCATTCCAAGCTGTTTCATGTGTTAATGGCATTGTAGTTTTTGCTGTGTTAGTTCTATGTTCATGATTTGTTAAAGCAAGGCTGGAGTTAGTACATCAGGAGGTGTCAGTTGTGTGATATTACTGTACACTGCAGGTTATTCTGTGAAAGATACCAGTATGAATGCCAATTTATGTATTGAAATATTTAACCACATAAATAAATTTAAACTGCAGCAATCAAGCAGGTTGTAGGTAGACTTCACATACGGAGTTGCTGCAGCTACTGAGACAGTTTCGTTTGACGTAAGAAAACAAGATCACCCAACAAGGCATCTCAGTTTGACACAAGCTTTACTACGTAATACAGTTAGTGTTCTGGAGCCGTTCTATACGTAAGCATGCCGGTACATATGTATTATGTCCTTGTAGGCAAATGAAAGCCAAAATGAATTAAACATTGTTACTGGAGGTATGCTTGAAAGTCGCTGCTGTTGCTACCTGCGAGTGACTTTCGTCCCCACACCCACACTGACCTTGCAGCTTTCAACAGCATCGTAGCATTTACATTTGAACGTAGCCAAGGAGCACCTGTGCATTGAGGAAGGCTCCGGCAACAAATGGTGTGAGCCCAAAATGAAACTAACAATTTCTTTTCAAATATCAAAAGACAAATTATTAGGGCAATCACAAAGTAACTTCCTGTGCATTTAATAGTAATTTAAAAGATAAATAAATTTTTACAACACAACCAATATTACAAAAAATTCATATGGTAACCGTGTATCTTTTTGGTTTAAAAAATTTCTTTAAAAAATATTTTGAATTAAAAATGTTTAAAATATAACACATACATACGTGATAATGTATTATATAGTATACAAATAAATAAGTAAAAAATTATATAGTATGAAAATTTTCAGTATTTTACAAACTATTTCCATAAATAAGATTACTAAAAAAATTATTTCTGACATGTGTGAGCGTACCAACCTAAATTTTAAAAACTATTCCTTTTAACAAATTCACTCAAAAGAATTTTAAAATTGCACGCAATTTAATGGTCTGTTGCGAAAAATCACATTTTCACTCCTGCAGGAGCAAAGTTTAGGATACTTCCCGAAATCATATAAGAGAACACGCTTGAATTTCTCACTAAATTGAACTAACAGTCGTCACAGTCTTCCGACGGTGTCCAGCATGCCGAACGGGAAGGGGCAAGATTTACAAGTTTGTGCAGATGACGATGGTACTCCATTTGCATGTTTGTTACTCACGCCCAAAATTACTGTGTTGCTGAAATAACGAAAAAATATGTACGATAATTAATATGTAAGTGGGAATGGCAGAACCATGCCGCATGCTGTTTGCCGAATGTTTGAAAATTATCTTTCTTTTACATACATCTGTTAGTAAACTGAGTGAAAAGTATTGGTCTATACTTTGCGATGCAAAGCACACCAGTTTTTAATGAGAAGTCATAGTTGGCCAGTAATCAGCGAGGTCATGAGAGAAGCTAGGAACGCACACTTGGCTTGTGCATGTGTGAACACACATTGCAGCTCGTGCTACACGTGCCGTTGGCTGAGACAAGAGTTCTGCCTTACCTTGCAGTTGTTCACACCTGAAACCTCCTTCCGCAGTTTGAATAGTTCTGTGTAATATTACCTACAGTTTGCTAAAGAAGGAAATTATTTTTATCTTGCAATTCAGTATTAGTGAATTCACGGTCATGAATAGAGCTAAAATTAATTAATTTTGTGCTCTACACAGAAATGTGAGATAAAACCAGCTATTTAACAGGAAATATTACATGACGTCACCCTATAAATTGAAGTTTTTAAACAGTAAAATAATTTTGTGCCCAGGGCTTCTTTTGAGAATTAAAATAATTATATAAAAAAAGAAATTGTCAATAATTATATGTAAAGTGTTATTTTCTTTTACTGGTTTAATGTTTAACAAGTGTAAACATGATGTTTCTATGGTCTATGCACATAACGTCTGTGTCTTTAAAATTTTTTGTAACACTTCTCTTAAAGTATGGCCACGGAAAAAGCAAGCCAAAACTCAATGAAATTGGAAGTTGAACAATACTGGCATTGCGGTATTGAACCTTGCGTAGTTTATAAACCAGGCGTTGAACAGAACAGTTGTCATATCTGCAAACAACTCACCACTATTTCCCATATTTGTGACATGGACCACAATTGAGCATTATGTGATAAAAAGTGTTAGTATTTGCTATAGGTAAGTTTGGTCCATGTTAATTTATTTGTTTCATGGTTCATAGAACTGACTGTACACTTATATGTAATTTGTAGGAGTAATTATCCAAAGTACAATACATTTTTTGAATGAAAACACACTAATTAAAAATATATATATTATTGTTACATTTGCAATATTCAGAAAATGGAAAGACTGGAGATTCTAAATTATATTTATAATACCTACTCTAGTGGAATTGTTAATTTATTTTTGAAAAGTATATGTTTGAATACTTGTAAATTGTAAACTCTGTGGTAGTAACTGTTTAATTTTGTGTTGTAAATAAATTACCATTTTCATGTAAAGAGATACATATATTTAAATTTGTCTGTTTACAGGAATATAAGATATTTTGTATATTCAGAATGTTTACACTACCTAAATTAGGACTATATTTTAAATTAAAATGTATCAACATTAATTAAATGTTACTTCTTATGTTTGCTGTTATTAAACTGTCCTTAATAAATAGTGAAATTTAAATACTTGCATTTTTTTTTGTTTTTAAGTTTTTATTTGGTTCTTTAATGCTTTTATAATACCCTGAAAACATAGCACATGCTACAATGCTAATCCCAGCACTTTTTCCAGATAATACCATTTATCACTTGTTTCTAAGAACAAAGCTATTTTGAGGTAATTGTTTATTAATTTATTAATTAAGAACATTTACTGAACAAAAATTAACTTAAATTGTTTCAAAGACAAACATATCAGATCATATGTACTACTCATGAATAAACCTTTAAAGTATAAAATCCATACACTCGTTTTACATTTGGTACTTTTTTGTTGCTGCAACATGTTTGCAACACTGTGAGCTACGCCATACCAGGGCCATCAAGAGATACTATGGGTAGAAAGAAAAGGGTGATTTTTCAAACCCACAAATTAAAAAAAAAAAATTAAAAACGCTAAACATTACTGGCCACAACTGTAAATGTGCCTGTGCATATTGCATAACTTGTAAGGTTTCCAATGAATTAGAATAGCAAAGACTTGTAATATCGTTGCACTCTCAGGGTGAACTCATCGGGCCACCGGGTTCCCCTCCCCCTCCTTTCTCCGCTGGCCTGCGCCACTCATACAAGAGTGTTCCCTTTTAAGAAAAAAAAATTTGGCAATTAATAGTTTTTAGTTTCTTTCACAAAAATTTGCATGTTTTTAAAATCTCTTTAACAAAAACCAAAGAATTGGGTGAAAACTATCTTTAAAACATGGGTAGGGATGGATCTAGGCAGTACTTTGCCTGCAATAAACATACGAGCTATAGTTTTGTGTCCATGTAAATTATTTGCAAATTTTTAAATTTAATTTTTTTAAACCCAGTGTACTTACCAGTGTTATAAAGTATATTTTATTTCATGTACTATATTCATATATATATATATATATATATAATATAATGTTCAAGGTTCCATGGAAAAAAATATGACATGGTACTGCCCTGGGGCCAGTACCATCCACTGATGTAGGAGCCACCCTGTGATGTCACGGCAAGCCATGGCCAGGGTTGTCTCTTAAAAATTTTGCTTTAAAACTTTCACCAGCAAGACAGGCAGCATTATATATTCCAGTACAATTTAAATGTTCTCTTTTAGTCACCCAGAAACAGACTAGCAGAATCTAATATTTGAATTAGTGATGATGCTGACCCGGAGCACGGAGCGGAAGCCGTGTTCTTGTAACCCTTACTCCAGTCTTATGGGACGCACCGCAGACACTGACCTTGTCTCACGGAGCTCCCACCACTGCCTTGCCTGATGAATAGTAAACACTAGTTCTTAAGTATTGTTTTTAACCTCATTTCTTATTCTGGAGCTCAGTGCACATCTCACCGTATGCTTTTTTGAGCATGGGGACTACCCCCCCCCCCCCCCCCTTGCGGGGCCTACACCCCTACCCCCCCTTCCCCCTTGCAGTTCTTCGCCTTACACCATAGGGCATGGAGGGCATGCACTACGCTTACGGTACGGCATGTTCTTCAAGTACCAGTATCAGTACATGTATCAGCCGTGATGTTTCAGATCAGGAGTAAGTCCTATCATAGATATACAAGTTACAGTTTATAGAGAAGAGTAAATTTGGGGCTGCATTAAAGCAGACATGACTACTGACATGGTCCCGGGCTGCGCCCTTCTGAGCCCGATGTGCCACCACCTCCCTCCCTCCTTCCACCACCACCCTCTACGACCGCCCGCCGATGTGACGTCAGTGCTCCGCTCCCGAGAGTTGCCGAGCGAGGACGAACGGGCAGTGAGTCGCAAGCGCTGCGAGAGGAAGGAGCTTCATGCATCTGTCATCGTTCTCCGGTTGTTTTGAGTGCTACAGGGGGAAACGGGCCTCGCCTCGGCCCTGAGGACAGAGTAGCCGGGTCCACATGCCCGTCATACATGTGGTGGCGCCCTAAACTTCTACGAGCACTTCAACCCCCATTGCGGTAGCACTACTACCCGACGCGTGAGTTCTGTCGACTCAAACCATTTTCCTGTCCCAGAAAGTGTTCACTGAGTGTCTAGCCTAAGGGAATGTCCACGGGCCCGGAACACGTGGGTCAGTGAGGGTTCAGGCTAGGCTGCATAGCATTGTTCTCCAGCGAGGGTGACATGCATCTGTGAGCCACACAGGCCACACCTGCTGAGAGGGTGCACTGGGCAACCACATCCAGCCACGACACTACGAGAGACACCCACCACGTCTCCGCACTCCGCAGGAGACCGGCCCATATCAGCATTTACATGCAACATGTAACCCAAATTTTATGGTTTGTAGAGATTAAGATAATTATTAGTGTTTTATATTTTGATGTATTCATATTGGAACAACACTTAAAGGATAGTAATTTCTTTCAGAGCAGATTTTATTTTGTGATACAAATAATAACAACAGTCGTACAAATGTATATTGGTGGTACAATTAATTACAATGGTCATCACGTTCCAGTGATAAATAAAGACACGGATGATGTTGAAACTCTGTGACCTAGGCATTTGTGTTTGGATTGCCACCCAGGCAAACCACAGTAATTACAACTTATAGCTGTCTGAGGGGGTAGGTTCTGAAACAACACAAATACCTACATATTCCTCTCTCTGGTTCAGGTGGCACGGGAAGCTGCCTTAAACTGCTTGTGTTCACATCTTTACTGGCTGTTGGCAATGTGGCCATTGCTGGTTGTTCTTAGCTCAAAACAGTAAAAAAAATACATATGTGAGAAAACTATTGTCCAAGTATTAAAGCCAAAATTAAGTATAGGTACATAGCCTTTGACTAAAAATATTCACAAAAATGCAGAGACCATTGAACACACTAGTAGAGCTGTGTTGCTAAACCAATTGTCATTGTTTATTATATAAATTAATTACTCAACAATTACTGACATGCTGTAAAAGTCTTTAACTGGTCATGAACATAGAAATTGGACTGAAAGCAATTACAGCCTGACTGAAAAGTATGTTTCCTGAAGAAGCAAACAAGACTTTAGCTGACAAGAGATTTTAGTCATGTGAAGTTCACAACAAGACTTAAATGCAGCAAAAGCTCTGTAACTTAAAAGCAAGTCTTTGATTACATAAAAACCTTACTTAATTATTCTTACCTGAAAGTCCACTGAAAAAAGAAGCTAGAAGAAGGTGTGACTTGAAAATCATTGTTACTGGAGCTGCCCAAAATAAGTTACATTAAAAAAATACTGATGTCCTCTGTGAGAAAGTAGTACACATGGGCACCAAAGTATTTTAAATCACAGTGATACAGATAATTATTGGCACCAGCACTAAGTAACGTACAGTACCTTCAGGACTGATTGTGCTAGCGGCAATTGTACATCGGTACTACTTCAACTGGTTTCACTTTCCTCGGCACTATTTCGATCATGCAAGTACGAGACAGTTAAAATCATTTTGGGTTGTTTTCCTGTCAACTTGCTTTCCGCCCCAGATCTGGCGCGAGAGCACTTTTTCAGGGCTTCAATCCACTCGCTCATCACTCATTCATCCGCTTGGCTGCAGTGCGGCCCCAAGGCGGCGGCATCATTTGAACCGAGACATGTCTTTCTTCCCACCAATCATTCTGCCGTCCACTTGACTCGGGTCTGAAGCAGGACCTTCGATGCTCTGCTGGACCGTTGTACTGATGTCCACCTGCTGACTACTGGCTTTCCTGCAAGTGAGTGTCATCAGAAACGAAACTCTCATTGATTTGGTGGTATATTGTTTTGTTGTTCATGTGGTGTCTGAGTAATGTGTTGGTGTCATTTGGCACAGAAGTTTAGTTTCCTTGCGGGTCTGCTGGTTTGGCTTCTAGGTTGGTTAACCTTCCACGCTCGGCTGGAGTGATGTCTTGACGTCCAGCTGACTCGTGGCGGGATGGTTGACGGAGACCGAGTCGTAGGCGGGCGGCGGGCCGCGGGGGCTCGGTGCGTGCACGCCACAGAGCGGGGCCTTGACGGCGGGCTTGTGGTGCGTGGTGCCGTGGTGGTCGCTGAAGGAGCGTGGCGCCTCCTCGCGGCGACCGCAGCACGCCAGGCGCCCCCTGCGGCGTGCCACCAGCAGCACCTCTCCCACCACCCCGAACACCACCAGGCCCAGCATCGAGTACAGCAGCGCCAGGTAGTCGTAGCCAATCTCGTTCCTGCGCACACGGCTCCGCCTCGCAACACACTGTGTATCTACACAGCATTTTCGACAGCGTGGTTCACAAGTGCAACTCATGTTTCCACCAAGCAAAAAAAAATTGTCCAACATTGTGATAATTCTAAATCATGAAGAGCAAAGTTCTCAGCTTTGGTGAGTTACAGTGAAGGCAATCAAGGAAAATAAGTAAAAAAAAAAAGGAGGGGGGGGGGATTGGGGCCTCGTTGATCTTCGAGACTTTTATCAATGTCTGGGATAGCCCTGACATGACGATATATGCAGACCACGTTTACAGTTATTGCCATGTTAACATTTATAGTTTGGTTTTAAATTGTGGGGTTTGTAAAGGTATACACTAATTGACGGGCAGGGATTACGTGGTGGTACTCGGTTACTCTCGACAGCTCTGGTGCAGTTAAATTAAATGTTTGCAATCAACTTTCAACCATCATGGCAGTCATAAAGTTCACAAACTTTAACATAAACCTTTCGTGCCTCATACATTTTCGAAATGACAAATGGACTATTGTTGGCTGGCTCTGTATGCACACAGTTTTGCAGATGGCGCCTACCACCGCGAAGTCGTAGGGATGCTGGACACGTGGCGACCATTACGAGCGAGGACAAGGCACAGTTCACTCAGTAGTAGTCTAGGACAGAACTATGCTTACGCTAGCCAGGGAACAACTTGGTGTAGTCCGAGCTGACAACTCAACAGCGCGCCTTACAACTCTTACAAGCAGGAGCCGGGGGGGATGAGGGGGTAGGAATATAACTTCTTGTCCCATGTTTGCTTTCAAAGGCTTTCCTTTGTTTGGTGGTAATGCTAGATTTCTAAAGAGTTTTTAGGATTTTTGGAGGCGGGAGGGTGATGGTAGTTATTCCCCCCTACCCCCTGCATTCGCACTTGAACAAAGCTCGTATCAAATATACCCTGTCCTAGGCAGAGTTTATAAACTACGCAAGAAATTGAAGAACGTGAGACGCAATAAGTTCAACATTTTCAAAAACTTTGACGCCAACCGCCGGTGCTCCCTCTGGTCCGCAAAAGTCGTTATATGTCTAATTGTTCAATAATCATATATTGTGAAATATGTCATTAAGTCCAAAACTGGCCGGATCTGTTTTCCCGCGCTACACGTGTCGAGGCGCGAGGCCGCAGGGCGGTCTCGAGTTCAGTTACCGTCGGGAGCTCGCAGGGGTCGGTCGCTCCGCGCGCGCAGAGCCCTCAACTTTCACGCTACATCCAAGTCTCAGCAATAGTGTAAGTTCTTCAAATCCTTTTACCAGCTCTGCGCCGACCCCACTCAGTCGCACGTCTTTTCGTGCGACTCTTTAACTAATCCTTTTTATCCCAACAGGGAGCTTTGCATTTATTACGAAATTTCATGTCCAGAGTTTAAGGACAGCGTAATTAGGTTACGCAGTTTTCGGCTCCAAAGCCAAGTAATCGTTATCGTCGAAGACTCTTAGCAACGTGTGTCGAGTTCTTACTCGTTAAATTACGTCTCTTAACTTTCATCGTATGTAAATGTGTAACTTGTAACGTGCAATCTAACCGAGTAATAACTGATTAATAAGTGACTGTAACGTGTATGTTTCCATCTTACCGGGTCTACGTACTTTTCAGGACTTTAATATTTTGCCACAGGTTAGATTGCAAATAACTTTGGAACATTCGTTTGCATGTGCCGTTTTCCATGTTAACGTAAATGCCTGCATACGCTGTTGCAGCACAGTAGCTCCGCGACCATCCACCGCATCTTTCACGTTGATAATCGGCCACTGTGTTAGTCCGAACATACCACTTTGCAACCTATCCTGGTTGCGCGCACCGTCTACGCATAGAGACTTGCGTGCCGCAGCGGTCAGACAACAGACGCGGCCAGTACTTGGACCAGTATATGTAACGGTTCTTAGTAAAGTGCAGTGTCGTGTCAACCAGTTTACTATTCATTTATAAGGCGTCCTGGGTGGCCTGAACAGCCCAGGTAGATTCCAAACCGCGACGCGCTCCTGCCTGCAGCCACGTTGCCGAACCCCCGTTAAAACCCCCGAGATCACTTTTTAAATTAATAATTACTTAAAAAACTTAGACAGGCAGCGGGAGTGGCGTCAACTTTACTTGTATATAAACTATGTACAACGCAAAACTGCAA
Organism: Bacillus rossius redtenbacheri; assembly: GCF_032445375.1. Classification (NCBI taxonomy): domain Eukaryota; kingdom Metazoa; phylum Arthropoda; class Insecta; order Phasmatodea; family Bacillidae; genus Bacillus; species Bacillus rossius. The sequence goes on from NC_086336.1 coordinate 66,530,824, forward strand.
TGCAAGCATCGGCCAACTTTCAACTTCTTGGGTATTGTTTTTTTTTTTTTTTTCGCCTTCCATATTTGAAGTAATTGTTCTGAAAAATTGAACACATTGGGTTCATGAATGGAAGGCAACAATGTTGTTTTTAATATGTAGGTACATTACAAACAATATAATAAAAGAGAAATTAACTTTTTTGAAATAAAATTCTCGATTTCAAATGTTTTCACGAGTTTTATCCAAATACTAGCCTAATGTATCCCTTAGCTAAGCTAAAAGCACATCACAGTGGATGCGGGCATCTATGCGTTACTTTCGAATCCTAAAAAGGGATGCAGTGACATCCACATGTGTCCACTTCGAGGCTTCTAGGAGTGCGACACTCGCATCCATTGATGCATCCCAACATCCATTAGCTTCGGAATCGTTTTTTATTTTTGTTTGTATATTAGTTAGGTTTTTTGCATGAGATTTGTTTACAATGTTATAAGCGTAAGGGATAACTCAAACAGAAACAAATGAAAACGTTAATAAAAATTACCGAAAGGTGAACTTTAAACTTATAGGTATATTAAATGCTCATTTTAAGTATTTTTAGTATTTTGTAATACATAAACTTTAAATTTTGATTGCGAAAATTTATCACTGCTACGGTACATAAATTCTTTTTTTATTGGTTTTATTTATGTTTTGCTGAATATTCGTAGATATCACTAAACGGAATGTTTCCATGCACATTAGTACTCCCAATCCTCAACAGGTGGTGCTAGCAGTAAAAGTAGGTATGTGATTACTATATATCCATTAGAAATGTGTCCTTTCTACATTGCGGCTGAATTTGCTAAGGGACGTAGGGACGTATGTACCGAGGACGCCTCCCTATGTATTCGGACACAGCTATGATAAATATGAACTATCAAAGGAAGCCCGAAGGGAACAAATTGGTTTTCGATAGTACCTACCTAAATCAATTTTAAGTTGTAAGGTTGGTAGTGTCTTGCGACTTTCGTTCTCTGGAAAAGACCACGATGTGTTATATTATTGCGACAGAATAGTTTTTAAACTTGGCTTAACCTCTCCTGTTCCCACTGAAATACGAATTAGGCCAGTATATTATTAGGTAAAACAATAGAGAGCGAGCGGTGGCTTGCCTGAGGCGGTAGAGCAGCAGCGGACAGCAGCAGAAGCACAGCAGCAGGATGATGACGACGAAGGAACACGTGACACATGGGAAGGCCAGTTCCAGCGCGCCCAGGCCGTGCCACGAGACCACGCTGTCGCGCGAGGCGGCCATCTTGTCGACCCGCGCCATGCCGTCGTCACCCCGGCGGGGTCTAGTCGCGCACTGCGGCTCTCCCGACGCACTGTCTCTCCCCTCTCCCGCTACCAGCTCGAGGACAACTGCCTGTCGCGCGAGGCGGCCATCTTGACCCGCGCCAACCCCGTCTAGTCTCGCACTGCGCCTCTCCCCTCTCCCGTTACACGCCTCGAGGACAACTGACCGCAGGCTAGTCAGCTGGTCGTCTGTGGAACTGGGGGAGACACCTGGAAATTCCCCGGGCACGATGACGTGCAGAATGAAGCAGGAAAAAATTATTTTCTTGGTGGCAAGGGCGCATCCAGCTCAACACCAAAGAGGGTAATTTTTCAAAATTTGACATTTTTCAAAAGAAAGAACATACTTCGTTAAAAAAAAAAAAAAAAAAAAAAAGAGAGAGAGAGAGAGAGAGAACTTGTAATTCAGTACATTTGATTGAAGTGAAACCTCTTTGGTAGTTCAAACCTCGACTCGTAAGTATATTGTAAGGCGTAAAATGGCAGAGAGACAGACAGAGAGAGAGAGAGAGGACAATTTTCTAAAGTAAAACTATTTTCCACTGCCAAGTTTTAAATTACGTTCCTTTAGCACTATAACCACTGCGCTACAAAGACTGACATAGAGGTGTAAGGAGAATATATATATACATACCTATTATATTGGTTGTAATACCAATACTCTTACGCATAGGTACGAATATACTTTTCCTTGTACGGTGCGCTTAAATAAGTATAACTTCAAAAATCGAACATGTTTATGAGAATTAGTTACAAATTTTATAAATACAGCTCTCCCCCACAACCCTCCTTCTTAGGAAGGGTGGCAGCTTTTTTCCCTTGCCCTGGATTCGCCCTTGCATTTCAGACTGTGTTTTAAAATCTTTTAGCTCTGAGAGTACAGCGGAGAAAGACCATTTGTTATCCAGGCGACACCGCAGCAGATGTGCCGCCCATTAGTTCTACTGATAAAGTAGCAAAGTTAGTTTATCAACTGGTTAGCTATTGTTTAGTAAAACGAATCTTAGCTGTATGACTGTATAAAAGCTAATATGTCATACGCTTGTTTAAAAGCTAAAAATGATCCCATGATAACATTCCTGGACGGTATTAGCATTAAACTTATTGATAACCAAAAATTGGTTTATTATTCAAATCAACTCCTTTACTTCTTACCTCGATCCTCTAGACTGTCTCGAAATGAAACAGCGTATTCTTCCTGAGTATGGACTTGTTGTCCGAGGCGGCCGGCAACACGTCTCTTCCTGGTGGAGTGGCCTTGAACCGCGCTACAGTCGCCGCTGCGGTGTTATCCCGCTCGACCTGGCCCAAGGCTGTGCGTGACGCGCTTCTCCGAGGTACAGTACTGTACATAGCGCGCCTCTCGGAGGTACAACAATAGGCCGGGCGCGCTTCTCGGAGATACAGCACTGTGCGTGGCCCGCTTCTCGGAGGTACAGCACTGTGCGTGACGCGCTTCTCCGAGGTACAGTACTGTACATAGCGCGCCTCTCAGAGGTACAACAATAGGCCAGGCGCGCTTCTCGGAGATACAGCACTGTACGTGGCCCGCTTCTCGGAGGTACAGCGCTGTGCGTGGCCCGCTTCTCGGAGGTACAGCGCTGTGCGTGGCCCGCTTCTCGGAGGTACAGCGCTGTGCGTGGCCCGCTTCTCGGAGGTACAGCGCTGTGCGTGGCCCGCTTCTCGGAGGTACAGCGCTGTGCGTGGCCCGCTTCTCGGAGGTACAGCGCTGTGCGTGGCCCGCTTCTCGGAGGTACAAGGGTGTGCGTGGCCCGCTTCTCGGAGGTACAGCGCTGTGCGTGGCCCGCTTCTCGGAGGTACAGCGCTGTGCGTGGCCCGCTTCTCGGAGGTACAGCACTGTGCGTGGCCCGCTTCTCGGAGGTACAGCGCTGTGCGTGGCCCGCTTCTCGGAGGTACAGCGCTGTGCGTGGCCCGCTTCTCGGAGGTACAGCACTGTGCGTGGCCCGCTTCTCGGAGGTACAGCGCTGTGCGTGGCCCGCTTCTCGGAGGTACAGCGCTGTGCGTGGCCCGCTTCTCGGAGGTACAGCGCTGTGCGTGGCCCGCTTCTCGGAGGTACAGCGCTGTGCGTGGCCCGCTTCTCGGAGGTACAGCGCTGTGCGTGGCCCGCTTCTCGGAGGTACAGCGCTGTGCGTGGCCCTCTTCTCGTAGGTACAGCGCTGTGCGTGGCCCGCTTCTCGGAGGTACAGCGCTGTGCGTGGCCCGCTTCTCGGAGGTACAGCGCTGTGCGTGGCCCGCTTCTCGGAGGTACAGCGCTGTGCGTGGCCCGCTTCTCGGAGGTACAGCACTGTGCGTGGCCCGCTTCTCGGAGGTACAGCGCTGTGCGTGGCCCGCTTCTCGGAGGTACAGCGCTGTGCGTGGCCCGCTTCTCGGAGGTACAGCGCTGTGCGTGGCCCGCTTCTCGGAGGTACAGCGCTGTGCGTGGCCCGCTTCTCGGAGGTACAGCGCTGTGCGTGGCCCGCTTCACGGAGGTACAGCGCTGTGCGTGGCCCGCTTCTCGGAGGTACAGCGCTGTGCGTGGCCCGCTTCTCGGAGGTACAGCGCTGTGCGTGGCCCAATTCTCGGAGGTACAGCACTGTGCGTGGCTCGCTTCTCGAAGGTACAGCACTGTGCGTGGCCCGCTTCTCGGAGGTACAGCGCTGTGCGTGGCCCGCTTCTCGGAGGTACAGCACTGTGCGTGGCCCGCTTCTCGGAGGTACAGCACTGTGCGTGGCCCGCTTCTCGGAGGTACAGCGCTGTGCGTGGCCCGCTTCTCGGAGGTACAGCGCTGTGCGTGGCCCGCTTCTCGGAGGTACAGCGCTGTGCGTGGCCCGCTTCTCGGAGGTACAGCGCTGTGCGTGGCCCGCTTCACGGAGGTACAGCGCTGTGCGTGGCCCGCTTCTCGGAGGTACAGCGCTGTGCGTGGCCCGCTTCTCGGAGGTACAGCGCTGTGCGTGGCCCAATTCTCGGAGGTACAGCACTGTGCGTGGCTCGCTTCTCGAAGGTACAGCACTGTGCGTGGCCCGCTTCTCGGAGGTACAGCGCTGTGCGTGGCCCGCTTCTCGGAGGTACAGCACTGTGCGTGGCCCGCTTCTCGGAGGTACAGCACTGTGCGTGGCCCGCTTCTCGGAGGTACAGCGCTGTGCGTGGCCCGCTTCTCGGAGGTACAGCGCTGTGCGTGGCCCGCTTCTCGGAGGTACAGCGCTGTGCGTGGCCCGCTTCTCGGAGGTACAGCGCTGTGCGTGGCCCGCTTCTCGGAGATACAGCACTGTGCGTGGCCCGCTTCTCGGAGGTACAGGGCTGTGCGTGGCCCGCTTCTCGGAGGTACAGTGCTGTGCGTGGCCCGCTTCTCGGAGGTACAGCGCTGTGCGTGGCCCGCTTCTCGGAGGTACAGCACTGTACATAGCGCGCCTCTCAGAGGTACAGCACTGTGCGTGGCCCGCTTCTCGGAGGTACAGCGCTGTGCGTGGCCCGCTTCTCGGAGGTACAGCACTGTGCGTGGCCCGATTCTCGGAGGTACAGCGCTGTGCGTGGCCGCTTCTCGGAGGTACAGCGCTGTGCGTGGCCCGCTTCTCGGAGGTACAGCACTGTACATAGCGCGCCTCTCGGAGGTACAACAATAGGCCGGGCGCGCTTCTCGGAGGTACAGCAATGTGAGTGGCCCGCTTCTCGGAGGTACAGCGCTGTGCGTGGCCCGCTTCTCGGAGGTACAGCGCTGTGCGTGGCCCGCTTCTCGGAGGTACAGCGCTGTGCGTGGCCCGCTTCTCGGAGGTACAGCGCTGTGCGTGGCCCGCTTCTCGGAGGTACAGCACTGTGCGTGGCCCGCTTCTCGGAGGTACAGCGCTGTGCGTGGCCCGCTTCTCGGAGGTACAGCGCTGTGCGTGGCCCGCTTCTCGGAGGTACAGCACTGTGCGTGGCCCGCTTCTCGGAGGTACAGCGCTGTGCGTGGCCCGCTTCTCGGAGATACAGCACTGTGCGTGGCCCGCTTCTCGGAGGTACAGCACTGTGCGTGGCCCGCTTCTCGGAGGTACAGCGCTGTGCGTGGCCCGCTTCTCGGAGGTACAGCGCTGTGCGTGGCCCGCTTCTCGGAGGTACAGCGCTGTGCGTGGCCCGCTTCTCGGAGGTACAGCACTGTACATAGCGCGCCTCTCGGAGGTACAACAATAGGCCGGGCGCGCTTCTCGGAGGTACAGCACTGTGCGTGGCCCGCTTCTCGGAGGTACAGCACTGTACATAGCGCGCCTCTCGGAGGTACAACAATAGGCCGGGCGCGCTTCTCGGAGGTACAGCACTGTGCGTGGCCCGCTTCTCGGAGGTACAGCACTGTGCGTGGCCCGCTTCTCGGAGGTACAGCACTGTGCGTGGCCCGCTTCTCGGAGGTACAGCACTGTGCGTGGCCCGCTTCTCGGAGGTACAGCACTGTGCGTGGCCCGCTTCTCGGAGGTACAGCACTGTGCGTGGCCCGCTTCTCGGAGGTACAGCACTGTGCGTGGCCCGCTTCTCGGAGGTACAGCACTGTGCGTGGCCCGCTTCTCGGAGGTACAGCACTGTGCGTGGCCCGCTTCTCGGAGGTACAGCACTGTGCGTGGCCCGCTTCTCGGAGGTACAGCACTGTGCGTGGCCCGCTTCTCGGAGGTACAGCGCTGTGCGTGGCCCGCTTCTCGGAGATACAGCACTGTGCGTGGCCCGCTTCTCGGAGGTACAGCGCTGTGCGTGGCCCGCTTCACGGAGGTACGGCGCTGTGCGTGGCCCGCTTTTCGGAGGTACGGCACTGTGCGTGGCCCGCTTCTCGGAGGTACGGCGCTGTGCGTGGCCCGCTTCTCGGAGGTACAGCACTGTGCGTGGCCCGCTTCTCGGAGGTACAGCACTGTGCGTGGCCCGCTTCTCGGAGGTACGGCACTGTGCGTGGCCCGCTTCTCGGAGGTACAGCACTGTGCGTGGCCCGCTTCTCGGAGGTACGGCACTGTGCGTGGCCCGCTTCTCGGAGGTACAGCACTGTGCGTGGCCCGTTTCTCGGAGGTACGGCACTGTGCGTGGCCCGCTTCTCGGAGGTACAGCACTGTGCGTGGCCCGCTTCTCGGAGGTACGGCACTGTGCGTGGCCCGCTTCTCGGAGGTACAGTGCGACGCACAAGTGGACCGCGTCCCGTAGCCCGCACCCATGCCATCCTGTACGTAATGCATGCTAACTCCAAGGCGCGTGTTACGTGTTTACTACTTTATTCAATATTTACACGAAATAATTTTAGGGGCTCACATAGTGAGGGGAGTCTTTGTGTTCGTGAGGCGGGATGATAAGTGCGACGTTCCTTGGTGCTTCTATCGCGGTGTCGCCTCTAAGCGCTAGGCTGTGGACTGGCGCGCAATCTTCTCGTCATGCATAGGGCGGAGAAATGAAGATAAAGGAGAAAGGAAAGTCTCTGTAGTGATTTCAAGAATCTGTACCAGAATTACTGTAAATGATTCTGAAAATACTTGTTTCAGCCATTTTCACTTTTCTAAAAATACAGTTTGAAAATGAAATACGGAAACAGAACTACTCATCCGCCCTCAGAGCTTTTCGTAAACAAATACCACTCGCATATCTTGAGCAGTTTTTAAATCGTGTGTTTCTTTCTGAAGTTATGCACACCGTATGTGTGCCCGGGTAACTACTTAAGTGACACAACGCTCATGAAATAGAAGAATCGGGTCTGTTGCAATTTTTTTTGCAACAATTTCTGCTTAAGTCCAAATTTTTCTATTTTTTGAGTCGTACAAAAGTCGATGGTACTGGCGATTTTATTGAATGGTTGAAATATATTAAAGGTTTATTTATTTATTTTAACTTGGTGGCATAAATGTTTCAAGATTTCAAAACTTCAGATCTGCAATTTAGTTGAAGTTGATTTTTGGTTTTACGTTAAAAAAAGAGGAGAGTAGGCCTATGAGGAGGAGAACATTAACCTATGTGCTTATTTACGAAATGGAAATGCCTGCCGCGGATGTGGTCTGGTTCGCTCGTCACACAAGGTAGGGCTTGGGGGGGGGGGGGGGGGGGGGGGCAGGAAGCCGTGACGCCACCTGACTTCCGGACAGCACTCGGACATCCTGACTGCCGCGGAGTTAGGGCTTCTCAGGAGACGGCATGCCGTGTGTCGAGATGCAGATGAAGTCACTTCTTAACCTCGCCATCGCCATATTGTTCCACTCAAAACATTGACAAAGTATGAATTAGAATCTTCGTTGATAAACACAGCCACTTCTATTAAAAAATGGTATTTAAAACTGTTGTCACAATGCAAACACTACTCTCAAACCAATGTTTTGTACGTCTAACCAACATGGCGCAAATAATCTACTAAAATAAATAAATTAATTAATCCCTTGTTACTATGTAACCACGCATACGTGGCCACTCCTGGCTGCGTACGAACTGACGTAAACTCTCTCTGTCTTCCATACACGAGGCTATCATTGGCTTACAGCTCACCAACAGGACTGTTAGACTAAACTGATTTAAACCATTCCAGGTTCGTTTGTTTACAGATCAGTTGAAAGGAGCGAGAGACAGAAATGTTCCACAGTATCAACAGATAAGCTTTTGTAGGTACAACTCACTTCCAAACTAATACATAAAATATAGTAATGGAAAAATCCCACCAAAAAGGTAGAAATTAGGTTATTTTAAAAAAAATTCGCTTTAACTCCTATAATATGACTAATATAAAATCAATTTAAATGTATTAACTCGTAAGAGTAATACCAAAACCTTTTGTCAAATTAATTTTTGATACGACCAACCATAACTGCAAGGGGTGGAAGAAAACAAGAGTTGAAGGACAAAAAAAAATCTTAACTCCCTTATTATGCACGCTATAAAATCCGTTCAAATTTTTTAACATAATAAATGTTATCTAAAACTTTTGTCTGAAACAATTCCTGCAAGGAGTTGGAAAAAAAAGCGTAGAAAAAAAATCATAATGTCCATGCCATGTACACTAGTAAATCTGTTATTATCCAATGTTAAGCCTTACTATATTATCTAAAACAGTAGTATGTTAATGTCGGTCCGAACCCTGGGTTCTGGGTGTGGTGGCGGTGCTGATTTCTGCTATCTTGGATTGTGACGTCATGGCGGCCATCTTGGACTCGAAATTCCTCACAAATTACTCAAAATTAATAGAAAAATCACTATTTCGAGGAGAAGTTCATAAGCGGGCAGAAGCTGTTTTGGTAATTTTTGTACTTTCTATTTTTTAATGTATTTATTTTATTAATTTTTTGGGTTAATTAATCTTCAGTTAGGAAAATGTGCGTTAGTTTTCTCCGTGTGCTGCAGGATATTTCTGACAAGATTGGTGTTGATGTTCTCGCGTGATTTTGATTACTCATAGAGAGACTTGCTGATATTCTCCGAGTGTTTCTGGTTATTCTTGAGAAAACAATCTATTTTTGTCGTTTTGAGAATAGCAATTTTATTTAGAGTTTCTTTAACTTAGTGAATTTCTGTTACCAATTCAGCACTTACAATATATATTTTTTATATTTTGTGGAATTCGAACAAAAGTGATTCATTACCAGACGATTGCTGTGTCTTTCAACTGAGAAACACTATCATGTAAGACGGACTTTCTTCTCCTTGATGTCTAGCGAAACCCTCTTGCGATCAAAAGAGACAAGTGTCTAGCGGCAGCACCACTACTTACTGCAACTGGCTGCAAATGCCGAGCCTTTCCGAAGTTGGCCGATCGGGAGCGCCTACCCCCTGGATGGTTTTTTATTTTTACGCGCGCGTTTTTTCTCCAGTATAAAAAAGCCACAGACTGTTTACCTTTTTGGGAAACCTTCATTTCACAGACGAGAGAGCCACACCCGAAGTTCCCCGAAGTTCATGCTAGCTTTTTTTTCCGTACCACACAAAGTGTATTTATTTGGGTGAAAAAAAAAAAAAAAAAAATTCGCGGACATTTATTCTCCAAATGTGCGGGTTTAACTTATAAGATGTAATTTTTAAAATTAGCAAGAAGTAATTTAAAGAATTATTCAGTAGGTTAGCTACATTATAAATACTTTAAAACATTGTGGATGGTTGGTTATATTAGGTTAGTATAGCTACATTTAAATTACTGTAAAATCATTTTATGGTTGCTTAGCAAATAACTTTTCAATATGTAGCCATCCAAGGCTAGGAAACCTTTTACATGATTTCACAGTATCTTTAATGTAGCTATCCTAACCAAATCAACCGTCCACAATGTTTTAAAGTATTTATAACATTGCTAACCTAACCTAATTGACCATTAGTTAGCAAGAGTTGTCCAAAATAAACATTCACGGACACACGGCAAACGAAAAATATGTCGGCGGCCGCACCAATGTATAGATATATGTTAATGAATAAACGGCAATTTGTCGTAAACGTGTTGGAATTTCGTATCTCCGCAAGTTGTATTAAATAGAGGAATTTTTGTAGCACAAAATAAAAGTATTCCCGAATTTTTAATATTATTTACAATGAACAAAAAAAAAACTGAAGATGCACGATCTGGCGTTTGGCTCTCTCGTATGTGAAAAGAAGGCTTCCCGTGCTTTTCACTACACTGGTCAGTGTTTGACGAACCTAAGTAAACTAAATTGTAAAGACTACGGTAATAACATTTCATATGCAAGTGGTTCTCAGTATTGTTTAAAGTTTCAACTTTCTTTTAAAGTAATGTTTTAAATATTATTCAATTTACTAAAATAAAACTTTAGAAAACAATATGCTTTATAACGTTTTTTTCACCACACTGGTCGGTGTTTGAATTAAATTGCACTAAATTGAAAATACTTCAGTATAGCGTCAGATCCTGCATTAACATCATTGCGCTCGCTGAACGTCCGAGCACGCCGCCGGCCCCGGAACGAGCGTGAGCGGTGCGGCATTTGCAGCCGGTTGCAGGAAGTAGTGGTGCTGCCGATAGACTTGTTCAAAACAACGTCCCGCATCCCACAAAAAAAAAAAAAAAAAAAAAACACAATGAAACAGGTGGCGCCATCTGTTGTTGAAAAGCAAAACTACTTTCGCAAGTTACTTGTATTAAATAAATAACTCTCGCTGATGAAAAATTAGCAATAATAATTATATTTAAGTAATTTTTCAAATTTAAAACACTTAGTTTGCATCTGGCATTAGTCACAAAAGCTAACATGTATCCTGGTTCGTTGCCTGTAGCCGTATCAAAAAGACGTCGCTGTAGATACAGCAGCAAATAAATTACCTTGACAAAAATGCTAGACGTCATTAGAGAAGCGAGTGTATTTTGGGTCCTTGCCCAAAATCATTATTAATGCAGTCACCGCGGGACAGTCATCAGGCCAGTCGGACAGCTCGCTGGTAAGGCGGGGTTCTGCTCACGTGACTGCAGAGGCTGGAGCAGAGAGCATGTCCTGTCTGCTGTGACCGCAGCTTCCTGCACCAGTCACCACGGGACTGACTCCCGTGGCAGTCATCAGGCCAGTCGCTCCCTCAGGCGCCAGTTGTAGGCTAGGTGCTGTGTTCGCCCGTGCTGTTGAGTAGTTCATATTATCTGTTTATTAGTATCATCAGTGAGTTCGTCTTGTCAGTCACAGTGTTGCCCAAGGTGGTTGTTTTTATTTACTGTTTTTGTTCTAGTAGTTGTCAGCCCATTGTGTAAGTCTGCAATACTGTTCTCTGTGCTGTCTACCTATTTTTCTTTGTGTGCTCTGGTTTTCTCTATTTATATAGTGCAAACTAGCAATCACGTGTCCAAAATTATGATTTAAATCATCTGATTACAATTGCACAATTTAGTTGGAGGAATAGCTTACTAAAAACCATTTCCACCTTAGTGAGAGTAAATGATCCAACTATTAGTTTCTATGTCTCAGCAATAATTACAGTTAGTTGGGGTGGAGGAATAGTAAAAAATAAAATGTTTCACTAACATCTGAAGTAGCTGAGTAGAGTGACCACCTCCCAGCCGAGGACTGCCATGGAGTGCCTGCTGACGCCGTGGTGTCTGTGCTGGCGTGCCCGCGCGGGAGAAGCCAACTGCCCCGGACCCCGGCAGGGGTCAAGCACCCCCGCGTGCGAGGCTGCACCAGGGAGCACCAGGTGGGTTCACACCCACAATTACAATATTAATCTACCGGCCAGATGTGTTTGGAGTTAGAGTTAGCATTTGAAGTTGTAGACTGGCCTGCCATGTTGTCATCCACTCCTCGCTGCTCTACCAAACATTTCAAGAAGCAATATCCTTAGGGGTGGGAAGGATAATGATCTCTTCATTACTGACCAAAAGATTGAACAAGAGCTGTATACTTGAATCTACACTAGTTCCAGGAAACATATCTACTGTGGCACTTTACAATCAAGATTTGTTAAGTTAACTTGGTCTATTGATCATTTATACAATTTCTCACTCAGCACTTTCTGAATCAAGATTGGAATGTACTCAAAACTCTTCAAAGAATCTAAAAAAAAAAAAAAAAAATTAAGACCATAAATAAGCAATAGTAATACAAAAAAAATTAATTTTTGAAAAAATGTTTTTAAAATTTAAGAAAGTTAAGAGTTGCATTGAAGTCCTGTGCCACCTGCTGTAAGGCTCCAGGCAGTAGTTCAGCAGCCGTGATCTCAAAGGGACGACTAACAAGAATGCTTCTCTCTACTTGCTGCTGTATTGAAGCCACTAGCTCTTGGAAGCTTGGTGCTACTTCTTGTGGCCTCGAGTGGAGCAAAGAAGTGCAGCCCTGAGAAAACACAGGGAGAAATGAAATGTGCAGCACCCATTGTTTCATAATCTTAACACTGCTTTATTCTCTCCTACTGTGCTCAGCGGGGACTAATTTGGAGAGACATATTGCCCAGAAATGTTCAACAACCAACAATCTCCAAGTCGCTCTCTGTGGATAAACTGTGCAATAATACCTAACTTGACAGGTTCACAGGGAAGGCATATATATATTTCAATGTCAACATTAATTCAGGCTCACTCCAAACCTAATTTAAATGTTGTATTATTACTTCTAAGTGAGGGTTGTAGCTAATAGTGACTCCGTGTTCAGCGAGGCCCGGAGTCTGCACACGGCAGGATCCACGACGGACGACACGGACATAGAGACCATGTGCGACCGGCTGACCGCAGTGCTCGAGGAGTCCTTCAGCCACGCTGCCCGCCAGAGAGACCCACCTGCTCCGCTGCTGAGAGACACATCCTTCCAGGAGCTGCCCCGCGGCCAGCCCTTCGGCTCCTACCTGCACCTGGTGGAGGTGCAGACGCCTCTGTCGCCGCGAGAAACTCCTCTGCCGCAGTGACTGGCCCCACTGTGCACTCGTGTCGCGACCCTAACCTCTCCATCACCACACATGTGGAAGCAGAGAGCAGTGTTAATGAGCTCAGCTGGAACTTTACGATCTGTAAAGTCTGGAAAGATCAGCTTCTTAGATTTTATGAATTATCATTTATTATTGAGAAATAAGGTTTTCTTGAAACTTATTTAAAACTTAATATTTTCATGTACATATTCCTGCTTATTTTACTTAAAACAAATTGGTAGCGCAGTGGTCGCAGATTTAATTTATACCACTTCACATCAACTGGTTTTATTGGAGTGGGCTTGTATTTTGTATGTATGTACTGACGTCCCTCGGCTTCTGGTCCCTATTTCCCCGTTTACTAGAAATTCCTGTTGTGCCCGTACTGCTCTCGTCGGAGAGGTGTGGGTCCAGGCCGACGTGGCCGGGACCGGGGAATACGGGACCTGGAGGGAGGGTGAGGTGAGGAGGAAGAATGATAGGCAGATTTAAAGGACCACTCGATGTTAACAGTTCCACGAGCCCCTTTATTGTAATTCTGAGGGCCTGCCGCGGCCTGGCGGATCCGTCGCGGAACGAGCGCCCTTTCCACGAAGACCCGAACTCCCGAAGACCGTCTCGTGCAACCAGCTCGTCTCGACACGAACTAGATATCCTCCCACGTAACAAAGTTCCTGATTGCAAACTGCTCCACAAAGGTGTGTGACACGTGCGCGGTTCTTTACGTAACAGACTCGTAACGACGGCGAAAGTTCGGCGGTGTATAACTACGCTTACGCGTCCTATGATGTTCGACTCGTGACGTAACTCGTAACTCATATGCTCAATCGTGTGAGCGGCACAGCGAAGGCAGCTCAGCTGCCGCAAAACCCGTACAGTGGCGCTGTCGCCGGACCGCGAGCTCGGTAGACGCGCCTCGCGATCAGCACGGAGCGGCGTGCACGTCTGCCGCTGAACGAGTCCTGAGTGACACTGCCCTTCCCCGCCCGCCAGCGGGCCGAGACCCACGGGCCGCGGGGGAGGGGAGGAGAAATCGGCCGGCGTGGGAGAGCGCCACCCCTCGCGACGCGGACGAGCGCCAGGCCGCGATTACATATTAACACTGCGAGACATTTGCGAAAATTACAAGATCAGACCTGCCAACATTCAAATTTAAAAAATCATGAGGTCCTCGATAAACATTTTCAGGCCCATAAATACAGGTTAGATTTAAAAAACAACAAATGAGAATCTTTAAATTTAAGTGACATTCCTGTACATATGTGGTCTCTGCTTCAAAATTTATTTCAACAAATTATAGGTTGCAGATTTAATTTAGTTGTAATTTAGCGCTGTCGTGTAGTGATCATGCAGGGCCGGAACTAAAAAAAGATGTAAAATTACGTTTCTGCTCGTGTAACACTATTATCACTGTTCACAGCAAAATTAATTTTTTTTGTTGGAAGCAATACACTTCACGTGTTAGTTATGTTTTTTTGTAGCGACATGTTTCATAATGTCTCCTCTTCCACTATGCGAGATAGAAAAATCAGCACGGCACACGCTACAAAACGCAAAATTGCTTCCTTTACGTGACTCGAGTATTGATGGAAACTCGTTTCTGTAAGCTTTCGTAAAACTTGTTTTGTAACTTTTACAAACAAAATCTTGGGGCCCCGAAAAAACGTGAGGAAACACTATTTTGGCGTGAGGGCGTGAGATGGACCTTAAAATCGTGAGCCTCACACCAAAATCGTGAGAGTTGGCAGGTCTGCAAGATTATTTACACAATAATTAATACATTACGGTTACATTATTTACACACTTATTAAAATTCACGACCATTTGAAAAAAATATATACAACACAGAATTATTTACACACTAACAGTGGCCCACTGGCATGCTAGGGCGCACGCAGGTGCGTCCCTGGCCGATGCACTACACTGATGGTGCACTGGGGAAACAGACTCCCTCAGGCCCGCGTCGGTGGCCAGGTACGGCCTCTGCATCTGGGAGGGTACGACTGTCGTCAGTACGTAGCTGGCAGCATCACAGACATGTGACGATGTCATGAAGCATGCTGGTCACAAAAACTAGTGTGGAGAACGATAACCAGCAAGCCACCATGTGGTTCATTTGTAGCATTTGGAAGAATGCCAAGTTCCTGTAGCACTGCTGTGATTTACCATACACCTTTCATCTTGTAAGACAACAGAAAAATCTGTGGCAAAGGTGATGGACCATGTATGTGTTTATTGCTGTAAGTGTTGATAAGTCTTGAACTCTGAAGAGACTAATAGATTTTACAAATAACTTAATTATACATGCATATGTGTCATACAAATAGTATATGGTGAGTCATGTCACTGGAAACCTAAGAGACAGTTTTATTTTTTTATTAAGTGTAAAACAATATTATATATATATAAAACATAATTTATAAAACTGGTAATAAAAATGTAGCACTTATGTAGCATTTATAATGGTATTTTACAATTTAAAGACAATTTTAACTAATACATTTATTTCAAAAATAGCATTTAAAGTGTAAATTAAATGCAAGTGTAAATGGAGATTTGGAAAACCACAATAATCCTTAGTGGTATGTAACCTTTATCTTTATTTTAATTGTAATTGCAGTCAAACCAGGAAAGAAGGAAAAAAAAATTGTCAAAAATGAATTAATTATATACTTTTTAATAAGAAATGTTTAATATTACAAATAGTTTACAACTGTGAATGATACAATGCATCAAATAGCAAATATAATGATTAAATCTAAAATCCAACCTGTCACTGAAGTACCTTTGGAAAGTTATTGGAATTACCAAATAGCAGAGCATTTGTATTCCTTAAACTATAATAACACACATCACTTAAAGCCTCTTATTCTCATCCATTAAAAAATATGTCTGACTCAACATCAAGTTTAAGAGTACCCAATGGGAACTAAAAGTTATGATTAACATAGGTACTTTAAAGGTAAGTTTTTTGGTTTTTACAAAGAAGTGACAATTTCTTATTCATACTGTATATACATAACATTAAACATGTTTTTTTCATCAATTATACAGAAGATTGACAAGATTTTTCACTCTGCCATTTAACATCATAATAAAAAGTGTAAACTTGAAAATGCAATGCATCCTGTTCACATAGTACTTAAAACTAACTGTAATCACACTCTCATTCATGTAACAACAAATCTCCTTCGAGTATCAACATTTTTGTATGTACACACGAGTCCTAAATATTACAAAGGCACAATCTTGAAGACTTGTTTCTAACTGATCAGCTGAAGGGCCTCAAACGTGCGGCAGAAGCCGGGTGGGGTCGCTCTTCAGCTCCAGGCCCGGGTTGCGGGCCGTCACCTCCGCCTTGGCGCGCGCCGCGGCCGTCTTCACCTCCTCGTGGTGGACCACGCTGTCGTTGGTGAACAGCGGGCACCTGCTCACCACACACACTGCTTCTAGCTACACACCAACATGGACATTCACCTGAACTACCTGATCATGTCTTTTACTATGTTTCTCAATCTCTATTTTACGTTTTTATTTAAAAATCCATACAATTATGTACTGAGAAAATTAATTTATTTAGTTGCTATTGCATATTTTTATAGCTAAAATGGAAAAGCGAAGACAGTAAAAAAAAGGTAGGTACGTGCCGAGATTCAAACACTCAAGTCGAGTGGGGGTAGTGGCTTGAGCTCGACTCAACAGTAGAGTTCCTCATTCTTCACACGACAAGACTTAATATTTTTCTTTTAGTTTGATACATGACATATGCAATGCACATAAAATCACGTACCACTATTTTGCAAACACTTCACAGTATATGATATTTACATTTTCACAGTTTTCTTAAAGTACAATTAATTTTTATAAATATACTGTCAGAAAAAAGAGAAACATATATTCCACTATCTATGTCTCGAAACACAAAACTAAAAAAAAATAAAATATTTTAAATCTGTAATTTACATTATTTTCTACTACAGTGGCAATAAATAGAATCACAGTTCAGCTACAAAAACACAAAAGTGTTACACCAGTATTGTGATTTTTCGAAGAAAATTAAAAGTAATACTGAGTTAATTCTTTTTACATTTTTGTTTTTGGTAAAGTTACAGTCTATGGAAATAACTTTGGCATAACCATTTAATGATGTTACAAAAAGTACTTTGTTAAGGTGTGTACAGCAGTGATGTTTAATTCCTCATAACTGGTGTAGTTACCCCGAAACATGGGTTAGTTTAAGTGAAAAGTGTGAATTGCTTGCCTAGTGCCAGTCCCAGGTATCAACAGTAGAGTGGGGGGCAGTGACAGACGCAGACAAACATCTCATGTATTCGCTGCTGACAGGAATATCAATCCGTCCAGTTACCAGAGCCAGGGAAGGCAGACAAAACTACCAGGACAACAGAGAGAGTAAGTTCTGCCAACTGAAAGCTGACTCGGGTTGCTACTTGCTGGGCGACTACTGGAGAATCATCGCTACTGAGCGAGTGGAGACGCGCTGGTAACCACGAAGAAACAAGATGAGACTCTTGGAGACTAAATGTATAAACAGAGGTGTAACTTTTCCCTGAGAGAGTTATTAATGTATGCTAATCAGAAGTTGAATAACATTTTAATAGTTCCTAATTTTGTAGTGTTCTGCAGAATTGAGCACATTAGCTTTAAAGGCAGTTTGATACCATTTGAACTGAAGTTGAGTGAGTTTCATACACAGGTATCTCTCTGTTATTAAAATTTGTTTTTATTATTTGAATCAATGTAAATTAAAGTTAAATTATTTACAGTTTTTTACATTTAATAATGTGTGCAGTTATGTAGGATTGATAGAGAGACTGTGAAATGAAGGAGCAGTCTATGTCTAGCTCTAATTGGCACAAGAGTACATATGATTGTCATTTATAATGTTGCGGGTGTAATTATGAGCCTCGCAAAGTGGACAGAAGGAACCCCTGGTGACAGACCCAACGTCAAGACTTCAAAGCTTGCCCTCCTGGCAATGCCTCGTGCAGATAATGTCACGTGATACGCACGTGACCTGTTCTGGAAGGTGAAGGCAGTTGGCACCAATGAGTATAAATACGGCTCCCCGCGAGCAATACAGGGCAGACGCACCAACACACCCAGAGAGTGAGCCTAGACCACTGCCACCGCCCTGCAGGACGTCAGAGCACCGATGTGTGTTTGGTAAGACAACGGGAGTGAAGGATCTTGCTACGAGTGTAACAGGAACAGCGAAGCAACACTGGCCAATGAGACGAGCTGCAGTCATCACAGAAAGTGTCCTACAGGTGTTCCTCGCCGCCAACAGCGAAGACCGAGTCTAGTGCTGTAAAAGGGTGAAAAGCACTACAAGGCAGACTGGACAATGGGAGACAGCAATTCGCCGCGCGCCCAGGACTGGACGCTACTATGCACACTTTGATGCGAGTGACCACTGCGACTAGTCCCTACACTTCCAGCGTATGAACTAAGGCTTGACGTCTGCTGTACATCGAGATGATGAGGGATGGGAGAGAACTGATGGGATGAAAGATTGGAGAAAACACACCATCTCATGTCATCGTATGGCGGGAATTGAACTCGGATCTTCTCTGAAGAACTGATGGAATGAATGGGCGGGAGAAAACACACTGGCTCACGTCATCGTCTGCCGAGAATCGAACTCGGATCACCTGATCACTCGACCACTGTTTCTTGAGAAGGACTCAAACCCGCGAGGCCTCGTGTGGGAGGTCGGACGGGGATGGCACATGGCGGTAGTGGCACGCACTTGTGGAATTCACTGCCGCCCATGCCGTTGAAGTGCGTGTAATCACGCACTGTCTTACGGCAGAGGTAGCACATGATGGCTCCGCACGGACACACCATCTTGTTGCAGCCGTCCGACTTGATGAACTTCTTGCTGCAGCTGTTGCACTTCCTGCATCACACAACATAGCTTCCCATCACGTGACATGTCACACACTCCTGGAATTATTATTATTTTTTTAAATATTAAGTTGTAAATATTTTTTAGTTTTGGTTCTGCATAATAAATTTGGTCTTTATATTTGATTCTGTCTGATACAGTCTGAAATATGTTCCCTCAAGGTTTGTAAGCGATCTGCTAAACACCAGGGTTCCGAGGTTCTACCCGCCTTCAGGAGCGGGTAAAATCCAGCAACATGTAAAATAATAATAAAAAAATTGTTAAAGGATAGTTCAGTGGATCTGAACCGCAACACAGATCCACCACTTTACTAATATTTTGATATCTTAAGAGTAGAGCTGGGCAGAATCTCAGTTTCCCTCAAAAAACCGGGAAAATAAATTTCCCGAAATACTGGATGGGAAATTACTTTTCCCCGTTTCCAATTTTATTCTGCTAGTATACAGGTCCACGTGTCAAACTTATTAAAAAAAAACTAGTTTCAAAGAAATCACTGCTTTCTAACCGCAATTTCAGTTGCGACCACGATTTCAGTAGTAACAGCATTTGTCCTCGCAACTCTTATGTCTTATGACAACATTATATATGTAATAACATGTATATCATGATGCAAGGAAAAAATTAATTAAATTTGTTTACTGCCGTGAAGCACTATTACTACCTCGGCCACGAAAGAGCTAAATAATGCTACGTTAAAAAGATAAAAAACGAAATAAATCGGAAAACTACTGGCAAAGAACATGCAACAAATGTTTCATTTCCCAAATTAAATTTTTATTGCAATAAACACCACCATTACTTATAAACAACTCTTTATTAATTTCCTCCAGTCAAATGTGACATTCTGCACATTCTCCCATTTCCTTATCATTTTGAATCATTTTAGCATTTTTCAGCAACCACAGATGATTGCAATTGGAAACCTCCAATAAAAATTGCAATATCATTCTCACAAAAACACACTTATTCAAAACACGAGCAAATGTACGTGCAGGTTCACCAGCCTTGGAGATTGACGGATTTGTACTACACAGCGTTGCCATGCTTTCTCAACACACATCTATTGAAAAACTGTGCATGGATTATATTGGTGAAACAAACTGCATATTTGCTCTTGATGAAAGTCTTTTAGAACTCTAATTCAAATTAGATTATTTCCAACAATTTTTAACATGCTTAGTTCTAACATCACAACTGTAATACGAAACAAACTTTTTACAGCAGAAAAATCATAAATTAAAAGTTAAAACATTTGGTTGCAAAAAGCAAACACTTGCCTTTAAAGCCACAATCTTACACTACTCAATACTATAATATTAACCAAAACTACGTAAAAACCTTTCATTAGCACTTCACTTGATATAATTAAACTTAATAAAATAAATAATAATTATCTGTCCTTAAAAAGTTCAATGTCGTGGAACAATAATTACAACACGTCACAAATAAGTTTCGAGACATGCAGTGCGCTGCCCACCTGATCACAGCGTCGGTCATCCTATCCTCTATTTCCGTCCGCATCTTGGTCTCCCCTTCCTTCTCCACCTCACTGCAGCGCAGTGGGATGTGGTTGGGCTCCTTGCAGTACCTGCACACGCCACACTGGTGCTAGTCCCCCTGCTCTCCGGGCACGGACCGCGGGGAGGGGGGGGAGCACGCCGCGCTCACCTGCACGTCTCCTTGAGGCACTCGGTGTTCTCGCACACCAGCACGCTGAGGTCCGGCGGCAGGATGGCAGCGTACTCGCAGAAGGGGCAGCGCACCAGGTCCTGTATCTGCGCCGACTCCACCTCCTGCAGGGAGCGCTGCTGCACCATCCTCGTGAAGAGCGTGTGGTTCAGCAGCGACTGTCGCAGGCACACGCCACGTCACACCATGCCCCCGCTAACACACCAACATCAACGAAAAACACAGCAACAGTGCAAGTTTCGTTTGCAGCAAGATAAAAAAAAATGTTTGATGTCTAAAACTATTTGAGTGGAACTACATTTTGATACTGAGTTGAGTTGACAGTCTCGGAGAGCAGATGAGTACTTTAGCATCAAGTGATTAGCAATCAATCAGTAGCGTCAGGCATGGTTCTTTTACTCGCCACTGTCATAGTGATGATGTGTCTCCGTCACGATGGCTCGGTTATGATGGTCGCGTGAAAATGCGAGGACTGATCCCATCATAACTCTCCCATCACCGCTACAGTGTTGTACCTAAGAAGGCTTGGAATTCAATAATATGCAGAGGTTGGCAGTGAATTTGCAGGAAGGATTTTTTTTGGCAGTTGGTGTATCTGCTAGTAATTTAAAGCCAATAGAAACTAACATAACAAAAACAAGACTATGGAAATTCATATAACTTAGGTTTGAAGTTTCTATCAATTATATTTATATCATTATGCATTGTATACCTACTGGGTTTTGGTGCAATGTAAGTTTTATAGACAATTATTTGCACCGCAATACATCAATCGGACCCAGAATATAATGAAATCATTTAATCGGTTATGATCATTAAATACTATCTAATAGGCTCAATAAATGTTTTGAATAACTGTGGAAGTTTGTAGTTTTTAATATGACTACATTATTCAGCCACCTACTGAAATAAGTTGTCCGTTTCTTAATTTGGTTTTCAATGGTCATTTGTTACTTGTAACATTATGATAAAACCAAAAACAAAGTACTAAATCTCTTGCTACTCAATGTGAAACGATTTTAGACTTACTGCTTTAATAATAATTGGATTATTTTCATTACCAGTTGAAGTTAGCTTGCAGATTTGAAAGAGAAAAAAACCATGTCCCGTTAAAACTGTTAAAAATTAATGCTGTTATTAACTTACATTTTGAAGTGGCTTATATAATTTTTTTTGGGCACTACAAGTATTATTAAACACTGTTTTGTACCCCAGCTCACGTATTGGGCGGATATGCTATTATTACAGTAAAAGCCCATTATAACGTAAATTTATAACGGCGCCAAAAGTTTATGTTATAGCGAATTTTCGTTATAGCCAAAATTTAAAAAAAATCTTATTTTTGTAGCATTTTTAAAATATATTATTTTCTCATTTATTTTTACTATGGAAATTCACAACAAAAGTAAAGGAAATACACATAAAACTTACTAAAATAACATTTTTAAGCTATATCAGCACTTCCCGACTGCGAAATGAGACCGCGTGGCCGTGATAAGGCCGTCACGCACAGCTGTTTGTTTACATGGAGACGGGCGGGCGAGGTCACGCAAGGTCATGCCGGCCGCTTCCTGTCGCTTTGACCGCAGCTGGTTTGCTGGAGACATGTGCGCTAAGCTGATGATATCGGGTGCATATTTGCGGAGTTTGAAAACTTACTAACAATATGTAAACTCAAAGATGTAGTGAAATTTATTTTAAAATTTGTCACATTATTACTCACATTGACACAACATATGAAAAATATCAAACACAAAAAAAATTTTAAAAAGTCTCTACGTTGGACAACCATACAAATTATATAAAATAATTTTCCGACAATTGGTCAGTAACACAAAGTTAAAAATCACTTTTTAAAAAACGAATCAATTTTCGTTTGCCTTGATTTCACTAGACTTTCAGACAAAATAAATGACTGGACCTCTTGGAAGTTCATCAAATCTTTCGTCGAAGCATTTGTATGCTGATAAAAACAACTGATTGTGTCGAGTGCCTCCATCATTGACGTTTTCGACGGAACAGATATGTCACTTGGTTCGTCGTCATTATTGTCATCATCTTCAGACGCCGCTTCGTTTTGATTAGAAGAGACGAGCTTGACAAGTTCCGTGTTCGTCAACTCCCCGCACACGTCAACATTATCATCAGCCGTGACAAATTCGTGGAACGTGCATGGCACATGCCGTTGTTCAGCAAAGGTAGGCCAAACACCAGGCTCATCTGCTGAATCATCCGGCAATGCATCGTCAGATGTAGAAGCATCAGTTTCACACTCACGGAAACCTGCATGCCCGAAACACGCAGCTATCACTGTCGGCGTGATCTTCTCCCACGAAACTGCCATAGCCTGAATAACTTCCAATACGTTCCACTTGCAGACAGTTTTCCCAGCAGCAAGTTTCCTCATCACCACGTTCACAAGCATCTTGCGAAATTCCCGTTTCAATAAATTAAACACACCCTGATCCAGGGGTTGCAAGATGCTAGCACAGTTAGCTGGCAAGAACACCAACTCCACATTTTTCAGCTGAATGTCTGGATGTGCCGGACAAAGATCGATAAATAAAACAACTTTACGATTTTTCATCCCCATTCTGGTGTCAAAGCTGTGAAGCCACTGCGTGAAGAGCTGCGACGTCAGCCATGCTTTTTTGTTTGCTTCGTAAACACATGGAATGTTGTGTGCACCTTTAAAAGTCCTGGGATTCTTTGACTTTCCAATAACAAAGGGCTTTAACTTGTCACTTCCGTCCATGTTTGCGCACAAAAGTATTGTCAGTCGTTCCTTGCTTCGTTTTCCCCCTTTGCAAGGATCATTCCTTATTGCCAAAGTCTTGTCAGGTAGTAAATTATAAAAAAGCCCAGACTCGTCGGCATTATAAACCTCGGAAGGTTTGTACCTATCCAGTATCGATGCAAGAATAGGTTTCCAGTTGTTGACTGCTTCTTTGTTGACACTTTCCGACTCCCCAGAAATTTTGTGCAGTGTTATTCCTCTTCTTGCCTTAAATCTGTTCAGCCAACCATCACTGCATTTGAAGTCTTCGTCAATGTTCAGTTTTAAGGGTTGTTGCACAGCTTTAGCCTTTAACATAGCACACCGGCAACCAGAATACCTCGTGCGCGATTTTGGGAAAACCATGTAAACAAGGCTTCAAGATCATTATGTTTTGCAGCACGTAATTTTTTTGTTTTACCTGGTGTGCAATCTTTTAAAGCTGCAGCCTGGATTTTTTCCTTATTTTTCAAAATAGTGAATAAAGTAGATGGAGTCAAACCGTAGCGTCTACCAATTTCACTTCTGCTGACGGACGGATTTTCACTCTCTTGTAAAATTTTCAATTTAGTAGATAGTTCGAGAGATTTTATTTTTTTATCCATGTCTGAAGATAAGTACGTAGTTACACGTGTCGCGTATAATTAGACGTAAACAACAATGCGCATAGTGCCGTACACTGAAACTACACCGTACGCAACGCTTACGATGCGTGAGACGAGTTATGCTCATTTACGGGCTACAGTCTGCGTGATTCTAAATAAGTAATGCTCGCAGCGGGGCCCTGTCGCAGTGGGTCAACGACACTTGCTTTCGTCGCCGCGAGGCAAGCTATGCTCGCTGTGGGGCCTCACCTTGTGTGGTGTTGCCAAAACAGCCACATCATGCGCATTGTTTCATTTGCCAGACACGTGGAAGTGTGCGAAGCTGTTTCTCATTTATTAAGGAAATTGCAGATGTTTTCTCATTGTTTTAGAGCAAAATTACAGGTGTTTAATCTATCGCTATAGCGAAAATGAGCGCACGCTGCATTCGTTATTTCCGAAATTTTTATCCTACGCAGCATATGCAAAACTGACGGTGCCGATGGCAATTATCATTATAGCGGACTTTACATTATAGACGGTATTCGCTACAACGGACTTTCACTGTATTTATTTAGCACTTGAAATCTTGAAACAGTAGAACATGTAATTGGTGTTGTTAATTCATTGCTTAAATATAACTTTAAGAAACTGTAGTACACATTATTGTGACTGCATTGTGCAACAACCAGAAAATTAGATGAACAAAAATACCTTTTTCTGAATTTTATTACTTTCTTTTCACAGAAGCCTCTACTTTAAAAAACTAAAATTTTAATATTAAGGATAAACACAGAACCTCTTATTTCTACGTGAAACACTGTTCCTAAATAGTTCCGTTTTATCATACTCCAAAGTATTTTTTGGAAGCCTTTGTGTATAATATATGTGGTAATATGCAATACAGCAGGAGCAAACCTAGCCCCCTATAAAAGTGTGGAGTAGGCCAAACTTAAAAGTCACTAAATCTTGGGAGGAAATGTTTAATGTTTAAAATGAGATAAAACAAGGGTGTAAAATAGCCAGCAGCATTCTGGTGTATTTTCAACCTTATCAGTTCTCATATTCTATTTTTACGAGTGAAAATATATTATATCATAAGGAAACCCAAAGGAAATTTCCAGTATTAAATGAAAGATACGTTGTCGCTGTATGATGGGGTTAAATACACATTATACGTACAACAGGTATGTCATAGTGACGACATCTTAACGAAAGATGATTTCCAATCCATTCTCGCTTTTAGTGGTGAAGCATCATACCAATAACGTTCGCTCTGCTGGTGGCACAGACTAATCAGTACGTGTTTTCTGTGATTTGTTAAATTAATGTTTGTAGAAAAACTGACATGAAAGATTGAGTTCAGGACAATGTGCTATCACCAGTTCAAGTCCACATATATAAAATAGTGTTAAATTAAGATTTTAAAATAATTTTAGTCGAAAGGCAAAATATTTTTGTTTGAAATAATTATCATTAGAATTGATAAATAACAATAAAGGTTGTTAACAGTTCTGATAACTTTCCAGTTATTTTTGTTTATTCTCCGTTCACTCTTAGCTGAGTTCTGAAATAAACAAACACCGTCGTATCACTGCGCCGCGTCAGCAAGTGATAGGCTGACTTCATCTTGTGCGCCAAGCACTAGTTGCAACACAACACACTTCAGTACAGTCGGTGCTAATAAAATAACGGAAAAGTAATATAACAGGAAGCACCGTAGCACTTTGTTCAGCGTAGGTGGTTCATTTGCGAAGAAAAAACTATGCACTTTACGACTAATAGCTGTCTTCACAAAATCATCACAAGTTTTGATAACAGGAGATTCACGTTTCCTTTTCTTCCCGGGAGTTGTTAATGTCCCAGTGTCCTGTAATTCTTTCCTTGCACGATGCACACTGCTCTTCGAAACACCCGTAAATTCCGCAGTTAAACTCGCGATATCGTTCACACGACAATCCGGATATTTTTCGGAAAATGTTTTAAAAACATTTAACACAATAGTTTTCTGTGCACTTTTCAAAGGCTTTCCCGTTCTGTGCTTTACAAAACTCGGTCCGGCGTCAGCCATAACAAACCGTGCGCGCGCGAATCCGAAATACAATTGTTGTGCCTGGCATAGAGGTGGGTCGAAAAGTATCATCCTGATACATTGTCACTGATACGCGCCTGTATCAGGCTCGGCAAACGAGTACACTTGAAAAGTATCAAGTACTTTAGTATCAGTTCAGAATTCGCCTGAAACAACACCACGGCCAATGTGCGCAGAACCCGATCGCAGATGACGGTCACTTGGGCGGAGCTTGTGAAAGGGGAGGGAGCAGGAACGACGAATAAGGGATAAAGAAGGGAAATAATGTAGGGGAGGAAGCGCAGGGGAAGGCGTTGAAGGAGAGGCGCAAAGCGAAATTGTTACGAGTCGTTTGGTTATTGTCCCACATCAAAGTACGCTCAGTGCGCAGCGCGTGCACAGTCTCGTTCAATAATAAAACTAATGAAATTTTAATATTAAAAAGTACATTAATACAAGATATAATATTTATATTTGTGCACCTAACAGCTATGAAAATGCAAATAAATTCTCAGTTGACACTAATAACAGATGTAATCAACATATGGACTTTTTTTTTCCGAAAACAATTAGTAACTAGTGTTTTCATACATTAAAAGATTACGATTTTATCAAAAATTAAAAATAAAAAAAACAGATACGTACATTAGTGAACATACTATATCAATGTTACGTTTCAAATGTTTCTTCAGATTAGTCGATGATGATTTATAACTCAGTTTTTGTTTACACAAATTACAATTAGCAAACTCATTATTTTCCGTGAAAAAATTCCACACAAATGAAGTCTCTTTCCTGCACTTATCCATTCCTTATTTCACTATAAAGATACTAACTACAAAGCATGACAGCCCGCAACAATGTACATGGTGGTAATTAATACACGGCCAGGACGAACTGCAGTGAATGTTGACCTGATTGATACTGGCTGTATCAGGCGGGTATGAGAGTAACAGAAGTAGAGAATTACCGGGCGTGATGAATAATGTATCAGAAACACAGATACCTTTTTACGCTGGTGATGACGGCATGGAGGATGTGTACCCTGTAACGAGAATGCTGATACCTTGTCGCTTCCTGGGACCGCTACTGCTCTGATACAAAAGTATCAGAGACTTGTAACTAGGTACATTACTGTATCAGTATCAGGTTGGAACAGATACCGAAAATTGCTGTAACAACCCACCTCTACTGGCATCAACTGTACACTGTACACGTACACACTGCGTCTGCTAACATAATTGTAAGTAAATACATGCTGATACATTAAACTATATTGGATATTAATGGTGAAACGCTATAATGCTATAAAACAACAATTGTTATAAAAAAGGCAGTGTAAAAATACTTGCGAATGGTACGTAACCAAGGGACTATTTCTTGCGCACGAATAATGTGCGCGGTGGCCGGCAGCCAATGAAAATGTTTGTTTACAAGAGGCTTTGTTTATTCCAAAACTCAGGTAAGAGTGAACGGAGAATAGTAACTTTTACATTAAGTTGGTAACCAAATTTATATCCTTTTTTTGCTATTTTAATTTATTTTTGTACATTTTTGGAAATGGCTATTAAGATTTGTAATTCAACAATAACTTTTTTATGAATAAAATGTTTTTGATATATTTTCAGGAGTGTAAAGTTTTGTTATAAAGAGACTTTGGTAGTTAAAACAGTTATCGGTAGAATGTGTAATGTTTGCTTTCAGGTGTTCTCAGAATGAGCCACGACGGGACTCTAGAAACAGCATGGCGACGCTGCAGCAACTTGTGTTTTGACCACCGCAGTGGACGGAGCACAGAGATCCGACTGCCGAGCGCGGACGACGACAACCTGTGCCGCCTACATGACAGAGTGGAGTCCCGCACTGCCATGCAAGGGAGTTGACTTAATAGCATTATGCCTCAGCAGCTGAAGTTTGATTGTTTTGGTAGATTAACATTTAGTGGTGCTTACGAAAGTAACATTTTTTGTGGTGCAAAATGTTTTTGGTATTGTACTTGCACTTTTTTACAACGGACACGTCCATACAATATATAGTTTGCGGAAAAAAATGCAGCAAAAGATATGAAGGAAGCAGAGGCACCTGAGAGCGTAAACGTAAAGAGGTAGTAAATCAGGGTTCATACACAAATTGAAAAAAAAATTTCAAGGACAATTCCAGGACATTCCCAGGACATTTCACACATTTTCAACATAACATTTATTTGATTTTATGTTGTAATCGATAAAATGGCAAGCACTTAATTCAAAGATAAACACTAATAATAATAAAAATGCTGTTTTTCAATATTTTTCCAGGATTCTGAACTACAACAAAACAATTATTACCCTTTTTTAACAGTTTTTAGACAGTTTTTCAATCTCTTCACTTAACTTTGCGACTTAGGCTGCTGATTCAAATGATTATTTTCCTGTATGCATTAGACTTTGAAATAAGAGTGAAATCAATTCTTTTCTCAGCAAGTAATGATATTTAGGGACCCCAGAAAATGGTGAACCGTGAAATACACGAAATACCGCGAAATTGGGCACAATTTCACTGTTTTCACGAAATCTGCTATTTTTCTCACAAAACACGAAACTTTGCGCGCAATTCACGTAATTTCCGTTACCAAGAATGTTTACATTGGTCGGATACTGTAAATAATCTTACTATTGATTGTATTGATATCGCGTAACAAAATCGATTGCAGTTCCAACATGGCGGCAAACGTGTATATTTACGTTGCCACTATGTAGCAGCGTTACGAACACAATTTTTGTGTAGTTGGTATTAGTTCTCAAAAATTCTAGCGCACAGAAGCGAACACAATATTTACGCTTACATAATAGTTTCATTCTGGCCGAACACAATATTTTTTCGTGTGCGTGCCACTACGGCATAAATGTTTTTACGGTGCAGCTTGCAGTAGTGTTTTTTTTATGACGTCTCGGTTACTCGGTATTAATTTCCAAGCATCTAGTTAGTAGTGCTTATTTTCGTGTTAAGATGCAGAAAATAGTTACGGTTTTCGATCGAGAACGAGAGATGAAGCAGGAAGGATTTTATATATTTGATGTTAAGGATAAGATAATAATGTGTAAGTTCAGACCATACATTATTTTAATTTCCAAACATAGTAATATTACAACACAATTAAAAAAAAAAAAAAAAACATTTGGTTAGAAACAGATGGAATAGAACAGGCTAGGGGAACACAGGGTTGCTGTAAAGGAGACAAGACCAAGAAGAAAACTAGAAACACTAAAAACTTTTTTTTGTTTGCCAACTGAGTGCATTTTATGTTTAATATTAAAATAATTTTAATATTAATTAATTATTTAAAAAAATTTGAAGCAAAACAATCCTCGTTTGCCAATTTAAATTTTAATTTAATGTATCTCACCAAATTTTTACACCGATTTAAGCACCGCTTGCTTATTTTTACACCGATTTTTTGCACTGCTTTTGTCATTTTTTTACACCGAAATGAGCCAGTTTTATTTACCATTTTCTGGGGTCCCTAATGATATTGAATCAGCTTCTTTATTCATTGAATCAATTGATTTCTCAATTTGCAGCTTCTTCTTCTTCAGTTCTTGGACAATTTATAACATGTGTGACCTCTTTCTACTACTTTCCTCTCTAGATGTTTGTTTCTTTTGTTCATCCAAAAAGTGCTGATAGTGCATTCTTGATGATCTAGCATTTTCCAACAGTTCTTTACTGAAAATAACATCACTTACTTTTTTATCTTTAAATTCATCGTACACAATCCTCATTGCTACTACAGATTTTTCTGTTAAATTTTTCACAAGCTTTTCTCTGTTGACGGAGAAACCACGTTCTACAGATGCTTGGCCATGAGACAGAGTCAAAATAATTTTAAATACTTTCCACAAATCTGCATACTGTTTGTTGTCCAGGAAATACTTACAAAAAAAGAATCTAACCTTTGAGTATTTCTATCAAAGTTTGTAAACTGTGAAGGATCTGGTGACACTTCTCTGAGGAACAACTTGAACTGTAGTAAAGTTGCATCACACACGCCTGCACTGATCAGTTTTCTATTTTCAATTGCTGAAGAAACTTTTTAAATGTTTCAGTGGTTTCAGTTTCATTTCATAGTAGAGTTCTAGGGTCAAGACACCTGGAAAATCTCACTACAGGATATTTCAATGGATTTTTATCTTGAATTCTTTTAACCAATACTTTCAATAACTGTAGACATTCAGATTTGAACACTAACACATCCTTGTCTGTGACTTTCTTTTGTGTAACACACATAATCAGTTGTTTTAGTTGTTTTCTTGTTGCAAAACCAGTTTCGATACTCTTCGTAAACACTGTGTTATCCTTGCTATTAGGATCAAGTGCACATAAATATACAGTAAATTCTCTCTAGTACATCCCTCTTGTTAACGTACAATCCAGTATAACGTATAAAGCTGCCGGTCCCTTGAAACGCCATGCAAATGAACAGGCATAATAAATATATAACGTACGTTATTCAAAGCCCTGGACTGTAATTTCTCGTTAATACGTATTGTTTTGCCGATATTAATACACATAATATTAAACATTTTCTCATTTCATTCACAATTCTATAGCTTTGTTTAACAACAGGTCTTGTGGAAATTGTTTACAGACATTTTCTTTATTTCGTTGAGTAAAATGGCAGTTGCAGTGCTGGTAACCGTGTGGATATTGTAACGCTGCCCTTATTTATTATGCACTCTCAGGTTTCATTAAATCATGAAAACACTTTGAGGGTTCTTGTTGCTGCTCGCGGCATTGAGTCGACTTTCTTATCTCAGGGTTCTCGTGGGGTTCGCGCCGCGGAAATTAAATAAAAGGAACTAGATATTTAAATAAAATAATGTTGTTACTGGCATTATTTTATTTTATTCAGGAAGCTTTCACTTTCAAATAGGCACCACGCTCGATCAGTCAGCTTTGATTGTTTCTGTTTTACATCACGCGAAACTGAAATAAATATCTCTACCGCCAACTTCAGATGATACTCCGTTAAAATAAAAGGAACTAGATATTTAAATAAAATAATGTTGTTACTGGCATTATTTTATTTTATTCAGGAAGCTTTCACTTTCAAATAGGCACCACGCTCGATCAGTCAGCTTTGATTGTTTCTGTTTTACATCACGCGAAACTGAAATAAATATCTCTACCGCCAACTTCAGATGATACTCCGTTAGAGGGCGTCCCGATATTACGAGCCACGGTTAACAAAAAAACAAAGAAAAGACCTCGTCGAATCCGTGCCAGTCTCTTTCGCCATCCTCCATTTTCTACCCAAATTCCACCCTCGCGCACCAAGCCAAACGCACTACTTTTGAACCCTTCGCAAAATTCTCCTTTAAATACACGATTATGCTAGGCGCACTGAGTAGTAAATTACACCTAAATCACTCTGCCATATCGGACGGTGATTGCCACCAATCACCTGCTCCTCTTATTAAAAAAAATCCTTTTTTCAAAAAGCCTCCCCTCGAGGCTCGGTCGCGGAGTCATACTCACTAAACAAAAATTCTCCCTTCGCCTTCTCGCAAACCTCCACAGCCAACCAGCGACGAGCACGCCGAAACAGTTATACGAGCCGCGTCGCCACACAATTCTAAGAAACGCTGACCGGACGCACCGGTGCCAGCCTGTCGCGACTAATAGAACCTTTGTCCCAGATTGCTTAAATTCAAAAAGAAATTCCACATTAAATATGTCTAAAACCGCGGAAGTTACAGAAATTTACTAAGAGAACAAAAATGTACCAAAATAGATAAGCTTCAAATAGATACCCGACAACCTATATTTTACTTTTAATCTAACTTACGTTAAATTTATAAATTACCTAAACTCTGCTCCTCCATTACCAGTGACGATCGCAAATTATTTAAAGGCACGTTAAATAATGACTACAAAGGGTTCAAAAGTTATCATGTTGAAAACAGATTAATTATGGCAAAAAAAAATGTTAAACTTTCAAAGCTAACCGATCTTTTTCATTACTTGTCACTTTAAACAAATTACAATTATTTTACAAGGTACACCAACTTCAAATATTTATGCTTTTCTTCTGCGGGATCAAAATTCCGACATCTAGGCATTTATTTGCTTGCTTGATGCGTCATATGTTCTTCAGGCAACCATACTTCACAAACGCATCAATTTATTGATTTAACACGTTATGATTAAAAATTCAAAAAAAAAATAAAAAATATACATGTAAACATATAGATATTTATATACTTTACTTAGGTAGCGTGGGCCACGAGATGGTACACCTTACAACCCCCCATTAAATTTATACAAGAAATTTGCATCAAAAAAAAATTTATGCTATGAATTTAATCTTATCCATAAGGTTGGCAGTACCTAGTGAATGCTTGTCAACAAATTCGCATTGACTTGGTACAAAACGCTAACATATACACAATAAACAACACTAAATCCACCACTTCATTATCATATAGTAAACACCTGCAACACATGTTAAATTTTCTCCATGTAATTCCAACATGTAGTTGGTGAAACACATCCTTATGTACAGTACATTGCTATAGCCACCTAACTTCACCCTACACAATAAATCTCACTTGAGCCAGATTTAACAAACACCCCAATGCAAAAAAAAAAGAGTTACATTATTAGGTACTATGCGATGCTATGGCACCAACGGCCACATCGTTGTTCGCTACATTCATCTCTCGCATCCCCGACAAGTACTTTACCATCACATCTCAACAACTTATACATGACATTTACAATATCGGTTTACAAGCAGCTTGGATCTTGAAGCTTTATATACCTCTCAAAATTTTTGCCAGTGATATTAGAAATTCTTGGTGTTATGCAAAACATTTTAACATTTAACTAGGTACTTATGTGTGTATTGTCCATAACATTTACAATGTAAGATCAGATGTTAATTCACTCAATTTTAGTTTCCCTACCACATTTACCTAATTTTGCTTGTCTTTAGGGGTTACACAACTTTAATCTCACAAATGTAGGTATTGTTTACTTCATCTGATTTGGATCACATGAACTTCAAATTACATAACATACACTCACACTTGAACAAAATACCAAATATTTGAAATAATGTACTGTGGTGCCCTTATACAATTACTTATAATAAACAACTTGTTTTTCTTACTTAATACATCATTCATATGTTAACCTTATTTAATCTTGCCTTGCTTTATACGGTCTAAAAAGGTACTGATTGTACCTTCCCTTGATCTGCCCACTGTCAACATTTATTAGTTCCCATGCATTTTTACCAACTGAGCGGGAGATGCGATACGGGCCGTCAAACAACAAAAATAATTTTTTAGTCTGTCGTTGCAGATAATCACTGGACTCACAAACCCTGAGCAAAACTAAATCACCCACACTAAATTCCGAATATGGTTTATTCTGCTGCTGAGCCCTCTGAATAGCCTTGTGCTTTAACCTCAACTTAGCCTCTGCTATCCTATCAGTTGCTGTAGGGTATGTATGTGTAGGAAAGGTGACACCCTTAGCCAAACCATCTCGAGAAATCTCCTCTGCTATCAGTTCCTTTGGGGCAAATCCTGTACTAAAATGCACATTGGCGTTCATAAACTCATTGATCACTGGTATAACCTCAACCCACTTGCTATGTTGAGCATGGCAATATGTGCGAAGAAGCCTACCAATTTCCCTCATGCACCTCTCACTAGGGTTGCCTTGAGGATGCCTAACGGAGCTGTAAATGACATCAACCCCTATCCATGCCAATTCCCACTTCCACAAACCTGCGGTGAATTGTGTGCCGTGATCACTTAGAATTCTTTTAGGTGTACCAAATTTAGGACAATAGTCATTCAAAAGTTTATTGACACAGGCAGCTGCGGTGGCTCTCTTAAGAGGATAGCAAATAACAAGTTTCGAAAAAACATCCAATACAACAAAAATGTATTTAACACCTCCTTTAGATTTAGGCAGTGGCCCATAGATGTCTACAGCTAACAAGTCACCAGGTCCTTCCCAGGATCGGTTAGGAAACTTGGCCTTCTGGCATATATCGCACACATCTAACACCTTTCTCACTGACCTTTCCATATTTGACTAGTAATAGCTGTTACTGAGAAGCCAGAAAACCTTCTTCACACCAAAATGACCCGTTGTGTTGTGGACATGTAAAATGAGTTTATCAACCAAATTCTTAGGGACACAAATTTTCCACCCCCCAATTTCCAAATTCTCCCTACGAAATAGGATTCCACTATTCAAACAATACCATTTGAGGACCTTGCTCACCCTTGGGTCAGTTACATCTCTGTCAGGATCTTCTAAAATCTCAAAAACTAAACCTAGTACATCATCTTCCCTCTGTTTTACGCTTATCTGCCTGAATTCAAGCTCGAAATCTCTGTCAGCTTGCAAATCGATTTTTGCTATTAGGAAACCAGGCCTGGGCTTATTCTCTAACATGACTCCATTATTACTGACCACTGTCCTACTCAAAAGGTCTGCATCACAATTATTTTTACCTGAAACATACTGAATCTCGAAGTCAAACTCCTGTAACGCCAGACTCCACCTGGTCAACCTACTACCTAACAACTTGCATGAGTTTAGAAATGCTAAAGACTGGTGGTCAGTTAGTATGATGATTTTTTGTCCCAAAACCAAATTTCGAACCTTCCCTAAACCCCACACAACAGCTAGACACTCCCGCTCTGTTACCGTATAGTTCCTCTCAGCAGCATTAAGTGTTCGACTAAGAAGGGCAATGATCTGTTCATCTCCCGCATCACCCTTCTGGTACAATTTCACACCTAGGCCATAGCCTGAAGCATCACAACTCATATAAAAGGGCCTCCCGAAGTTAGGATGATGTACTACACACTCCGAAACAAACAAAGCTTTTGCCTTCTCGAAACAATCCTGGTGGTATGATGACCAGTTCCAAAAACTATCCTTCCTGAGCAGATCCAACAAAGGTGCCACAACATCTGAAAACCTCTCTGCGAACCTCCTATAGAAATTGCAAATACCCAGAAACCCTCTCAACTCCCGAATGTTCTTAGGCGTTGGGTACGAATGAATGACTTCAACTTTCCTAGGGTCAGCCTTTATTCCTTCCGAACTCAAAATAAACCCTAGAAATTCAACTTCACTTCTCAAAAATTTAGACTTGTCCAACTTAAGTTTCAAATTAACCTGCCTAAGACGAACTAGCAACTGCTCCAACCGTTCCATATGTTCAACAAAAGATTCGCTAGTTATGACAATATCATCAACATAGGTTTTAGCAAACGAACCAACAGCAGGTCCCAAGGATGCTTCCACTGCTCGATTAAACTCTCCCACGCTATTTGTCAGGCCAAACGGCAACACACAGAACTGGTATGATTTCCCCTGATACAGAAAGGCTGTAAATTTCCTATCTGCAGGGTGTAGTGGAACTTGCCAAAAACCTTTAGTCAAATCAGTTGTTGTGATAAATTTTGTTCCTTGAAATAACGTAAACAAATGATCAGGTTCCATAGGACTTTCTCTGTCTGGAATAATTCTAGTGTTCAAACCACGAGCATCAAGACAAACACGAACACTACCATCTTTCTTTCGAACGCAAACCAGCGGGTTAACAAAAGGGCTGTTGCAACGTCCTATAATTCCCTTCTCCTCCATATCAGTTATCTGTTCGTGGACTTCTACTCTACAGTGCCACGGGATGGGGTACGTCCTCTGTTTGAATGGTGTGCTGTCAGAAACAGGAATCCTGGCAACATACTCTGTGGTAAGCCCTGGCTCATCCGAAAATACATCACCATATTGGTGCAGCAACCGTCTCAGTTGTGCTTTCTGCTTTTCATCCCCTACATCACAATCATCAACAACCGCCTTCACTTCACCATCCCAATCCTGGGTAGTAACTTTGTTTACAGTAACATGTGGTGTGGTGTCCATTAGTTTGCATAAAGCGACTTTACTGTCCTGATAATCTGATTCACCATTTAACAGCATCCTAATTGATTCAACCTCAAGTTTAGCATGAGAGTCATGGTGCATCATATTATGCTCCTTACCCCTGATCCTTATGCAGCCCTTAGTAAAATCCATAACAACACTGTTCTCCAACATGAAATCCAGTCCAATAATCATCTCTTTGGTTAACTGAGGAATTACCAAACAAACAGCACGATAAACTTGATTACTAATTTTAAATTCAAGAAACACTTGTTTGTTTACCTTCCTGGCCTTGCCTTTAGTTGCACCTATCACAGTCACTTGGGGCACTGGAAGTGTAGGAACAACATATCCTTGCTTATTTAACTGTGACACAAAGCTGTCTGACACACCACAAATTTCTGAACCAGAGTCGAAAAGAATGTTAACATGTTCACTACCTATGGTACAAGTTAATTCAGGTATGAGTCTACTACTTTCAGGCTCCTCCACTTCACCGAGCAAAAATTCTCTTTCATCAATAAAGACTGCAGCCGTCATATGTACCGGTCTACCAGTACCACCCACTTTCCCAACACGGCTGCTACAGTTGGGAGTGGCTATTAGTTTCCCTGGTTCTCCCTGACATCCTGTAGCTGTTCCCTCCTAAGTGGTCTCCCATCTCTGTTCTCATTCCTCTCATTCCACTGCCTTCTATTCCTCCAATCACCATTGTTTACTGGAAAACTATGCTGTTGTCTCTCACGGCTCTCCCGAGAGTCATGTATGTCTCTAGGTGGTACATGATAGTGGATACTGTTGATGTTGCTCCCCTGAGCCTTTCCACATTAACTCCCTGCCTTCCCTCACACTTCCTAACCTGTCTAGCTCCTTCAACACCTTACGCAGTTGTTCCACTGTATGTATTTCCTTCCCAACCAATGCTGCTTGCACTTGTGTGGGTACCTGTGAATATACCAGTGTAGTTATTTCATCCTCACTCAAAGGGTTATCATAAAAGCTGGCCCTCTCCACCACTAGACTCAAATGTTGTTCTAAACGACCTATCTCGCAGCGTCCCTGATACAATTTAGCGCGATCAATGCCCTGAATCCTACCATCCCAGTATTCTTCAAGGAATGCCGTCTTGAAATTTGCAAATGTACTAATTCGAGGTGATGATAGAGACAACCAATTCATGCTCATCCCACCAATGGACCTTCTAGCTACCATTAATTTTTCTGGCTCAGTACATTCAAAAACAGTAAAAAACTCCTTTAACTTGTCCAAATGTTTCTTTGGGTGTTCATTCTCTGATCCATTAAATTTAGGTATATCCTTGGGTGTATACATGGAGTTTACCCTAATAGCACCCCCCACTGGTCGAGCTCGTAAATCATCCACAGCCTTACCCTGCATGCTCAGTTGTATTTCTAAATCTCTTATTTTTGGTACTACGTTCTGAAGAATATCTACACTATCAACACTCAATTGTTGCTGCACCTCCTGACGAATAGACAGTTTAAGGTTATCACCTAACTCATGTGTTACAGCTTCCTCCACTGCAACAAGCCTTTCCCGTAACAATTCAGCCTGTTCACTTTGCGAGTGCACTGTAATTTGCAAACATTCTAACTGCCTACTTGTGTCTTCCCGTTCCCGACTTAGTGCACAAACAAGAGTATGGTTATGCTGTACTTGTTTTACAGTTTCCTCATGTCTCTGTTCAAAACTCACCAGCCTTTCGGTTAGTGTGCTGAGAAAACGATCCTGTTTTTCTAATAAAATCGCAGTCTGCTCTGCTACTAGAGCCGCAGTTTGCCTAGCCAACATGTCACAAAACGAACCCGTCAACTCTACATTTCCTATGGCAGTAGGCAGATCACTCGGGCTTAACGTTTCATTTACAAAATTTGGTGTGCAGCTACTTAAATCTAACAGGGCTTCTGCTGCCATTACCTTAGGTGTTGCCTCGGTCATCTTACTATTTACTAACAGATTTCACGTCTGCCAACCTCAGCTAGTGTACCAACTTACATGTACTCGAGTTTAAATTAACAAATAACATGCCCACTCTACCAACTTAGACACTTTACAAAGGTAAAAAAAAAATTCATAATACCTGTTTTTCCTATTGCCCATGCCCAGATACCTGACTAAATCCACGCGGCCAATGTCTTTGGATGTTGCGTTGTCCCACGTAACGTAGCGATGGTAGGAGATGCGTCAGCCACGCACTTTCTTACTGCGGCAGTATGTCACGATACACGTGACCGCCGGCACCGTTTTTCCGCTGGGTTGCCATCTGCTTCTCAGTAAGAAGAGTCCTGCGATGGCGGCTGTCATCTGTTTCTTATCCGCAGGAGTGAATTTGGCATCTGCTTCTTCTCTTCAGTTCTCCCTTTCCGCTCCGAGCAACTGTTAGTTCACTCAGCCACACGTTGTTGCGCCATTTATGTAACGCTGCCCTTATTTATTATGCACTCTCAGGTTTCATTAAATCATGAAAACACTTTGAGGGTTCTTGTTGCTGCTCGCGGCATTGAGTCGACTTTCTTATCTCAGGGTTCTCGTGGGGTTCGCGCCGCGGAAATTAAATAAAAGGAACTAGATATTTAAATAAAATAATGTTGTTACTGGCATTATTTTATTTTATTCAGGAAGCTTTCACTTTCAAATAGGCACCACGCTCGATCAGTCAGCTTTGATTGTTTCTGTTTTACATCACGCGAAACTGAAATAAATATCTCTACCGCCAACTTCAGATGATACTCCGTTAGAGGGCGTCCCGATATTACGAGCCACGGTTAACAAAAAAACAAAGAAAAGACCTCGTCGAATCCGTGCCAGTCTCTTTCGCCATCCTCCATTTTCTACCCAAATTCCACCCTCGCGCACCAAGCCAAACGCACTACTTTTGAACCCTTCGCAAAATTCTCCTTTAAATACACGATTATGCTAGGCGCACTGAGTAGTAAATTACACCTAAATCACTCTGCCATATCGGACGGTGATTGCCACCAATCACCTGCTCCTCTTATTAAAAAAAATCCTTTTTTCAAAAAGCCTCCCCTCGAGGCTCGGTCGCGGAGTCATACTCACTAAACAAAAATTCTCCCTTCGCCTTCTCGCAAACCTCCACAGCCAACCAGCGACGAGCACGCCGAAACAGTTATACGAGCCGCGTCGCCACACAATTCTAAGAAACGCTGACCGGACGCACCGGTGCCAGCCTGTCGCGACTAATAGAACCTTTGTCCCAGATTGCTTAAATTCAAAAAGAAATTCCACATTAAATATGTCTAAAACCGCGGAAGTTACAGAAATTTACTAAGAGAACAAAAATGTACCAAAATAGATAAGCTTCAAATAGATACCCGACAACCTATATTTTACTTTTAATCTAACTTACGTTAAATTTATAAATTACCTAAACTCTGCTCCTCCATTACCAGTGACGATCGCAAATTATTTAAAGGCACGTTAAATAATGACTACAAAGGGTTCAAAAGTTATCATGTTGAAAACAGATTAATTATGGCAAAAAAAAAATGTTAAACTTTCAAAGCTAACCGATCTTTTTCATTACTTGTCACTTTAAACAAATTACAATTATTTTACAAGGTACACCAACTTCAAATATTTATGCTTTTCTTCTGCGGGATCAAAATTCCGACATCTAGGCATTTATTTGCTTGCTTGATGCGTCATATGTTCTTCAGGCAACCATACTTCACAAACGCATCAATTTATTGATTTAACACGTTATGATTAACAATTCAAAAAAAATAAAAAATATACATGTAAACATATAGATATTTATATACTTTACTTAGGTAGCGTGGGCCACGAGATGGTACACCTTACAATATTAATTTCATTTGTATAAAAAAATGTCCGCTTTTTGTGTGATTGGTGTAGCAACATAACATTTATGCGGGATAATCAAGAGTTATAAATAAAAAATGCTTAACTTTTTCAATTAAGAATAAAAGATTCAATTATAATATTTATCCTACAAAATGCGTATTTTCGCGTTTGAATTTGTAGCAATGCATATTGGCCAATGGCGGCCATATCTGGCTAAGTACATAAAACGTGGATTATACGATGGCCAACGACTACTAATGCGTTTTTTGTTACCGTTTGTTTTCTGTTACGATGACCTAACCTATAATTTGTTTGTAAACATCATTTCAGATTGACATCTTTCACAATTGTACACAAATGTAATACGTATACAACATTTATTTAACAGATCTAGTGGCACACAGTTTCTGACGCTTGTGAACATTTTGTGAAGTTTCGTGAATGTAGTAATTAGGCCTACAATAAAAAAGCCATCAGGTTGTTGAAATTGGCGCGAAGTGACAAATTATAACATTTCTTCTGGATGAACCCAATATAAAGTACACCGCCATTAAGTAGTGTGTAATATTCTGGTCTCCTCAAGTACTTAATAAAGGGAATTTACTACCTTGTGCACACTAGCTGAGAACTTACACCCCAGAATCTAATGATAATATCCAGTTGATCTCGTTGGAGAACTTTATTAACACTTCCATCAAAACACACCACAAAGAATTGTGACTTACGAACACAGTGAACAAGCCTATTCTTGATGTATGGAGCTATACCAAAACACAACAAATAGGCATTCTTGTCTGCTCAACAAGAATATTTTGCTGCAATAGAAAATATGGTGAAAATATTAACGCTGCAAAGAAACACTACCAGTAAAAATCACTTAAACATTTTCGCGGTTAATTAAGCAACGGCTTATCAACATATTTACGTACAGTAAAAGTCCATTATAACGTAAATTTATAACGGCGCCAAAAGTTTGTGTTATAGTGAATTTTCCTTATAGCCAAAATTTTAATAAATCTTATTTTTGTAGCATTTTTAAAATATATTATTTACTTGCTTGTTTTTACTATGGAAATTCACAACAAAAGTAAAGGAAATATACATAAAACTTACTAAAATAACATTTTTAAGCTATATCAGCACTTGCCGACTGCGAAATATGAGACCGCGTGGCCGTGATAAGGCCATCACGCACATAGTGGCTAAGCGCACAGCTGTTTGTTTACATGGACGGGCGGGCGGGGTCAGGCAAGGTAATGCCGGCCGCTTCCTGTCGCTTTGACTGCAGCTGGTTTGCTGGAGACGTGCGCTAAGCTGATTTTATTGGGTTTTGCGGAGTTTTGAATACTTACCAACAATATGTAAACTCAAAGATGTAGTGAAATTTATTTTAAAATTTGTCACATTATTACTCACGTTGACACCTATGAAAAATGTCAAACACAAAAAAAATCTCTAATTACGTTGGACAACCATACAAATTATATAAAATAAATTTTCCGTCAATTGGTCAGTAGCACAAAAATAATCACTCGTACAGACCCTTGGAAAATAACACAAAATTAAAAATCATTTTTTAAAAAACGAATCAATTTTCGTTTGCCTTGATTTCACTAGACTTTCGGACAAAATAAACGACTGGACCTCTTGGAAGTTCATCAAATCTTTCGTCGAAGCATTTGTATGCTGATAAAAACTACTGATTGTGTCAAGTGCCTCCATCATTGACGTTTTAGACGGAACAGATACGTTACTTGGTTCGTCGTCATTATCATCTTCAGACGCCGCTTCGTTTTTATTATAATAGACTTGCTTGACAAGTTCCGTGTTCAACTCCCCGCATACGTCAACATTATCATCAGCCTTGGCAAATTCGTGGCAACAGTAGGCTAAAGACCGGGCTCATCTGCTGAAGTGTGAGACGAGTTATGCTCATATACGGGCTACAGTCGGCGTGATTCTAAATAAGTAATGCTCGCAGCGGGGCCCTGTCGCTTTCGTCGTCGCGAGGCAAGCTATCCTACGGATAACACTACCAACCAGTAACTCAATTTCATGACTAAAATTAACATGTCACCGAGTACAACTTTGGGATATAATTTTGGAGAAAATAAGAATATTAATTCCTATATTGGGCCGAATGTGAAAGTAAATAAAGATAAAATCATTTACGTGTAGAATGCGGCGTATATAAACACTTTTTTTAATACCTTCGGATCCATTGGAAAGAAAAAGGAAAATATCAACTTGAAAGCTTTGCAGCTGTAAATATATTTTTATGATTTGTGACAAGAAGGAAACTGTGATTTTTTTGTTACGAGTATTACTAAAAAATTTATATAAAAGTTAGAATTATGTACAGATCTGACTATAAGTAAATAATAATTTACTCATTTTAATGGCTTTAAAAATGTTTTTACTAGTATCTCTTTATTAATATATAATGTTCATATTAATTTTGATCATTAATTTTGGGAATCCACAAAAAAAATCACATTGGTGAAAACACCGAAATGAAAAAAAAAAAACAGCTTTAAAGTGCAAGTTCGTGTATTATGCATTTTTAGTTTATAGATGAACGTCTACTTCACGACATGTTATCTATGAATTTATGTTTGTTTACAATACATGCTGCACGGACGGAGAATTTACTTCAGTTAAAGGAAACTTAAGTTATTTAATCAAGTGTTTTACTGTAACATACTGTGTGCTAAATAAAATTTCAAGGATACTGATAAAATTTCCAGGACAATTTACAATTATTTGCGAAATCCAGGACATTTCCAGTACTGGAAACAGTTTTTTGAAATTCCAGGTTTTCCAGGACGTGTATGAACCCTGTAAATAGGACAGCATATTTTTGTCACAGAGTTTGAGACTGCTAGTCGAGTGTTTCGACGATGAATTTTTAATGGCAAGAAAGTAGGCAATATCAGTAATGGGTCTTGAAATATACATGTATTATGCGCATCCAACGGACTTTAAATTCTTTAACTCTGAACTGGTTTAGTACAGTTAGCATTAGAGTCATGCGAGAATAGGCTTTTTAGGTCGAGTCGAGTTCGAGCGAGTATTCAAGAAATGTTTCGAGTTCGAGTTAAATTCAAGTCGAGTAGTAAAATCCAAAATATCCATTATTTATATAAAACTGTCATGTTTAAAGACCAGCAAATATCAAGGCCCTATACCAATCTTGGGTGTTAGGATTCTCATTGCTGCAAATATATTCATGGTCTTAAATAATTTTGTTTCTTTTTAAAATGCAGAGTACCGTATAAACCCACGTACCACCCGCCCCCGGGTAAGACCCGCACCCTTATTTTTAGAATGTCATGGTGGGAAAAAATGTTTTTTTGCAAATTTACATGGAAAAAAAATAATTTAGTCGTGATTTCTTTTCCTTTCAAACAGTAACAAATCGTAAAGAATTACCAAAAAAGTACTATGCTACTTATTACAGCCTCGGCATTCGTGTTAAAAGTGTACAGAAGGCAGGCAACTGCAATGTGGCAACATCGTGCGAGTAGAACGTGGCATTGCCGCGCGCGATCGAGAACAACACGCCGTGTGTGCACGTGACCTTGCCCAGCTCCCAGCTGTTTACAGTTACAATCTTCCGCGTCCATTATAGTGCGCTAGGCAATGACCTTGTTCAAACAAATAAACGATAAAGCACGCGAGTCCTAGCCACGCATAATAAAAACTATTTTTATTACATGCATAATAAAAAACCTTGGCATATTCTACATAAAAATATAAATTAGATTAACACAAATACTGCATTTATTTAGGCTTAAATAAAAGTGACGTATAAAATCACACAGACAATAATATTAACAAAAGAATACACCCACGCCAAGTTCACGAGCAATTTGCAGTGCCTTTAGCGAACACATTTCCGTGCTTACAACGTACCCGAATTGCCGTTTGTCCTGTATGTAGTCGTAGAGTTTTTCCTCTACCTCCGGAAACTTTGCTATCGCACCACGGAACGCACATCTGTCAGCACTGGACGAAAGCAGTTTGTCTTTACTTTTCCTCCAATCCCTCACACATGATTAGTCGACATCATATTTTCGCCCAGCAGCACGGTTACCGATTTCTTCCGCTTCACAGATTATTTTTAATTTTTCCACAGCTGTGAAAGAACGTAACTTTTTACGATTCATTACAATACTTGCAGCCAACACACGTGTAAAACCACTGGGTACTTTGCAAATGAGGATAGGACAGTGCGTGGGAGCGTACGTTTGTAACCAGCGAAGCTGCAGTGTGACAACGCTGTGAGAAATGTGACCTTGACTATCTGCCGCTTCCTTCCCATCCTTTTCCCCTCCCCCTCTTGACTATCGCAGCAACCACCAGTCGCGCCGGCGTTATTTCGTCACCGTGCAAAAATGGCCCAAGACCCATATAACACCCGCACCCTACTTTTTCAAACCTGATTTTTTTTAAAAAGGTGCGGGTGGTACGTGGGTTTATACGGTATTATTAAAATTTACTTGTTAACCAAAACAAAGTATAAAGGCATGTTTTAATCACTGACACCGAGCAAAATTTTATTCAAAACCATAGCATAAGTGGAAAAGTATTTGTCAACATTATTACCAGCCACCTAGCTGCAGGGTATATTAAGGATTTCCACTGTTCCAGGAAATTTTTGTAGCCATACAATAAATATAAACTTTTTTTTAGAATAGTTATACTGTATATATTTTAATATACATGCCTAAGCCTGAACATAACTCAATATTTAAAAAAAAAATGAATTTCTAGTGTTTGTCTTTTTTTAAGCAATGTTAAGATTTCAACCATCTTGGTGCGAGGTTGGTTGCAGAGACCGGGGTAGGGACATGGTGATCACGCACCTCCAAGGTCCGTGTGCCGAACTCCGCGGTGCAAGAGTCCTCCAGGCACGGGAACGTGGTGAGGCCGTCCCCGATGCGCGTCTCTGCACTCCTGACACGCACACACCACAGCAACACATCATTACTCATAGAAATTACATCATTTTGTAGTACTTTGAATACTCTATACAAACCTCATTTTTGTATCACATGTTTAATAACTATGAAGTTATACTATATTGCAATCAATCCCCAGGTACAACTGGTGATGACTTCCCATGACACAAACCTAATCCCTGCTAGGGATATAGGCAGGAAGACCTGTGGGGTCCAGATTAAAAAAAACACACAAGACAGATTAAGAAAATTAATTCAACTTAGCTACATTAAGTTACACACAG
Organism: Bacillus rossius redtenbacheri; assembly: GCF_032445375.1. Classification (NCBI taxonomy): domain Eukaryota; kingdom Metazoa; phylum Arthropoda; class Insecta; order Phasmatodea; family Bacillidae; genus Bacillus; species Bacillus rossius. The sequence continues at coordinate 66,575,527 of NC_086336.1, forward strand.
ATTATTTTTGAAGGATTACTGTAATCCTACACTAATGTATTTTCTCTTCCAGCATGCCTCAAACGTAGAGGCGGCGGGATTTTTTTTTTTTTAATGCCGATGTAAGCATTGAGAATACTTGCATTACAGTGAAACCTCATTACAAAGTACCTTACTATTAAGGATATGTCACTTTAAAGTAAACTTTTCAGCTGCCGAAGGAGTTGCAGCCATCTGACCCATGGTTCTAGAACAGCTTTGGTAGAATAGTTTTGTTTGATAGCCTTGCACAGCTGCATGTTTAGACAATGCATCCAGGTAATTTGCAAGAGTACCACCTCTGTTTTACAACTGTGAGCTGTCGAAGACGACTGACGGTATAACCAAATATTTTACAAAATTCAAATTTCCTTGTATTACAATGGGCGATCTCAGCAAAGATTTTCTCTCGTAGTTTGAAATCTTTTTGACAGATTAATGAATTTACACTTCATATGTTTGTATGAAAACAGTGTATTCACAAACAAAACCAGTTTTCCTATCTACAGAAATATACTGATTCAAAGACCATGAAAATGACCAAACTTTGAACATGAGACAGATCATACAACTTTTAACAATAAAACATACTTAACTTTATAACTTTATTTTTTGTAAATCAATTATTACGTAGGTAATAATTTTGTGAAAAATGGTAAAATTTATAAATTTATTATTTCCAAATATTGGTGCTCAACTGATAATTTTATTTTATATATTTAAAATTATTAAACGTTGCATGTATGTAACTTCTTTACTACAAACTCAGTAATTTAATTTTGATTTGCTTCTGTAGAAGTTGTTGACGATTTTTTTTTTTTTTTTTTTTTTTTACATTTAGATGTAACCAATAATAATATTCCTCTTATTTTAAACTTTAGTTGTACAACATTTCACCAAGAAGTACCAAAATTCAACTTTAAGGGGTGGGAAAGGGTAATAAAGATGGTTTTTAGGAATCTTATGTAGACAGTGACATTCCTCTTGTTTTAAAGGTCGAGAGCGCAAAATATCATCAAACTCTGAATAAAACTTTTAATTTGTATAAAAAATGTAAACAAACATAAACTCTTCTTTAAATGTATGTATATACACAAATTCACATACACCCAATCAATCATTTTGAATACCGTATTTAATCGCATAATGTCCGCCATCGCATACAGTCCGCACATTTCTTTTTAAATACTTGAAATGGAATTTTTAAAAATCTGCATAAAGTCAGCACCAGACAAAGCAACCTTGGCCACCCCTGAAAGGCACAGTAACGGGATGGAAAATTACTGACGCTGTCAACAATGCTTTGACCTTGAGTTGTTCATTTCTCCGGAGCGGTCGCTGAGAGGGTTTGTAGTGTGGTGAAATCGTCCGGACTCAGAAACTCGCATTCCACTGCGCAGCTGCCTGCGACGTCACGCGAGTTGCAAGGGGATGGGCTATATATAGCACAAGCCAGTACACGTCAACTCACACTACGTCACAAAGTAGGGGAGGTAGCGGAGAAGTGGTGGGGGTACATGCGCACGGTTGTTTTATACACACAGTGGGCAAGGGACAGGGAGGAAGGCTCGCCGGCGCCGGCTAATGCAGACATTAGACATCTGCCCCGTGCCGTCAGTGGCCATCTCAATGAAAGATTAAAAAAATATCTTTTCACGCAAAGCATTTATTTTGTGAAGGCTGGCTGTGGCTTCTGAACGTAAGAGCGCACACGCGAGTGAGAGAAGAAAAAAAAAAAAAAGAGTGGCGTCTTCCACTAATCGCCGGCACCCAATTATCTCGACACGTCTCATTTCTCACGTCCGCTGCTGAGGGTCGCCAGTCACCAGCGCTCTGCTAGTAAACTAATTATGAGAGAACAATTTTTTTACTCTACACAAAACGTAAAATTTTGAGGAAAAATTTTTTTTACGGACTTTACCTCATAATGTCTGCACCCCATTTTTTTTTGTCAAAAATGTAGCCAAATTACTGCGGACATTATGCGAGTAAATACGGTATATTTATGATTCATTTTTATTGTCAGAAAAACTTAATGTTATGTATATGCCTACCTAGTGTAAAGTAACCAATACAATGTACTGACCTATGTTTTTAAAGTTATTATTACAACATTTACTTAAAAAAATAACAAGTAATAATATGGTTTTCTTCAATTACGGTGTTAAAATGTGATAAGTCGTAAAAGAAAAGAAAAATTTTTTTGGTGGTAGATTGGAATTTGAACCCAAGAACTTTCAATTATCAATTACACACAATACCACAATGCTAATTACAACAATCTTAAATAGCAGTAAAATATTGAGCTATTAATTTTGTAATAAAAAATTAATTTACTACTATTTCTTTGTGTGACTATTAAGGTCTGTAAAATTTATTCCAGAATATTTTTGCTATCACAGAGATTTATTTGGTACATCGATACGCTGGTATTCATGTAAGAGAATATAAAAAAGGTTATTGCCGGCACATGCAGATGACTTCGGCACCAATGCGCCATAAGGGGCCCACCTCATCAAGGGTGTATGTGTGTTAGTGAGGTGGGACGATAAGCGCGACACTTGGTATTTCTAGCGCGGTGTCTCCTCTGGACTGGCGCGCAGTCTTCTCGTCGTCACAGGACAACTGTGAAATTTGAGCAGTGACCGAAACATTATATGGATGAGCAATGAAGATAAAGGTGTAATGCACGTCCCTTAAGTACTTTTAAAAATCTGTACTGGTTGTTTTACGCCTAAACATTACAGTAGAATCCCGCCGATGCGACCCCCCTCTGATGCGTCCATTCCGTTTATACAACCGTTTTTTGAGAAACCGTGAAAAATTTGAGCAGAGAAAGTCTGTTACACTTTGTTGGGCACTGTGTGTTCACGTTTATCTTGGCGAGCGCTGTACTGTAAGCAGGCAGGCATACAAAAGACGGCTAAAAATAGATACCACCCCTCTAGACTGTCCACGCTAGCTAATACCGGTAAACTGCGCGCATCACCTGATAGCATCTACGTGCGCGTCTATTGCCGTCCCGTTTGACGATTGTGACTTGTTTTAGAATTTACCCGGACTCGTGGATTCGTGAAAATGAGTATAAAGCGAGCCAGTTTGTCGCTAATGAAAAATTATGAGATTATCCAGCAAGTGGATAAGAAAACAATTTCCAAGACGAAGATAGCACAGCAATATGGCATTACGAAGTCTACTCTCTTCACGATTCTTAAAAAGAGAGAAGAAATTATAAATGCAGTACAGAAGGAAGGCAGCAATTTACAAATGAAAAATTTGAGGGGCGCGAAGTATTAGGTGCTTCAAGTGTGCATGAGAGATAAGATAAAGAAGGTGAAGAGGGCGAGACCTGCCAGCCAATATATTTGTGGGAGGGGGAGACAGAGATAAAAGAGAGCGAGCCCTGCAGTAAGCGGAAGTGGTCAAGGTTGACATTTACCGTCACACTCTCGCTAGCTAACGATGCTGCTGGTCGCCAGCCTCACACGCACACACGCACATACGTGCGCGCGCCGCCGCCAGACAGTGGCGACTGGCGAGTAGATGCGTGAGCAGCCAGCAGTTCCGCTCTCCTTCCCCTCACTTACCCGTCCACACGTTTTTTTTCTCCTTTCTTTTTTACGCTGTGAAGGGCCGTGGAAAAGATAATTGCTTGAGCTGTCAAAATAAACATCACTGACTGCAACGGCGGGAGCGCATCCTGTCGGTCTGTCGCTGTGATTATCTACTCCAAAATATGTCACAGCATTAATTTCAGGATAGCATTGTTCTTATATCTTTCGTTTATAGCCGAATGTTTTCTACCTGATCCACACAAGTTACTTCGCCACGTTTTGAACGAAAATAACAACCAGCCGGCTAGCATAGCCGAACTCACGTGACGTGAATTCTCTTAGCGTGAGTACAGCGAAACCCCTTATTTACGTTACCGTTATTTACGTTTTCCCGTTATTTGCACTATATTCTTCAGGTCCCGTTTGGTTCCCATATAGTCCAATACAATACTTTCCCGCGAATTACGTCTCAAAAATCGAATCAATCCCGCTATTTACGTCACGTAACAACCATAAACAACCAGAAAATACCGTGGAGCTAGTAGGCAATGAACATTTTAAATAGCAAAATATACATATTTTATAACATGAAAAGTTGCTTTTATTTCTAAACATGTAATAATTTAAGCCTAGGCGTGTAAAAGTACGAGTAATTATAGCAGGAGACAATCTAAAATGCACGAGGGAAAAACGTAAACTCATGAATGTACAAACATGGCTGCTTGTAAGTTCCGATACTGTATTTATGTCACAACTTAGCCGAAATACTGGTACGAGACATAAACTTCACAAGATAAAATGAGCGGTGTCTTGGTAACTGTTTTATACGTCTTTTATAATTTGGGAAGTGTTGTACAGTTGACGCCATATTTTTTAAACTAACCATTTATTTCTGGGGATCGTAAATAATTAATTATTGGTATCAAGACATCATGATAAACGTAAACTTGAACATGTCACGGCAGCGAGAAAACTGGTGCGTATACCAATAAACTGGTATTAGAACTGGATAAAATTGGTACACGGGAGGTGGAGCTTATATTTTTTTCCGCTAAGCTCGCATCTATTGGTTGGCGGCTGATGGCGTCATGAGTCTGGGCGGAGCATAGAGTGCGCATGCGCCGCCGCGTCGTTACAGCAGCTGACCGAGTACAATGACCTTTCTCCGCGTTTGGCGCGCTATTGACGGTAAATATTCAACAATTTGCGGCCTTTTCTTAAAAAATTTTTTACTGTGAGCAATGTGTTGAGGGCTGATCGCGCATTGCCGGTGATTTCGAGATGTTAACTATGGGCGCCACCACGTGGAAGGGCACGTGGACCCGGCGGAGTCTCTCACTCAGGGCGTGACGTAGCCCAAGTGGGGACGAGTTACCAGCCCTTTCTATCCTAGCTACCCAGACCTGGCCCGCTCTAGGCGTCGGGCACGCCACACTCCTAGACTCACTCACCACGTGATTAAATAAGTACTCACTTTATATTTATTCTCCAGATTTAATTTCACTAACACGTCTCTCTACACGCCCGTTACACGTTACACATTACACGGTTAAAAAGCCTGAGGCACGAATCGGTTTAGGTGAGGGCATGGTCCACACACGTGGCCATGCTGCAAAGTATACTTATTACACGGTGATGAAAAAAACTCGACTGAGACAATTAATTAATTAAACAGCCCGCTGACCGAGAGCTGCCCCGAGGATGACGAACGAAAGCGATTTAAAAAGAATTAACGATACAGAAATTACTTGGTCAGTGATGAACAAAGGTTGAGGTCCCCGGGGTGCTGGCGCGTCTGCTCTCGGTCAGTGATGAAGATGGACTGGGGTGAGCTCATCGCTCGCAGGTGGCAACATGGCGCCCTTCGCGCCAACACAATTACCGTTACTGTATTCTACGACTCCGTGCCCCGGCGAAAGTTGAGTAAATTACAGATAAACATTAAAAATATATAAAAATTACTGACAATGGAAAGTTTGTTACTATTTACTTATTTAATGATAATTCATATAAAAGCATTCCTATCCTCGTCCAAGTCCGTGCCTGTTCGGGTCCGCCCGGGCAACGTCTATAGTTATTTAAGGTAACCTATTTAAATTACAGAAAACACAAGTAAATTGCACAACACTGGGGCAAAGACGAATGAAAACAAAAAGGGTTTACAAATAATATTAAAACGTAGCAAATTAGGGGTGCGGCGCACTGCAGCTAAGCGCCCTCTTGCCGGGCTAGACACACACGCACACACGCACGCACGAGCGGGAGGTTTGAACTGAAACGGTGGTTGGGCGGTGTCATATCGGGCTCAAAGGGGCCGCAGGCCCGGACGACGTCAATTGCCCCCTCCGAAAGTAGGCCGATATGATAGCGCCGTTTGACAGATGGTTGGGGGGCGTTGCCTGTGGTGTTTACGTCGCGCACTCCCACGTGGCAATGTTGATGTTTATGTTTGTGCGGGCAGGTGGCAATGTTGACATGACGGACGGACAAGCAATGTTTACACGATGGAAGGGCGAGCAATGTTTACATGATGGCGGCGAGCAATGTTTACAAAATGACAGTTGAGCAATATTTACACTATGGAGGACGATACACACGGACAGAATGGGCGCTGGCTGACTAACCTTGTGGGTGGTGACCCACCAGTTGTCCCGAGCCCCAAATCTGCGTCAGCTGCGGCTGCGGCGGCTGCTGCGTGTGATAGCGTGGCGGTGGCCAGGGCGCCGGCCGGCAGGGACGGCGGCGGCCAAGGTCAGGCGGCTCGTGGCAGGCGGGCAGCAAGCGCGGGCGGCGCTCGGCACGGCCCGGCTCAGCCTCGCCGACAGGCGGGCGCTTCGCGGCCCGTCGTGACAGACGGGTGACAGGTGTCGAAGTCCGGGTGGTGGTCACGTTCGGTGGTGGGACGGTCGGGCGTCCCGGCGTCGTGGCGTCGACCTGCATCGCGACAGGCGGATGTAGGGAGCTCAGGCGACTCTTCACGGTGCGGCGTCCCAATGTTGCCAACTTGCGACATTTGGGTGGCGTCTCGTGCGGCAGGGCACTTGACCGGTGTTCCGGTACTGCGGCGATCGGCGTCGGAATCGGGCGTCGTGGCGCCTCGGTCGATTCTGGCGTCGTGTCAGGTGGGCATGTAGGCGGCGTCAGCGTCGGCGTCGCGCGCGTCCGTCTCTTTCGGTCCGGTTCATCCGTCTGTGCCTCGAAGCCAGGCGGGCACAGAGGAGCAAATCCAGGCGGCGGGGCGGCGCTCAGGCGTCTCGGCGTCATGGCCCTGGACATCGTGTCGCAAAGCGTCCTGTTTGCGACTGCGCACTCTGGTAGCGGTGACGACGGCCGGATGACGTTGAAGCCAGGTGGTGGCGACAAGGTGACACGAAGCGTCGGCGTCGAATCTGGTGGCGTCCGTGGCGAGTCGTGTGGCGGAGACGATGCGGGTTTCGCCGGAAATGACCTTGGTGGCGTCGGGACGGCGGTTCGGTGCGGTGGCGAGGTCATTCCGGCGTCGGGAGGTGTCTCCGACACGAGGCGGGTGCTGGACGGCGTGGCAGACTGCGGTGGGACGGTCGTTGTCGGGCGTCGCTCGGTTGGCTTCGGCGAGTCAAGCGTCATCATAGTCGGGATGAGTGGCGTCAGGTCGGCGAAACGAGGTCTTGCTGGCGATGATGCGTTTGGACCAGCGTCGGGAGACGTCAGGTCGACGAGAGGTGCCGAGGTTGGCGGCTCCAGGACAGGAGGTGGCGGAAGCGGAATTGTCGGCGTCGGGACGGCGAGCGTCGGCGTCGGGATAAGTGGCGTCGGGTCGACGAAACGCAGTGTGGCAGGCGGCGGCGGGATCGGACTTGTGTCGGGAGACGTCAAGTCGATGAGCGTCGGCACGGCGGGCGTCGGGACGGCGGGCGTCGGCGTCGGGACGACGGGCGTGGGCGTCAGGACGACGGGCGTCTTTGTCAGAGCGGTAGGCGTCGGTAACGTAACACGTGGCGGTGCGGGTGACGTCAGGACGTACCTTCGTGGTGCTGGGGTCGGCGTCGTGCGTGAGGAGTCGGCTTGGTGCGGCGGTGACGTTCCGGCAACGGGCGGCGTCCTTGGCACGGGCTGCGTCGGCGAGTCGAGCAGCGTCTTTTCCGGCGTGGTTGGCGTCGGCGTGAGCGGAGTCGTTTTCGGCGTGGTTGGCGTCGGCGTGAGCGGCGTCTTTTTCGGCGTGAGTGGTGTCGGCGTGATCGGAGTCGGTGTCGGCGTGAGCGGCGTCGGCGTTTCGGGAAGCGTCGAGGCGTGTCGTGGAGGATTTTCCAGCGTCTCTGCCTCGTACTGCGCCTGGGTGGCTAGGTAGGCAGTGCACCGTGCGCACGTGAAGGTAAAAAACTTGCGCAGTACGGTCCATTCACGTTCGCCGATACAGCCACGATGCCACAGGCCGGCACATTCCTGGCAGCGGTATCCCTCGCTACTACCTCCGGGACACGACCTAGCTCCACATTTCGTCACGCCGTGTATGCGGTACTCCGTACAGTAGCCACACTCGTATCCGGCGGCGGTCCTGCCATGCAAGTCCCAACTCGGGCGGGGAAAGTAACACCCGATACACTCGTCCGGATACGGATACATGTCTACGCACGTGGTACTCTGCACACGAACAGTCCTCACGAACACATCAGCACTGTGTTACTTACTGCGCTCGGAGTCCGTTGTTTGTGCGCGGATTCCTGGAAGCGTGCGCTTGGCTGATCACGTGGCCGGCGCGCCAGAGTCCCGCTATGCGCTCCGCGCGAACAATAGTTCCGGCGCGAACTTTAGTTCCGCGCGCTCCGCGTAACAACCGCCTATCTCACACGCTCGTACAGGTCTGGTTTTCGCGGAAGATGTAACTCGCCCCACGCTCTTGGGCGCCATTTGAGGGCTGATCGCGCATTGCCGGTGATTTCGAGATGTTAACTATGGGCGCCACCACGTGGAAGGGCACGTGGACCCGGCGGAGTCTCTCACTCAGGGCGTGACGTAGCCCAAGTGGGGACGAGTTACCAGCCCTTTCTATCCTAGCTACCCAGACCTGGCCCGCTCTAGGCGTCGGGCACGCCACACTCCTAGACTCACTAACCACGTGATTAAATAAGTACTCACTTTATATTTATTCTCCAGATTTAATTTCACTAACACGTCTCTCTACACGCCCGTTACACGTTACACATTACACGGTTAAAAAGCCTGAGGCACGAATCGGTTTAGGTGAGGGCATGGTCCACACACGTGGCCATGCTGCAAAGTATACTTATTACACGGTGATGAAAAAAACTCGACTGAGACAATTAATTAATTAAACAGCCCGCTGACCGAGAGCTGCCCCGAGGATGACGAACGAAAGCGATTTAAAAAGAATTAACGATACAGAAATTACTTGGTCAGTGATGAACAAAGGTTGAGGTCCCCGGGGTGCTGGCGCGTCTGCTCTCGGTCAGTGATGAAGATGGACTGGGGTGAGCTCATCGCTCGCAGGTGGCAACATGGCGCCCTTCGCGCCAACACAATTACCGTTACTGTATTCTACGACTCCGTGCCCCGGCGAAAGTTGAGTAAATTACAGATAAACATTAAAAATATATAAAAATTACTGACAATGGAAAGTTTGTTACTATTTACTTATTTAATGATAATTCATATAAAAGCATTCCTATCCTCGTCCAAGTCCGTGCCTGTTCGGGTCCGCCCGGGCAACGTCTATAGTTATTTAAGGTAACCTATTTAAATTACAGAAAACACAAGTAAATTGCACAACACTGGGGCAAAGACGAATGAAAACAAAAAGGGTTTACAAATAATATTAAAACGTAGCAAATTAGGGGTGCGGCGCACTGCAGCTAAGCGCCCTCTTGCCGGGCTAGACACACACGCACACACGCACGCACGAGCGGGAGGTTTGAACTGAAACGGTGGTTGGGCGGTGTCATATCGGGCTCAAAGGGGCCGCAGGCCCGGACGACGTCAGTGTATGTAGCCCGTATTTGTTATAAACCCTGCCGGTTGCAACTGTATTTATAATTTGGAGAGGCAAATAATCTTGAACAGCCAAAAAAGCAAGCAGAAGAAAATTTCAAATTTATTTTTAGGAAGTAATCAGAAAAACATTTTGGCTTTCATTCTTTTTTTTATTTTTGTCAAATGTGGTAAATTAATAATGGATTAAATACTAAAGTAAAATTTGTTGTTAGTGTGTTTGTACCTGCATTGTAGTATGTGCTATTAAACAAAAGGAAAAAAATTCTAAATAAGGTAAACTGTACTCCTTTTTATACTTTTCCCTTTATTTACACTTTCCCGCTTTTTACACTTTTTTTACGTTGTCCCCATGAAAAGTGCAAATAAGGGGTTTTGCTGTATTTATCGGAACCCATTGTTCGGGGTATGCGAGTCCGAGGTGTAATATGAATTTAAAAAGTTGTCTTTTTTACACCATAGACTATTTGAATATGAAATCTATGCAAACAAAGGCGATTTTTATGTATTTGGATTTTTTTTTTTCGGAAGGGGGACGGGGAGGGGGGGGGGGGGGGCTGGGGAATCGGCCCGAATTCTCTATTGCGACCATTCTGTTTATAAGTCAGTTTTTCCGGAAACCGTTAGGGGTCACATAAGCGGGATTCTACTTTACTCTGAAAACATGTGTTTTAGCCATTTTAACTCTTTTAAAAATACAGTTTAAAAACTTAATCTGAAATCTAAAGTACTTTTCGGCCCTCAGAGAACTCTTAATGCTTTTTGTAAGCAGACCCCACTCGGATATCTTGAGTAGTTTTGAAATCGCATTGTCTTTCCTGAAGCTCTGCACACCGTGTGTGTGCCCGGGTAGGCAGAGCCCTTAAGAAATTTAACTTCACAAAAAAACTTAAGAGCAGTTAGCAACATCGTAATTTTTGTAACCTAACATTGCACTAACTTTTCCAGCCAAAATAAATTATTAAAACTGTATAAAACTGGGTAAAAACGTACATTCAAAATTGCCAAAACACCCAATCGCAAATGCACTAATGGGGTAGGATCAGGCGCTGCCGCTAGAATACGCTGCGTAACGCTGTCTCCCGTTTTTTCAAAGACTTTTCTATATTATCCTATTTGGTATAACGATCTGTAGCAATGTGTGTGCAAATGAAGTCTTCAAAAATTTTTACTTTTATATTTTTTTCCGCAGAAATCTCATTACTGACATCAGTGCCCTAGCACTACAGTACAGCAAATGGCTGGGTTGTTTAAGAACTGTCACTAACTCATAAAATATTAGCATTCATGTCTATCATACAAAGTTAATGAATTTTTTTAACAATACCATAAATAGACTTAAAAACAAAATATAAAAAACAATTAATTAAAAGCTAAAAATATTATACATATGTTCAGTTTTCTTTTCTCAAGCAAAATCATTACCTACTTACATTTCTGTGAGTAAAAGTTGTAGTTCTCTAAGTCTACTATTTGCAGAGATTCTAATGTGAAAAATCATTTTTTTTTTAAATTTGATTATAAAAAAAATTTACTCATAAAAAATTATATAATGGTCATATTGCATTTCTTCCTTCACAACATCCTGGCTACAGCCTACTATGCCTGTTCATTGCACGGCCATGCTGGCACATGCTGGCACGGGACTCGCCTCTTGACGCAGGCCTTGCAGAACAAGTGTCCCTCCGCGCAAGCAGCCATCTCCACGATCTCCAGCTCCTCGTCACAGCAGATGGGGCACTCCAGCTTGGCCTCGATGAACCTCGCCTGCAACACGGCCCCGCGCTGCAACACGCTCCCGGCGCAACACTGGGCGCTGGCGGGGCACGGGTCCACTGCATATTGCGTCTAGATCACTGGCACAAGTTTTGGTGCACTTCTACTCCTGCCGAAAATTACAACTCTTGAACAAAACCACTTCGGGTGCACGACGTGCCACATCTGTTACCACAGATGCATGATTGTAAGGTCATTCCCAAAAACCCAAATACTTCAGTTCAATATTAAAAACTCAGGCTTTATAATGCAAAACAACGTGTGTTTCAACCGTAGGCTTTAGTGGCCAAAGTTTTAAACAACTTCTTGGTTTTTTTTGGATTAAGACTGCATTGAATGCCCAACATTTCAGCTTGACATATTGCAACCATTCTACTCGGCAGATCTCGATTGGCCAGACCACCATCCAAACGGCCACTTGCAGGGACCAATCACAGCTTGGCTGTAATTAGCACTATATAAATACTTTGCCAGAAGACCGGGCCTTCGGTCATTCATTGTCCTTGAGAATGGCTGCTAATTTGGCAAGCCAAAATGTCGAGCATCTTAAGTGCTCAATTCAGAGACACTATACATTCATGGCATTAGTTATCATCAATTAACAGTGCATTCTGGATGAAACAAATACACTAAACAGTCATGTCTGATGCAATTCCAAAGTAATATTACAGCCGGAACGTCCCCAGCGAAATGCTCACCCTGTCCAGGACAGTCTTGCGGAATCCCTCCAGCTCCAGGTACTCCCGCAGCTCACGCTCGTTCATGATGAAGAACACCTGCAGCACGGCAGTGATGTGCCAACACTTCCCCTCCATGTTTTGTATCATCAAGAAAACAAAACCTACCTTTTAAATAAATACTACTGAAGTATAGTTTTGGATTTTGTTTGGTTGGGATGAATTTTTTTGAAAGGTTTAGAAATATTTTTATAAATCAATGTGAACAAACCTGAAAAACTAGTGTAAAAAGAATGGCCGGGTAAGTTTGCAATTTCTCAAACAAAAATTTTAGATTGAACTAAATAAACAGTTTTGCTTCAGTACAGAAAAGGTTTTGATTCTGTATTCAGCAGAAAACATGAAGTTAGCATGATTGTGCTCTCATACACTGTTACTTAAATTAGATTCAACTGATGTTTGCTACTGTGCATGTAAATTTCATGTGCAATTTTGTCATGATCCATTTGGAATATTATTTTTGTAATTAAGGCTATGGCAGGCTTTCTGAAAAAAAAATTAACACTCGAATTCATAACTGAAATGGTTTCAATGATTTGGCGCAGGTTTCCCTGACTGTCAGCGTAGTGTTGAAACCACTAGCCTGTACCCCTGCCACACATCACTGTCCAGGGCTGCCGATGCACGCACCTCGTGGACAAAGGACATGTTGACGTGGGACGGCAGCTCGCACTCCCAGTCGCCCCGCGCATGCCGCCTGGCGGCACCGCTCCACGAGTCTAGCTCCTTGCACGCCAAGGTCAGGTTGTGGTCGCACTTGTCCAGCACCGCCTGCAGGTCCCGGTTCTCCACGCTCCTGCACACAAGCACAGCACAGCCGTGCCACACAAGCGACGAGCAGCAGCCAAGCTGGAGACACGTGAGCACGGCCGTGTGTCTCACCTGTACCGCCGCTGCAGGAAGCCTAGCTCGTGCTGCGCCTCGGCCGGCTCCTTGATCCGGCTGCCGTAGAAGTACTCGAAGGGGTTGGCGTGCCCCTCTAGGAACCCCGGGATGGTGAGCTGGTCCAGTGTCTCCCTGATGAGGCCCAGGGTCTTCTGCCGGCACAGGTAGTCCTCGAACGTGGGGTAGCGGTTCGACTCCAGGCTCTCCTGGACCACCGCCTGCAGCTGGGTTTCATCCCCGGCATACCACTCGCAGATGTCCTTCAGGTAGCTGGGGTCTGCATCCGGCATGAAGTTCAACAGCAGGTTTATCTTCTCCTCTAAGGGGTCGCATTTCCAGGGCGACTCATCGTCCTGCTTGCTTATCATCTTGGCCAGCTCGTAGTCGTTCGCCGTGTCTGGGTCCACTTCGAACAGTTCGGGCGGGAAGTCATCGTCCAACTCTCGCGATGCTTCCGGCAGTGGCATGTCGACCATGTGCGTTTGAACGGGAGCCTCGGAGTCTTCAGAACGGCTCAGGACCTCATCGACACCAGAACCTCTGTCGCTAGGCATCGCAGCTTCATCTGAGGAACACTCCCTTCCTGCAATATCTTGATCGGCAGACTTGCAAGAGCTACAAACAACTTCCACCACACTGTCCGTGGGTAACTCGCCACTTCCGCCCCTCACCTCCAGGACAGAAGACTCGTCACAGGCAGGACCTACCGGGGCGGGGGCCGGAGCAACTTCAGAGACAGAGCAGTCGGACGTGTCAGACCCCAGCTCCAGAGGCTGACACGACTCATTCCCACTCGATGCATCAGCCAGCTTCTCCAGGGTTAGCTCAAACTCATTCTCGGAGCTGACTGCGCATGGAGCCCCGGCAGCATCGTCACAATCCACTATCTCGACGTAGCTCGAGTCGTCGAAGCTAGATTCCGACAGTGATGCCTCAAAGGGGTGAGTGCAGTCCTCCACCTCAGCTGGAAAACCGAGTGTTACATCTTGTTCTACAGGCACCAAGTTTGGGCCCGATGCATTGCCTTCATCACTAGATGCTGATGTTGCTGAGACACACAGTTTCTCAAGTAATCTTGGATCTTCACCGCCTGCAAATGCTCCATTAATTTCCAGGGTTCTCTCTGCAGGGTACACATCACTGGAGACATCTTCACACACAGCAGGCAGAGACTTCTCCATAGACTTATCTTGCAAAACTGAAACAGAAGAATTTTTTTCATAGTTATCTAACGTCAAAGCCTCTACCACAAATTTCTGCAGCTTGCTCACGTTGCCATTTATTTCTTCGCACTTTCTGCGTATGAAGGATGGGTCAGAGTCTGGCAGTATTGTCACAAGCGACAAGTAGTGAGATGCAATGGTTGTTTCGGAAGACCGACAGCTGTTCGCCGTGTCTTGCTGCACGATGCTCCCAGACTCGCGTGCTTGTTCCGGCGGACCATCCCCGTCACGGCCCAGCAGTGGCTGGCTCGCTTCCCTCAGGTCTGGCATCGAGTTGAGAACCTTCTCCTCCTGTGCCTCTTGCCGAGGCCACAAGCTTGGCTTCACGTCCCCTTTACCCGTGCACCCCGCCTGCTCGGGCCTATCGAGGCAACAAGGCGCTGACACGTGGCCGATGTCAGAGGGCAGGAAGTAGGGACAGGGTGCCCCACGGGTCGGTGGCCACAGGGGATACGGCGAAGTGTAGAACGGCTGCAGGTAGTGCAGTGGCACCGGGGGCTGATGCTCATACGGCACGGAAGCGTAGTGCTGCGGTTGTGGGAAGTATCTGGCTTGATGCGGAGCTTGACCGGCAAACCAGCGTTGCACGCTGCCGGGCGTCGGAGGAGCGTTCCCCGACAGCGTTGCGTCACAGGCCTTGCTCTGCGTTCCCTGAGGGGTCATGTGTGGATACTTACCTCTTTCCCTGGCGTGAGAGGCAGAGTTGGCCGCGAGGGGAGGCCCGGGTGCTTGAGGCACCTCATGGTCGCGACTGCCAGTTGCCCCCTCCCTGCCTGTCTCCAGCAACGAGGCCACCGCCTTGTGCACTTCTTCGTCGCTGCTGATGCTCGCACATATGTCCGACAACACTTCCCGGTCCATGTCGGGAAACATTTCAACAAGAAAGTTGAAGCCTCTTCCAGACATCTTGCTCAACTGACACCCCTTACAACCGGACGACCCTCCACCTTGGCGGAATCAGGATGACCCGAAACCTGAAACCACAAGACACTAAATTAATACAGCTTAAGAAAAAACACTATACAAACACTAAAATAACAACTGCAAACAGCTGAAATCTGAAAATGATCTAGGGTCCATAAAAGCCTAAACTATAAAGACTATAAAGTTCCCTCACTCTCGCTCTAGACCATTTCCGTGAGTTTTCCTATTTATGCTGTCATCAATCAGTCTGGGAAGATAACATTCATATACTACAAATACTTATCAAACCACATTTTTACCACAGGTAACATGTCAACCTGACCTCACAGTGCTAGTTTGCACTGTCATGTCCATCAATACTACCAAAACACAGCTGCCAGTCCCTAGTACAAAACCACAATATTTCATCAAACTTTAAAACAATACATTACTGATTATGACCAGGTGACTGTGCTTATCATTAAATTAATACACAGTTGAGTCATTAAATGATCTATTACAAAACAAATAATAGGTTTTAAACTACACATTAATTTGTGATTAAAACACAGACTTGTTGAAAGACATTAAAAGAAACACACAAATATTCAAAATTTATAATCTAATTTGGAACTAATATTTGGTTAGTTTCATGTGTTTTCCATGTTTTGAAGTTCCCTTTTAAATTTCTTTTTGGTGTCCCCATTTCCAGATCTTCCATGTCTGTGGGAACACAATATCTCATAATTGGATGACGAGATAGAATATATTTGAACGGGTGAGATTATAAAAATAAAGAATTTCACTTTTTTGCCAATATGAGTTGAAAGAGCCATTTTGTTCCTTTATTTAAGACACATATTTTAACATGAAAAAGGGAAAGGATCCTTTCATAATTATGCTTGTAAGAGCACATGAAAGTTTTGACTGAGGTTAAGAAAGGAAACATCCCAGGAATCTTTCTCTTCTTATTCTCAGCCCAGTTTAGTTCTTTTTCCTGCCAACAGAACGCTCAGTGATGTAAACACACCTGCTTTTCAGTTGTATGTTGCTTTTGAGGTTATGTTAGTTAAAACGTTTGTGATCAATAGCTATATTTTATTTGTTATTGTGTCATCATTTAATGAGTGTTTCAAACAATGTGTCAGAACAAAGCCCCATAAAAAGAGAAGAGGATCTGGAAATATCACAGAAATAATGAAAATAACAAGATAAAAAGGAAGTGTTTGTGACATGTGAAGGGAAGAAAATGTGCACTGTCAGCTTTAATAATGATCAAAATGGAAAGATAATTCAATCTATTTAAAGTGGTAGACCAAAGAATGAACATCTGATAGGTGTTAGAACGACATGATGTTGAACAGCATCAACCGAAAAGCCCTGATTCAAAAAAATAATTTAATCTTTAAAATACTTTGCTATGTAAGATTCCAACCAAGTAGAAGTTTGCCGGAAAGCTTTCATGAGCTTGCATGCTGTTTCCAATAAGGTGGTTTATCAGCTAAAACAAATTTTAGCAAAAGGCGAGCAACCAACAGTGATTATACATGATAAAAATAACAAAATTCCCCATGATGTTTTAATAAAACTAAAGGAACACACTGATTCTTACCCCAAAAATACCTTCCACAATTTAACTCCTGTTACATATTAAG
Organism: Bacillus rossius redtenbacheri; assembly: GCF_032445375.1. NCBI lineage: Eukaryota > Metazoa > Arthropoda > Insecta > Phasmatodea > Bacillidae > Bacillus > Bacillus rossius. Next base: position 66,592,263 of record NC_086336.1, read on the forward strand.
AGGCTGGGCTGACATGCACAAAGATGCACGAAATGCTGCTAGAAAAGCATCAAGAACTCAAAGACATCGTAAAATATAAGTACTTTTTAATGAATTACTAAGAAGGATACCCACTTGGTAGGCCTCAAGTTGATGTGTGTTCAATGCATTAAAACATAAATACAAAAAATAAATCATTAACTTTGAATTACAATGAAAAGGAGCTGAATAAGGCTCATAAAGGAAAGCAAGTACATTTTCCAAAAAAAAAATAATGAAGTAGCTGAGCTATGCGATAATACAAATAATGTACATAGAATCTGCTTTGATTTTATGCAAAATCTTTCTTTGCCATGCATGCCTGTTCAGGAACTATTTTATTTAAGGAAGTTATAGCATTAGGTGTTTTGTGTCATAGTTTAGGAGATAAAAAATATATATGTTCACCTACCACGAAGGAGTGCCAAAGAAAGAATCAAATGAGGTATGTTCTTTATTGTATGACTATATTTGTAACAGTGTTGACACTCAAATAAAAACTCTATACGTGTTTGACTAGTTTCCCGGGCAAAACCAGAATCACTCTTTGGTGAGATTGTTAGTATCTCTTTACCATTACAAGGCAACTTAATGAAGTACATGTATTTTTCCTCATTGGAGGACACCTGTGACCGAAACTTTGGTGTTATTAAGAAAAGCATGAAACGCTACGATAGGATTTATTCCCCTGATCAATATCATTAGCCCTGCCAAAACTAAGCATCCTTTGTTTTGAGGTGAAAACTGTATTTGAACTTCAAAGACTGGTGGCCAACTTCTTTCAAAAAGACTTGTGCTGGTGTTCAAACCCAACAGCCTTTTAAAATAAGTACCTACAGTCACTTAACATTCACAGCAGCGACATAGGTGGTGAAGAAGACCCTCCTGTTGAAAAGGCATACCATGGAATTGTTTCCATAGAAAAAGAAGAAACTCCAGGATGTTGGCAAAGTGGTTCACTATGTGCTGGAACAATCAAGACATTTTAGAGTGGCCTCCAATAATGTAGTAGGACAATGTAGCAAAGTCGTCAAAAAAACGTGAGACATGTTATGCAGTGCATTCTAGCAGCAGGGCCTGGTCCTACGGTAATAGTGTATTTGTGATACTGGTATTTTGCACATCTAGAATGTTCATTTTCCCTTTCTGCAATTGTGGTTACTTATTATGGCTGAAACAGTTCATGCAACGTTTCGTTGTAACAATTACGATGTTGCTAACTGCTCAAAGTTGCTTTTGAAGTTAAAATTCCTTTGATGCATTGGTGCCGAAGTCATCTGCAAGGACGATATAGAGTAAGGCTGGTAAGTCAACGGTTTATCGATGTTCCACGATTGAACTGCGCGACTCTGCTGCCATCTACCAGTTTCCAAATTACTCTTTTACTGGTCGTGCGATCTAGTGGGAGATTTACGAACTTCGTTCTACTGTCACCGTGGTGGGCTATTTAAATTTGAATTTAGTAGTCTTTATTTTTTTATTGTTGAAATGCTATTTTTGATACATCCATTGGGAATTTTTTTTTTTCCTTAAACAATTCACATGAAATAGTATAAAATCCATGTTCAGTAATTAATGTTAACTGTTCAAATTACAATTTCAAAACTATTTAGTAAAAATGTGTATCATCTCATATTATTTGCTTTTATGCAAATATTATTCCCATAAACGGTTTCCCACATTCTTACCTCACCTTTAATTTTTTGAAAATGTAAGACTTGAAAGATAATATTTTAAAGATGAAACTAATGCATATACTGTGTTATTGGTGCTTGATTTTTACCACAAGTTTTCCTATACATTTTATAATCCCAATTCAAGGTTAAAGATAAAAGTTCTTCTATATCCAAGGTTTACAAACATGTGAAAAATCAATTTTTTTTATATGTTCAACATTTTTGATAAGAAAAAAAAGCACTCTACACGAAAATATGTATCCAAAAATGTTATACAGATACTCACCTCAACCCATTTTACTGAAAATTATTGCAATTGGATAATATTGGACTAATAAATATTCAACACGTTATACAATATTATGGGAGCTACAATGTAATCGTTATATATGACATTCTTTTATGTAAATGTTTTATAAAGATGTCACACCTTTACCTTTCAATGAATTTAATTAAGTTCCACAATTTATAATATTTAACTTTTTAATGCACCGCAATTCACTTTAAAATATACTGTTTGCAATACCAATAAAAGTGGAATATTGAACCTTCTTGTTAAAAAAGTATACTTGACCGAACTATGGATAAAAAACTACAAACAACAGTTGAATATTACATCTTTATTTCTTGAACATAAAGTACACACACATAACACAAAATGATTCAATTGAGAATTATCATGTTGAATGACACATCACTAGAACCATATGAATAACAGCCTATTACGAAAATGCACAAATTATATTACAAATTTCAGCAAGATATACACAGAGCTGAAGTTATTATTTATTTATTTATAACACTCAGAATACACAAAATATTTAAGAAAATCAGGCAAATACAGAGGTCTGAACCAGAGGTGAAACAAATATACTCTACTATTGAATTTACACATGAATGTTTGGTAAATGAAATAGTTACACAAGGCATAATAAGAAGTAGTTAAGAATCATAATAATCACAAACACTCTTTATTAAATGTGATTTGAAATATATAAAAATGTTTTGTTTTACGAGTGAAAAATTGTTTATTAATACTAAAGCTGCAAAGCAAAGGCTGGTATTAAACAAATCAGTTTTGTGGGGAATCACTTGAATATCTGTGTAATGCCTGGTGTTATAACAATGAATGTGTTGGTAAGGTACATGAATTATTTGGTGAAAAATGATTGGAGTTGACAAAAAAAAAAAAATTACCCATACACACTTTAATTTTCAAGTTCTTCAACATCAAAAATGGTAGATTTTCAAATGCCAGCATAAATACTGAAAACACGTTTGCATTGTCCAACACGCTATGATGCAGTCCGAAACATAAGCCAAACTGTTAGCAGGTCGCTAGTCTGTATGACAGTTTCACACTGACAAAATTAAATCTGATTATTATTTAGTGTGCATGGCTACGTGAAAGCAAATCCTGGAAATTTACTCATTAATACATGCATTGTTGCAGATTATATTTATTAATAAAAAAAATTTCACTGAGCAGTGAAGACGGCAATATAAAACTTAGTCCCACAAATCTCGCTTTTCTTTTTTTACAGTATCATATGTACAATATTTGATTTTAATTTCAGTCTAATAAAAACTTACTACAAAATCATTTTATTATTTTAGATTCAATAGAGAACCCTTCATTTCTGTTTATAAAGTCAGCTCAAAGAAATTCATATTACCAGTATCTGCAGAAGGTGAGGTGGGGTTAGTCATTTCAAGTCTACATCGAGCTCTTGGTGGACACCTGGAGTAGATGAGGAAACTGGTATGAATGTACTGAATTATTACTAGAGTTCACAAATGAATGGGCACAGCAGACTCACTTTTAAGTCCCTCCGCAACTTGCCGTCGCAAATACACTCGATGGCCAGGTTGAAGATGTGGCGAGGATGGAGACAATGTTGTCAGTTGGTTGACAGCTGATGGCTGCACCAACTTTTCTCGTTTCTTCTGGAGAGGAGACACCACTGCGTTGGAATCAAAAACTGATGGCACTAAGCAAAGCACTGAGCAAAATCTGAAGTAACAAAGTGATTTGCACAAACTTTGTGTAATATTTCAGAGTTTCGTCGACATCAGTGACAGGTAGAACTCCTGGAGCAAATTCAGTAATAGCTGAAAGCCATTTCAGTATTCTGAAACAAACAAAACAGTTACGTTAGACACGAAACCTTCGATATAAACTTTGAACCTTATCAGTCAAAATAAAGACATGATATAATTACAGTACACTATTTGACTGTCAGAATAACTTGTTCTGTGCAAAAGAGAAAGTAAACTGTGAGATACAGTAAAGTTAATAAAGGTTGGCAATGGTTATTGTTCTACAGCTAGTAAATCATTCTGCACAAGTACCTGGAATTTATCAACTACATACACTGAAAATAGTGGGTTTAAATAATTTGCTTTTTATGCTTGCCATTTCTTTTGAAAAACTAACTTAAAATGTTTAAATGCACTTTTTAACTAAAATGATTGGTACATGATGCTTGCTGTTTTAATTTCGGTCATCAAAAGATCCTGGATGTTAAAAAAACTTGTGATAAAAATGAATTTTGATCACAAGTTGAATAAAAAAAATAAAATTACTCAACATCTGAGATACCTTCTTTGTATTGTGATATTTTTGTTATGTTCAGGATCTGTCAACGTACTGAATTAAAACAGCAAGCATCATGTACCACAGGATCAATTGTACAGGATCATGCCATCAGGATCAAGTGATTGACTGGATACGTGATACGGAACTTTTACCGAGTGATATGATCAGGCCTAATGCTTTTGGACAAAACCATAAAATATCTGATGTGATACCACTTAGGCCTGGACTACAATGGACATAAACACATACATGTTTATTGATATAAGTGTTAATTATAAAAAATAGGAATTTTTTGCTTAGAGTTGTGAGGTAATGTGACTATATTTGGTGACACTCGTAAAAATAACATTATTATGGTGCACTTAAAAATCACTACCAGCTTTTACATATTAAATTGGTTTCATCTCTGCTGTGGCAATTAGGACAGAATCATGACAGATGTGTTCTGTAAAACCAATTCCAATGCAAACTATTTATTTCATGTGAATTTTGTCTTTCATGTGAGAACGTAGCATTGCTTTCACCATTTCTAATAGGCCAAACCTTCTACACAGTATTTAAATGTTAGGGTCAATTCTAATATTTGATCCAGCTTTCTGATTGGTTGAGAATCACTGAGGGGAGATGTAGTGACATCATATAGTAGCGATAAGACGTCAGAATATTGTCATGTAAGTGTGGGAGTTGAAGAGGTTATTGTTTGATGTGAGCATGTTTTGTTGGTAGTGTTGGTAGAGGAATGTTAGGCTGTTAAAGCGGGAATGATGTAGGCCTAATGAACGTTTGGTTAATGAAACGAAGAGAGTTTTGAGGAACAATTATGTACAGTAAATGGATATGGGAGTATAAAAAATAAATGTTATGGATTGATAATAAATGAGGATGTAGGAATAAATGAGGACTGTGTGAGCAGTCCATTAATTTTATTATATGCTACCCGCCGCTAGGTTAGAAGTAAATTTTGCAGCATTTACTATTAGTTGTAGAAATGAATATAATTAGAAATAGAGCACGAAGGTAATTGATCAATACTGCTAAAAGGTGTAATGAGTATAGACGTAGTGTTATTGGTAATGAACACATGGTGTAGGAAAGTATAAAGTATATAATACAATTGTATTGTAGTATTAGATAGCTGTAAAATGTGTTAACAATTTACCTTACATAGCACAGTAATTTTCTTATATAGGTACACTTCATTCACTGCTGAAAATTACTTTACAGCATAAGGCATTTGTTTATTTTAGTTCAGCCAACATATCCGATCTCAGCTTACTGAGCTTAATCAACTTAACCACTCACAAATCCATCCAGCAACCTGAAATCGATCTCTGGATAAATTAGTTTTCAAAAATGATTGGCCAAATTTTAACCAAATAGGCCTAGAACTTTTCTTAATACTATCACCTGCATTATTTTATTTGCTTATCTATATGAATTTGTAGTTAGAATGTATTGCATACAAGTTAACTCTTTGAGGTTAATACCATGTAAACGTATATGTCCATCGTATTCTCGCCTTTACATAAATCTCGGCATGATACCCTTACGAGCAGTATAGATTTTTAGATTAACCTTTCACAACAAAAAGCTTATACACCTATGCCATGTCTTAATTTTTAATATACAGAAACATTTTATATTTCGAAAAATCACTTACCTTTCAGCACGTTCTGGAAATCAGAACACAATAGCATCAGGGTTCACACAAACGTTATTCGCACACTGGGGCACAAAACAATTGTGCTTATTTTTTGCCATGATAATGGCAGTTTTTATGTACAGAAATAGCTATCACCGAAAGATAATCTTAAAGAACTCAGAACAAAGCTCCATTTACTATCAAAATGCTACACTGCCATTCCTCTTCCAACTAACCACGCTTCCACCTGAGGTCAGTTTATGTTTTTAAAAATGATTTTGTTTTACTACAAGGTTTTTAGCACATTCATGTTAGTAGTTAAAATTTTAGTATGCAATTATAATATTCAAAAATAAAAATAAATACAATTTATTTAAAAATACTAGTTATGAGCTTTCATTCAGTGGTAGTTTGCTGCTGCCATCTTACGGACCGCAACTCAACCCGATGAAGGAACCACTCCGGCTATCCAAGATAAACCACCCTGGTCATCTGTGTGTGGCGGCATTAATATATATATATATGTAATATATATATGTAATATATATATATGTAATATATATATATATATATGTAATATATATTATATATATATGTAATATATATTATATATATATGCATATATGAACACTGGGGAACATATCAAGCTTATAAGCCTATCTCTGTGATAGCAAAAATGTTCTGGAATACATTTTACAGACTTTAATAGTCACAAATATTTGCAACCATAAAAATACGTAATCATTTTAGGATTGCATAATTGATAACTCAAGGTTTTACATTAGGATGAAAAAAAATGTATTTAGCAAAGCAGTATTATTCATGGCTAGAAATCACTAGTACATGTGGTCGTATCCCGTCTGTTTCAATTTATATTTTACATTTTCTTATATGATATAATAACAGCTGCTAACTAATTATTTCAATGGTTAAAACCTATTTATATCTATATTTATATAGTTGAAATAAAACATTACATCTTCATTGTAAAATTATAATAAAATATTTCTTAATAATTCTAATAAAAACTTCTTCCATAATATCTTCAATATTAAACTCTATAAAATAAATTAATATTAATAAAATAAACCAAAATTAAATATAAAATAAATTAAAAATATTTTTAATAGTTGGATTATATAAAGACATCTTTCATAATAAAACATATAAACCCTGACCTCCCATAAAATCTTATCAACCAAACTCCCTGTATCGATTAAATTTTAAACAAAAAGATAAATAAAATGAGTACTTTGAATAGTAAAAAAAACTAAATCATATATTAGCAAATAATAAACAAATGTTATACATATAATAATTTTACAATAAATCAAATAAATAAAAATTATTTATAAAATATCCTATTAAAAAACCATAAGAATTATTATTTTCAATATAAAAGGCATCAAAATCAAACAAGGAAAAGGAAGTAATATTCATCTCAATATACAACCACCCAAAATAGAAACTACTAATAAAACAATTATACCAAACAACATAACTTTCATCAGAAACTGAATAGGAAAAAAAAATCCCTATTCAAATAATAAACTAAACAAATTCTATAACAGTTAAACCAACAAAAACATAAAAAAAATTATACGAAATTTTTTTAAATATAATCAACAGAATAAATATCTATAATTAAATCCTTAAAATAAAACCCTGATAAAAAAGGAGATCCACATAAACAACGACTAGCAACAGAAAAACATAGACGTCATGGGTATTGGATTGAACGATTATCTTGACACTCCTTAAATGAATTAATAATAACCCTAGAACACATGAATAATAAAGCATTAAATAATGTGTATCTCAATAAATTAAAAAAAAAAGTTAAATAAAAATACCAAATGATAAAATTGATATTATCAACCGAACTGTCTTAATATAGACAAGGCCATAATACTCTTCAAATCATTTTCAAAATTAGCAGAAAAGCCAGAAATAAATAAAGTAGGTAATTAAGATCTATAAACATATATAGGATTAAATTAAATGAATAAATACACCCCAGCAGTATAACAAGAGTTGCTGAATGTACTAATGATACAGGAGTAGGAGCTGCTATAGCTCAGGGAAGTCAAGGAGAAAACGAAGTTTAAGCACTCTTAGTTATAGCAGCAAAAACAATATACCAATTAATTTAACATCAAAACTAAACGATAAAAATCAATGTATATAAAAAATTCCATCTATCATAGTTAAATATTCAAGCAATAGATATAAAAGTTATTCGAGGCGACGATTATCAAGGGAAAGTTCAAGGAGAGGATATTTTGATTCCGCGCCTCCCGATGATTCCAACGGACTTGCCATTCGATTTTAAACGGCTGCAATTCCCGTGCCTCTGGCCTTCATGATGACGATCAACAAATCACAAGGCCAGTCGTTGGAAATTTGTGGAATTAACTTGGAGTTTCCGAGTTTTGCTTATGGAAAACTGTATGTCGCATTTTCGCGTGTCGGAAAGCCATCATCATTGTTTATTTATGTGCCGAAAAACAAAGCGAAAATTGTAGTTTACCAAAAAGCTTTACATTTGAATGTTAACTGCATTTATCTTTCATGTAAATAAAATACATTGAATTCTTTAAATTACAAACGAGTTTCATTTAATAACCAAACTAAACTCAAACCGTACACGATGCGGCTGAAATTTTCCATCTCAATCAATTAGAGTTGGCTGGTTGATATAAGGATTGATAATCTCTTATGAAGAGTTACAATCAAATTAATTTTAGGTGGTACGAAGTTCACTGGGTCATCGGAAATAATAATAAACATAAACATTCTAAATAATAAAACACTCCATATCAATAATGATAATTATTATACAAACAACACTTATTTCAATAATAACAAGAATTTATAAATCATTTTGATTAATATGAAATATATTATTCTCTTTAACTAACTTGCAATCAACATGACTTCAGCTCTAGTATGTCCACATCCAATAATCTAATTACTTTTCTTAATACCATCTGTAATGCAGTAACAAAAGGAACAGGCTGACGCCTGTTATTTCGATCTAGCAAAACTTTGATACTGTTAACCATTCGTTGTTGCTTGCCAAGTTAGCAAATTATGGGAAAGATTCCACTAATTTTAAACACAGCCATTATAGGCCTAACAATATAATGGTAAAATAAATTTGTGTGTATGTTACTTAAGGTTATAAGGAGCAACTTTCTAACAATAAGTTTCTTTATTCATTATTTAGTTTGGTTGCTATGGAGTTTTCTTGTTTCACAAAAGTTTGGTTATGTGGTATCTTGTCCTTTTTAAACTCACCCATTCATTTGTTATTCTTATAATTTAAAGCTAGTGATAAATCTGGGTGCCAAATATCAACTATTTTACAAAATATTCCACACAAATTACAAATTTCTCCTATATAAGAAATAGATTCATGTTACATCACTAATTTTTGACAGCCATTGTAAATATGGCCATTTGTAAAGTATTGCATCAGGTTGTATGTTCTTAGATTGCCTGCGAGCAAGAAGAATATGGTGCCTAAAATCTAAATTTATTACTTAATTTTTACAGAAATATATTTACTATCTGAAAAATAGTAATGCGTAACAGTACAGAGGATGAGTACAGTGTATTTATGCAAAACATTTTTTTGAGGATGTAGAATATTTGTAGATATGTAATATTTTATAGCTAATAAAAATATGTAGCCTACATATGTTTAGTTCCAGTTCATTCAGAATTAAGATATAAATTATTTGAAAAAAAAAATAATAATAATTCCTACATCAACAGGAAACACAAATGTACCAGACCAATATGTTTTGTTTGGAACCAATGAGAGAATGAAAGCCGGTGACTTATGAGTTTTACTGACAACAGCTGATGTGCACTACTGTCAACATTTAGTGAAGTTTTGTGAGCAGGCAGACAGCAGACTAACACATACTAACAAGGTAAAATATCTTGTTTTACACAAACCAGAGCCTTAATTCCATTTTTACCAAATCTTTAAGAAAAAAGGTATGCCGAACAATACGGTTAACTACACTAACACATCTAGCCAACTGTATAGTGTTCACAATTTTCAAAATACCCATCAATAACTCTAGTTTTCTGAATATTGTAATTGATTACATTGATAACTTATGGAAATGACAACTGTATCGTAATACGAGGGAAGTGGCAGATGGAGAGACAATAAAGCAGCTCGCACAAGATGGGACAATTGCTGCACATTATTGCAGTGCGAAGAACACAAGATGGCCTTGTGAGTCACTTGGGAAGTGACGTCGCTGCCCGAGATAAGACACAGAGTGTCGCAGGAAGTCAGTTCTCTCGTGTGTGTCTGCAGCTGTAAGCTCAGCCTCGTAGTAGGAGTAAGAGGTCCATACACTTACACACCACGTCTTCTTGCACGCTCCACTCCGTCTCATTTCCATCAAGGCAATGGTTCACCCACCGACAATCGTCACTAACCCAAATTTTAATTTTGATAATATATTATGGTATGGGTATCAAACTCTAAATCCCCCACCACTCAGCTGGTCTGTATATAGACTGCGTTGGCAGTAGTAAGCAATCAGTTGCGAGTTGTCTTAGGACAAACGCGTGTTTAAAAGCCTCCCGCTTCCACAGTCCCTGCTGGGTGCAGACCTTATTGAGCATCAGCGTTGTCATTTGTGCTGGTTTTCCCCTCGCCCCTAACACGCCCTCCTCAACTCGGAGGCCGAGCCGGCCACACGAGCGACTCAGCCGCTGCTCTGCTCACGGCCTGTGCTCCCACTAACCTCCAAGACTGTCTCTTACTAGCATTATGTGTATACAATCCAAACAAAACTCTTCATAATGAATTTTAATTTAATATAATTATTTCATCAAAATTTAATATAATTTTGAGCATCATTTATTTTTATTTGACAGCTATGTGTAAGGATTTTAATTTTTGCATCTGAACATTTTGGGAAATAGCAATGGGAGAAATGATAAAAATTCACAAATTAATTTAATTTGAACATAATTGTAATGTTTTTATAATAACATAAATCAGAATCATGTTTAGATGAAACAAGTTCGTTTAAAATTTTTCATATTGCAAAGTTAAAAATACACACAAATACTAACATTTTAATATTAATATGCATCTGTTTTCTTTATAATTAATTGAAATTGAAAAAGTGTATCTTAATCTATATTTATTACTTGATGGCGAGTTACTTTGTTGTATTAGAGAAATTGATAACTTTATCATTAGTCAAAAATACGTTATCCAGCATAATTATAGTGACCAACAATTTAAAAGTGTTGATGAAAAAGTGCTGTGCTGATAGCTAGAGTACTAAGAGTTTACAAAAAATTTTAACAAAAACTATTAGGTCAGCATAATGCTTCTAACAATACAAAATGAATATGAAAGCATTACAGCCAATTTTTGACTGTCGTGTTTAAGAATTGAAAGAAAATGAATACAACAGTTATTTTCTAGCAATTTATTTATTTATTTATTAATATTGTAACATGCCCACCAACAGCTGAGGGCTTTAGCGGTGGGCACGACACATATATACAAGGACAACATATAAACTATACAAACAAACAAATAAAGTTTAAAATATAACTACGTATTAAAAATTAACATCAAAATATAAAATGCATAAAAAGAAATACAAAACATAGACATTATAATGAAATTACTAATTGCAGGCTTACATACAAAAAAAATTTAAAAACAAAAATACATTATATAGCTACATTTTTAGATTAAGATGATAAATTTTATTGAAATTAGAAATGAGTCAAAAAATTATATCATTCTTTTTATGGTATGTACATAGGGTAGATGTTAAAAGGCTGTTAAATTGGGGAATTCTAATGCCAGAATTATCAAGAATGAACTTACAATTCAATTTTGAACAGTAACAGTTTTTAATAAATACATAATCCAGATAGATACGGCATTCAGAAAGAGAATCTATTGTAATCTGAGAGAAGTTTTTAAGTTAAATTATTTTATAAAATTTATTCTGAATGGAATCTAATTTATTGCTATCGGAAGCATTGGTGAATGGTGTCAATAGTTATAAAAATTTTATTGACATATATGAGTAGAAGGATTATCATTTCGATAATATCTTAAAAAGCACCCCTAGCTTTTTTTTTAAATAAAATACATTTTTTCTTATATACAATATTATTAATTTATATTTATTAAAAAAAATTTACACTATTCTTAATTCAAATTTATTAAAATTTATTTTCTATTTTTTGGTTTGATATATTTATAATTTAAAGTGATACTTCTTTATCGACGTATGAAAGAAATTTTATAACAATGTAAAAAAACTTGATAGTTATTACATCAATTTACTATTAAAGTAGATATTCAATAGATATTGGCTGCAGTTAAAATAATATTGATAAATATTGTTTTATCTCAGAAGTGTCTCTAGATGTGGCTCAATTTTTTATTTATTACATGACTTTACTATTAAAGTTAATTTGAGTAGATATTGGGTGCTCTTAAAATATATATCCAATTTAGCGTGTTGAAGAACTACAGTAGTCAATAATTTCAATATCCTGCTATGAAAATCAATATATTCGGGAAGTCATTGATGTTTATTCTAAATCAGCATATCTGATGGGTGACCATCCTTTGTTTGAAAATGTCTCACAAAAAATTTTCTCCCATTTGTTCCAGTCCGATTCCACTGTAAGTTTCATTTGCATGCAGTTGTACCAAACTACACTGGAGTATTCTAAGAAATGTTTTAAAATTTCTATTTTCTTTTTGTCTTCTTTGATTAGGAAACGTTCACATTCTTTGTTGAAATCTTTAATCCACTGGTAAGCATTTTAGTTTCTGCCCGTGAATTTCTCAATCATAAATAAAATCTTTTGCAATTTTCCCTAAATTTTGAGTTTCAGATATATTTTTTTTTCCTTCAAGAAATTTTTCTAACAGTTTTTCCAATTTTTTATTTGATCCACTAGGTATAGATTCAGCACTTTTTGTTTTTTCCTCAATTTCTTCCAGGTAAAAATCCTAGAACTGTAAGTTATGCTCTCTATCCAAATACGTTTTTGATATATCATCTGTCAAACTTATCCATATTTTCCGTGTTTGATGTCTTTTATTTAATGATTTACTGACTTTGGCAAAGTTTGGAGTATTTGTAACTGCTTGGTGTAGATTTTCAGGTTGGTGTTCGAGTGTAATTTCAAAAATCTGCCCATCAGGTGTAGCTATTGAGGTTATGCATATGGTGTTGGATTTCCCATCTGCTGTTGGTTTCACAGCAAAATCAAACTTCAATTTTTCCATGTTTCGTGAAATATTTACAGAAAATGTTGTTTTATAATAATGTTTCACTCTTGGTTAATTGGTAAAATGAAACAAAGACGTAATTGTGTTTCTCTATTTAACGAAAGAAACATTTAAAGCCCTTATTTCAGGTTTTTTTCCCTTCATATTTTTACAAATATAAATAATATTCTCTTCAAGAAAGTATATTGTTCACAATAATCATAACCCACTCTCACTTTTCATTTAATTAAATGTCACAATATTTAGTAGGCTTTGTTTATATCGCGCCAAAGACAAACTGAAAGAAAAGAGTTCGCACATGAACGAAATGGTTTTCTTTACAATGTGTGAACTCTTTTCTTTCAGTTTGTCTTTGTCGCGATATAAACAAAGCCTACTAAATATTGTAAAATTATATAAATTGACAAAAATCTTATTTTGCAAATTGAATAATGGAATAATCTTATCAAATTAGTGTATTGTCATCGGTCCTCGATAAATCTACAAAGTTTGAATGAAATCTGGCAGTTTAAAGTGGGTCAAAATCACACCCAAAGGGCTCCGTTACAAACATACAAACAAACATACAGGTGAAGCTAATATAAAGCGTGTAACAAAAATGGCATCTAAGAATTTTTTCTAGTTGATAATGAACCAAGGAGGGAATTTAAATCTATGTTATTGATGGTATTTAATTTTTTGTTAATATAGTCAGATACTTTAGATTGAATCCTATCAAGCTTTTCAATGTCAGTGTTATTGATGCTATTCCATATAATAGAACCATATTCAAGTTTCGAACGTATTAGTGCTGTATAAAGAGAGAGAATAGTCGATATTTGAGGTGTTGAAGGTGATAAATTTAATTAGACCAAGTATTTTGTTAGATACCGAGATAATGTTTTCAATGTTAAAATAGTTTTTGATCAAGTAAAATTCCTAGGTCTTTGACATGTTGAGATTTTGTAATAGGTGAGTTATCAAGTTTGTATTCATATTGCAACGGGTAGATTTTTCTAGAGAAGGTAATGATAGCAGTTTTTTCCATGTTTAGATTGACCTAATTATTTGTGCAGCAATTAGCCATTTCTGTAATATCACATTGTAGTAGATAGTTGTCATGATAGGAAGTGATTTTTCTATATATCTTTAAGTCATCAGCAAAAAGAGTGCCAATTGAGTTCTTTAATCCAGATATTATATCATCAATGTAAATATTGAAAAGTAAAGGAGATAGTGTGCCACCTTGAGAGATGCCAGAAGGAGTTGGTGGAGATCTGAATTTATATTCTGTACTGAAACATAAAAGTTTCTGTTATTTAAATAGCTTGTTAACCATGATAAATATTTATCACTTAGCCCAATTTTAGAACATTTGCTTAGAAGTATTTGATGATTAACTGTGTCCAAAGCTTTAGCTACATCAAAGTAACAAACATCTGCTTGACCACGTGTGATGACTTCAGAATAAATGGGATTAAGAAAAGAGACTAAGTTTGTCATGGTTGTTTTACCTGTTATGAACCCATGCTGTGAATCGGACAATCTATTATTTACATTAAACGCTAAGTGCTTAAATATTATTTTATCAAATATTTTGGCAAATCCATTTAAAAGGAATATAGGCCTGTAATTTGAAACAATAGAATTTTTGCCCTTTTTGTGTACAGGGATAGCCTTGGCAATTTTCCATTTTTCGGGGTAGATGCTATTTACAATACTCAAATTATATATTATGCTGTAAGAGAGGAGCAAGTATTAAGGAGCAACCTTTGATAATAAAATTTGGTATGTTATCAGGTCCTGTGGACAATTGTACTGATTTTAAGGTTTTTATACTCCATAGGAGTAGACTAATCGAGATATTAGACATAGGGATATTGTATGAACTACAAGGGGAAATATATTGGTTATTTATGTTTTTTGTAGTTACATAGACACTTGAAAAATATTCAGCAAAGCAATTCGCAATTAAATTATTATTATCCGTAATTGAGTCATTAATTTTAATTTTAATTGAGGGATGCTGACTATAACCTTTTCTCATTGTTTTAACATAATTCCAAAAAATTTTAAGGTTTTGCTTAATTTTATTGTTAATATTACAAAGCCAGTTTGATTTATCCCTACACAGAAGTGATTTAGTTTCCTTGCGGTAATCTGCGAATAATGAATACTAAAACAGATTCAGATTTTGGTTATATAATTTATGATAGTGCGATTTCTTCTTAAGAGATTTTATTAGCTGGTTAGAAAACCATAGGGGATATTTTGTAGACTTTTTAATAGTAGTAGGTACATATAATTCTATGAAATCATTCATTGTACAAGTTAAGTAGTCAACCATGGTATTAATATTTTTAGAATTGTATAAAATTGACCAGTCATGGTCCCTAAGAGCAATAAAAAGGCCGAGATAGTCACCAATCTTATAGTTTTTATATGAAGACGATGTATTATTGTTTATTGACATATCATCAAATTGGAAGGTTATCTCTAATGCAGGATGAAAACTATCTTCTTTAACTAGTGGTTCCAGAGCGATGCTAACCAGACATGATTCAATATTAGTGAGACATAGGTCCAAGAGTTGGGCCGAAGGTTGAGTATGATTAAGCTGCAGACCTGCTAACATTCATATTTAAAAAATCATGAGGTCCTCGATACAAATTTTCAGGCCCATGAATACAGGTTAGATATAAAAAACAACAAATGAGAATCTTTAAATTTAAGTGACATACCTGTACATATGTTACATGGTCTCTGCTTCAAAATTTATTTCAAAAAATTATAGGTTTCAGATTTAATTTAGTTGAACATAATTTAGGGCTGTCCTGTAGTGATCATGCAGGGCTGCAACTAAAAAAGATGTAAAATAACATTCTGCTCGTGTAACACTATTATCACTGTTCACAGCAAAATTAATTTTTTTATTGGAAGCAATACACTTCACGTGTTAGTTGTGTTTTTTTGTAGCGACATGTTTCACAATGTCTCCTCTTCCACTATGTGAGATAGAAAAATCAGCACGGCACATGCTACAAAACGCAAAATTGCTTCCTTTACGTGACTCGAGTATTGATGGAAACTCGTTACTGTAAGCTTTCGTAAAACTTGTTTTGTAACTTTTATAAACAAACTCTTGGGGCCCCGAAAAATCGTGAGGAAACACTATTTTGGCGTGAGGGCGTGAGATGGACCTTAAAATCGTGAGCCTCACACCAAAACCGTGAGAGTTGGCAGGTCTGAAGCTGAGTTAAACCTCTTGCTGATACAAAGTTGATTACTGATCTGGCTTCCAACTTAATATTTGATTGAACTATATTTTGGGTATGCAGTTTAGGCCAGTCAATGCCTGGAACATTGAAATCGCTAATAATTATTAAAGAGACATCAGAAATCACAAACTTATCTTCAAGGGCTTCAAAGTATGATGTGAAAGCTGAAGGAGTTGTTTGAAGGGGAATATAAATACATATTCCCAATGATTTAAAGTTTATCATGTATTTTCTATTCCTGGGTAGTCATATTTGTGCGTAGATGTTACATTTTTAAATTTTGTTTATTAACAGCAGTCAGGACACCACCACCTCTACTCTTCAAAGTTAATACAGGGTCCCTATCAGTTCTGTAAATAAGGTAATTATTGTTGAAATAATGAGAATTCAGACTATTATCGGTGAACCACGTTTCAGTTAGACATACTAAATCATTATCACTACGCGAGATATTTTCAAAAAATTCAATTGCTTTGGTTCTCAGGCCTCTTACATTCTGGTAAAATAGAATAAACTCCTTGTTGTTAAGTTTCACACTGAACTAGTGAGAAGCCCCTCCAGGCGCTAAGGAAGAAGTTGGAGCAGATGTAGGCTTAGCAATAGCAGTAGAATTAGATGTGATGTTGCAGGTAGAGGTGCTTAGTTCCTCGGTAGTGGTTGAGTTACTCAAGATTTGTTCTGGGTGTAATTTACCATAGAAGGGGCTTATTAGGCAGCCGCTGGGCCAGAAAACTCTTCTAAAACCTAAACATGGAAGGAGGCATATGAATTAAATTTAGTTTTCAACTTCGTTACTTTAATTTGATCTAAGTTCAGTTCACTTGAAATGTATTCTACAATTTCTTGTTCTTGTACACTTGGGTCGAAACGAGTCACAAAAAGAGCTTTCATTCTTTTAGGTGCTGGTTTGGGTAACATTTTAAGTGTGGAAATGTTACGAATCCCAATTTTAATAGGCGTTTTCTTCATTTCCGTTGAGCGTTTTGTGTCACTGTTATCTCTTGTGTTGGACTTGCGCCTGTGTTCCACTAACGTGAAGGGTATACTGTCGACTCGTTCTTTGACATAGTGTAACATGACGCAGCGGGATTCCTGCTGACTGATAAGTAGGTCACGCGGCTGGCTGCGGTTCCCCGTGTCCCGTTGAGAAATTACACGTTCAGCTGTCTTGTGATTGGAAGAATTCTTAATTACTTGACTATACGTTGTATTATGGTCTTTGCATGATGATAAATGTTCCTTGATTTATATAATTTCTTGCTTAATTTTGACAGTTTCTTCTCTGGAATCAAAGAGTGGCATTTTTAGCACAAGGTTCTCACTTTTTAGTTCATCAACTTTGACACTTAGTGATTTCACTAGATTATATAGAACTTCCATATTTATTTGATCTGACTTTAATGGTTCGATACGCAGATCATACATAGCTTTATCACATGATCCCGACGCATTAGTAGTTTTTTTCGTGGGTGATCGAAACATACTCGGATGAGTTAGATCGTGATTAGTACACGCATCACTTAGGGTCGAGGGGAACCCCAAGAAGTCAAGTGAATTATTAATACTGGTTTGACACAAAACTACCGTAGGTATCACCCGAACATAGAGATAGGTACACGGAGCGCGATTGCACACACATGTCCGTCCGCTTTGAACACACGGCGGCAATGCTTAACTTTATATAAGCAATCCAGCGCCTCCGTTCAGTCAACACTGGGTTCGCCCCTGGTTTATACTTGTTAACCTTTTATACAGTGAAAAAAAACCAACACTTTTAAATAAAATTAATGACAATTTCTTTTGTTTTCATGGTAAATAAGAATAATAAAAATAAGCCCAAGGTAGAAAATTGTTTTCTATTATATAATTATTTTAAGTTATTAAGTTTGTGACATCTGTGACTTACAAGTTTTAAATGACCTTGATTTTCTTGCGTTGGTTGTGTTGGTTGCATAGTTTACAAATCCAGCCTTACATGTGTTTTACACATTATTTATGGTAACAGGTGAATATGAAGGTGTCTGTAGAAGTTTAATGCAAACAAGTAGTGTGTCAGTGCTTTTTTTTTTTGTTTGTGAATGCATAATGTAGTGGTGCATGTGCGTTTTTTTTCATAATTTGACGTATTACCCATTTTGTTATATTGCATTAAAATTCTAAAGTTTCACAGAATTCATAGTTTAGGTTACTTGTGTGAGCGTGCCACTGGAGTATTAAGAGTGAGTCCAACGAAAAGGTGATTTTTTGGCATTATGTGAAATTACGTTTTGCTTTGCCGTAATGTGTAGTATTTTCTAAAAAGGCTAGGTGTATGCAGATCTAGATTATTGTAACCAAAATGAAGGGTAGTTTAGGACTACAACATTTAAAATACGAGGGTTGGAACTTGAATAGTGGTAACACTGATGCAGAGACGCTATGCAACAGAACCAAATAATGTCGCTAATACCACACATTAGTTACATAGCCCACCTACTTTACCTCAGAGCAAATAGACTCTCCCTTCCCACATCATGCGCATGCACACTGACGAGAAGAACAGTCTCGTGTAGCTCGCGGTCGAATGTAGTGTTGTCACGTTTTCAAAACAGGAACGATGGCGTTGGATAAAGATTGAATGCGCCAGAGGTCATACAGCACAATAGTGTCAATAAAGTCTTTGAGAGACTTGCGAGGAATCTGCATTGCCTTACTGAAGCGGCGACACTGTCTGCAGAACACACTCATCATCTTGCAGGACATTGCTCAGCCGCACGCAGCGCACGCTGTGGCTAATTTGTTTGACTGCCGGAGCTGAGAAGTGCTGTATCATCCATCATGCTACACCTTGCGACTTTTCACTTGATTCCTAAAATGAAGGAACCACTTAGTGGCATTCGCTTCAGAAATGTTCCAGAGATTCTTCGGTCAGAAGACCGCTCCATTTGAAATATCAAGACAAAAGGCGCTGCTAAAGGTATCATACAACTTCCACATCGCTGGAAACGGGTTGCACACAATGCTGGTTGACGTCGACCCAAGTGTCGACCCAGCTCTCACTGCCCGTTATGCCACGCCAACGCCTTCTCCTGCCCTGTGTCATGCGTGCGCCGATTTGAGCAGTGCGGCTAGGGCAGGAAGGGGGGGGGGGGCATGCGAGATTCGCACGCGCCAGGGGAATCAACGGTGAATACGTAAAGACTGGACGCTGTGTTACAGCATGACATACCATTGTAAATATTTATTAACATTATTTTTATTGTAAATAATTAATTCTCTCATTTGAAGTGCTTATGTTTTGTTCTTATCATGTTCACTGGGCGACTACGTCACACCCGCCTGCGACACGTCAGGGGCGGCGCGGGACGCGAGGGAGGGGAAGGGATTAGCCGTCGCGCGCCGTGCCGCAGCGCGGAGGTGAGTTAGTCATTGCCAGGCAGGCGCGAGGAGCGGTCGCGTCACGAGAGAGTCGTGCCTCGAGACGGTCGCTGAGCTGTGAGCCAACCAGGAGTAAGTGCATCGCGACGCAGGCATAGGGGCAGCTAGGTGTCAACTTCCTAATTATAGCTTGTTCTTTTATGTGGCGAGGAATAGTGGCCTCTGCGGAGCATATATTTTCTGGCGGGGCATTTAGTACTACAAACAGTAGCCCGTGGCGTAGTGTGTTAGTATCGCGCCACCTTTCCGTGTGCCTCTGAACTACCGGACATAGTACGGTGCAGGTTAGCCAGGGCGTAACGCGGAGTATCAGGTCAGGGGATAAACTCTCGCGTCGCAGCGCGCCAACCAGACTGTCGCAGGCGGTGTGGGGACAGCCCCATGTAAAGAGCCTTGTATCAATAAATCGGGTGATCGTCGCGAACTGGTGGATATTAATTCTACGTCTTAGCTTGTCCCTCCCGGGTCACACTGGCCGAACCCCACTCTACCTAGTACAACTGAGCAACCGGGCGTCGAGCGACGAGGGAGGGCGAGCGGAGCGACGACATGGTGACTACATTGAAGAACAGTAAAAACATTGTAACATGTATCTCTTTTGAATCAGTTGTAAATACATATAGTTGAAACTGTTAAAAGTTCCAAACCTTTGTACTTTTATGTCAGTCAACAAATAAAATCTTGCAAAATAGATTTTTCTTTTTTACTATAATCTGTATAATTATTAAGTTGTGAAAGTTTTAGAAGTCAATCAAAACTGTGTAGTTTATTAAACAGAACAAGGTATGCAAAATTATAAACTAGTTGAAAATAATGTTAGAAGTCAATCAAAACTGTGTAGTTTATTGAACAGAACAAGGGATGCAAAATTATAAACTAGTTGAATATGTTAGGGTAATCTAAAAAATTTCCGGATGATAGCTAAAAGTAGATACTACAGGGCTATAGGGTTCATATTATATTTTGCAAAAAGCCCTTTCACAACATAGTAAAAAAACATGACATAAAAGTACTCTTTTAAGTTTTTTTTCCAAGGATTTTGTAGCGAATACGCCACGACATTTAAAATGTATCCTTGCAACAATAAAATATTAAGTCCCGTTTAAGACCAAATATACAAAATTTAATTAAAACTAAATCAATCACAGCCCGGGAATTACCTCATGCAATTAAAATTAACGCAAAAATTAAAGAATAGGCTTCCAAATGGAACAGTTACAAAATAAAAACTATATTTTAAAAACCATCTAAAATCAACTTAACTATAGCTTCACACACCTTCCACACTTACAATGCACAGTTCACAATAGCAACTCGCATAATATCTGAACGAAGGTTATGCCCCGCCAGATACAATTCGATGTAAAAAAAAAGAATAATGAAAAATATGTGTGTCTCATATTAGCCAAAGAGTAAGGAAAACTAAAACTGTTTTATAAACTAGGCTTCCATCCTATATTAATTTTTTGAGCAGAAAAATTATATTTAAAGGTAGCTAATAAATAATTTGGAATTACGTTTATCGGCATCTCTGATAAAGCTACTGGAATGCAGAACGTCAGGCAGTCTCAGCAAAAGCCAACTATATACTGAATAAGATTATAATAACTTGAAGTACGAACTCTGGGTAATTGAAAACTCGCATGCGTGCCTGATTACAGAGTGCCTCAGTAGCCCGACTCATATGGTGCCAATAGTTTTGGCATGCTCCTCTCTCCAACCAATAAAAAAACCAACAATCGTTAAGGCAAAACAACTTCTGGCACTTTCGTAACCACAAATCCACTCTACTGTCGCCCGGCCCTAGTGTCACCATTTAGGTTGTTGCAAAGCCTGCCTTCTTTTTTTCTTTGATACGACTCAGCGGTCACTACCACTAGAGTGGGCACAGCGCGTCACCTGTCAGACACATGATTAATTAAAATAAGACCCCATGTAGTTCTTGTTTTTCTCAGCTATGAGTACCACATCTCAGGACATCTACCGTATGACCGTTCCTCTCTTTCAAGCCATCTCATGGAATCTATTTTCCCACCCTACGCCAAATTATGAGCTCTAGGCGTAATCTACTGCCATTTTCAAAACTATATGTTAGAGCTTATTCTAATTACTAAGTTTGGCATTCAGCGCCCAGGCTGTAGACCATTCGGGATTTACTGAGTAAGGATGGTCTGGTAAGTTGTCAGGTTTATTACAAGTTTGTAAAAAATTACCCCTCTTCCGTAAATTTTCGTGGCGCTGGCGCCGATTCCTTTTTCTCCTGGGTACACCCCCTCTTTAGTCCATCCCCTTAGATTGCTGCCTCCCTTCTCCACTCGCTTGCTGACCAACAATCTCTGTATGTGCGCATGAGTTTTAGGCTTAGGGAGTGTGCTATGTAAGCCCCTAACTTCATTCGCTCGGAATCTTTTTAATTTTTAAACTTTCGGTATCCCTTTGTTATGAGCATGAAGCAGGACATGTTGTTCCTGAAAGTAAAATTAATACTGTAAATGTGTGGCATGAAATCGCGAAGAGACATGGCATGTGTTTGTTCATAGTTTTGGGCATTTAGTTTCTTCAAAATTGCTGTGGTTGGTCGGCCGGGTCTAACTTCCTCCTTCTTTTGGATTTAACTTTAGTATTGTCATTAGCATGTGTGCGACTTTGAAGACCCCTCGAACCATGTTGTGTTGTGAGATCTTGCATTTGCTAGTCTTTCAAAAGGTACTATATTTTCTTAAGTATTAGCCATGCTTGCCTTTTCATTTGTGTTAGGCCTCTGGTTTGTCATTCCGCTTATTGCATTTATTTAAATGCGTTTTTCAGCACACAATTTAGGATATTTATTTATTTATTATTTATTTATTTACTTGATTTATTTATTTGTATTCCATTGAGCCTTCTTTTGGTAGAAACCATAAGGATATGGAACATGTCATTTACATATTTACAGTTATACATTGCCGTCACCCGCGGTCTCGTGATCGAGACCCGGGGCAGTCCTAGTGTTTTTAGTGGCTCTTAATGAAATCTCCGGCGGGCGCCAGGTTAATTTGAGTATTAACCGAGATGGTCGTGGGTTTTTGCCCCTGCGTGTTCCACTAGGTTCGGCGGCTGTTGATGGTGGAAGGGAGTCCCTGCTTTTAATACGCACTGGCCCTAAACAGTGTAGAGGACTGTTTCCTAACTGTTCAGGGGGCGTCTACGAAATAAAGAAAACATTATTTAGGTGCTGGTTTTTATTCCCGCATCTCACAAAGTGTGGATGGGCACAAGTTACACAATTACACTTGACAAATACGCTGACACTACACACACTCGCACTGAATAATTAATTACGTTTTACTGCCGAAACCCGCGGTCTTGGCTTCGAGAACTGGGCGGGGCCTAGTGGGAAGTGGTGGTGTGTGGGTATGTTCCGGTGGGCGCCAGGCTAGCACAGTCGCTAACCAATGGTGTTGGGCGTGGATACTTTCTGCCCCGGCGTGGCCCACTAGGCCTTCGGCTGTGATTGAATTTAAGAGGGAGGTTTTCGTAGAGCTAGTTATTCAGTGCTGACGTGTCCCAGCCAGAGACCGTAGGTGATGGAGGGTTGTGGGGTTGAAAACCCCCGAGGTGTAGCGGGGTCAGGCGCTACCGAAGAGTTCCTTCTTGTCCGGCTGATGATTTCCCTGCCTGGAATGAGAGAGAGAGAGAGAGAGAGAGAGAGAGAGAGAGAGAGAGAGAGAGAGAGAGAGAGAGAGAGAGAGAGAGAGCAGTAAAAAAAACACCAATCCAATATTACTGCTGTATTTCCCTAGATTTCTCTGGGGTAAGGATCCCACCAGGCCAACATTGCTGGAGTAATATATCCCCCAGCCTGGTACAAAGGTCAGTGGCATACAGTGGCAAAATACAGTTACCCATCTCGGCACACTTCCCTAATTTAACAAATACTTTACAACATTACTAAGTTACACATGAATGCTCATTGGTGCCACAGTTTAATAGAGGCCAAGACACACCATTGTTTAGTCTGTATGTGTATAAATTATAGTTGCCATCTATGGGCGCTGGCTGAACTAACATTCCATAGAAGCACCAGGTCGGAGACATGTACAATGTCTTTCAGACAAGGGTCTGTTCCGGAAAGAGGTGGGTTTACTGGCGGGCGGTTGCAAGTCGGGCTTGAATCGGCCTCCGGCCGGACGACGTCATTACATTGCGGCACTTGCAAATAAGATCCCTACATGGGTTTGGGGGTCGTCGAAGAGTATGAGTGGGTTAACGGCCACTCCCGTGATAAACTGGAACTAGCTTCGTGCCCGGGCTCACCTGTGTGAGTTGCGGGCTCACGAAGGTAATATTAAGAGACAAGTAATTAAGTTTGTAGTCGGCAGGCGTCTGCTCGACGAATTATATTAAGTTCTGTTCGCGGGAGTCGGCCCGGACCGTAAGGTGACTGCGTCGCGGACTGTTGTTGCGCGACGGGCAAAAATTAACGCGGCCGGGTTAAGCTCTGCACTGGAAAAGGGCACGGGGGCACGCAGGGAGAGGAAAAAGAGGTTTTAATGAATTATAATATTTACCAGTATGAAGAATCAGGAGCACAAAAGTTGAAGTCTCCCCGCGGGATAACACGTCCGCCCCGGCCCGTGAGTAAAACTCTACTGCCGCTTTGTGCCGGCTTGTTGAGTTGGGGGGGGGGGGGGGGGGCAGGAAGCGTCATGATGCGCCGAACTTTCTAATGTGTCGTGTCGTTATTCCAAATTTATAATTATAATTAGACATTATTATTTCTAGAACCCTCGTAACTTAATGACATCTGTCTGAATTAGTTGGCAGAAGGCCTATAATAATAATACATAATAAAATTGAGATTAATAATATTTGAAAATATAAAGTCAAGCTGGAGACTGTCTGTCACTTGTTGACTACTCCAGTGGCTATTTGCAGGTGAAAACGGGGAGGTTAATTAGGTTGATTTATGTTGTTGATAATTATTGTCAGAGGCCGCAAGGGATGTTCCGAACGTTTATTAATTGCAGTTTCCCACGGGGAAAACCGCTGCACCCCTACGACACACTTTCACTCTTAAGGGTTGTTTTGATAATTAAAAATCACTTAATTACTCCCAGTAATTAATTATGTATAAGAACTGTTTGGCGGAGTTGTCTTATGGGCGTAATCTGTTTAAACACTCACCGACGTCGACGGCTCGCTTGACTCACGTGACCTGGGCTAGGGTTGCGTTCCATTAGCAGGGTTTAATACTGGCGGGTAGAGCCCAAGCTTTATGGCCTTCGGACGGACGACGACAACATATACATACAGTTTTACATGTACACAGTTTTAAATACACATACATATTTAGTTTTACATACATATAACTTTGATGTAAAACAAACAATGATAATTTTTTTTCAGATAATCTGAATTACAAATATTACAATATTTTTGTTATACATACCCATAGACATGATATGTTGACGCCAACCGCCGGTGCTCACTCTGGTCCGCAAAGGTCGTTATGTCACAACAACACTTACTCTTAAGTGCACCGAACACGCCCAAGCGTGATGTCCGCCGAGTGTGTAAAAGTGCGCCGCGACGAACACCAAGGCGACGACAGCGCCTGGCCGGGTGTGGCAATGCGCCAAATTAAATTGACGTCCCTCGGCTTCTGGTCCCCGTTTTCCCGTTGAAATAAATGTCCTGTTATGCCCGTACTGCCCTCGTCGGAGAGGTGTGGGTCCAGGCCAACGTGGCCGGGACCGGGAAAGGCGGGACCTGGAGGGAGAGTGAAGTGATTGCGAGGAATGTTGGTAGGTTGTCGCAAGCAGAACACGGCATTAACGAATTTCACGAGCCGTCTTTTATTAACGCTTATAAAGTCCTGCCGCAGCCTGGCGGAACCGTCGCGGAACAAGTGCCCTACCACGGCGACACGGACTCCCTGATGACGGGGCGGTTCTCAAATACGTTTCGGCGCGAATCGTAAAGTTTATTAATGCTAGGCTGACCCAGTGAGAGAGGGCCCGAAGACGGAGCGCTGTACATACGCGGCCCGTTACGTAATGTTCCGTGGACGGCGAAAAGTTCAGAGACTCGTAGCACCACGTTCGCGTTGTAGAAACTGCCCGCTAGACACGTCTCCCGATGACTCGTAAGTTAACAATGCTAAGCTGATTCGCGGTGGCAGCTCAGCTGCCGTGACCGACTGCGGACTGAGCGAACGTTCAATCCCGAGCGCAACGTGCGCGGCTCGCGGAGCAACGAACACGTCTGTCTCCGCTCGAGACCAGGACGCGACTGCCTCTCCCCGCTCGCCCGCGGGCCGGCGCCCGCGGGTGGCGGGGAGGGAGGGGAAAATCGGTCGGCGTGGGAGAGAGCTCCGTCCCGCGGCGCGCCAGGCTGCAATTACATACTATGGCGAAACACTTCAGAAAAAGTTATTGAATTATTTACAAAGACATACACGAGACATTAATTACACAGCGAACTTGCACAATGAATAATAAATAAAATAAGTTAATTACACACATTCAAATCCCTTAATCGTTTACAAATATATACACACTGAAATAAAAGATAAAGTCACATAGAAAAACACTCGTTGGCATGCTAGGGCGCACACGGGTGCGTCCCTGGCCGTCGCACACACTGGGGTTCACTGGGGGGGGGGGGGAAACATGCCCCCTCAGGCCCGCGTCGGTGGCCAGGTACGGCCTCTGTATCTGGGAGGGTACGACGACTGTCGTCAAAATATGTAATTATTCTGTCAAAAAAAAAACAACAAAATTAATAACAAATAAAAGATAATGAATTCAAGTAATCATTATGTACAAGTTTTCGATAATCATATATTTTCAAATATGTCATTTAAGTCCAAAACTGGTCGGAGCTGTTTTTCCGTGCTTCACGTGTCTTGGCGCGAGGTCGCACGGCGGTCTCGCGCTCAGTTGCCGTGGGGTCTCACAGGGGTCGGTCGCTCCGCGAATGCAGAGCCTTCAGATTTTGTGCCTAATCCAAGTCTCAGGAATAGTGTAAGTTCTTCAAATCCTTTATTCAGCTCTGCGCCGACCCCACTCAGTCGCACGTCTTTTCGTGTGACTCGTTAACTAATCATTCTATCCCAACAGGGAATTTCGCATTTATTACGTAATTTTCATGTCAAGAGTTTAAGGACAGCGTAAATGAGTTAAGCAGTTTTCCGGCTTCGAAGCCAAGTAATCATTATCGTCTAAGGTTCCTAGCCGGCCTCGTGTGTCGAGTTCTAACTCGTTAATCTACGTATTTAACCTTCATCTAATTTCAATGTGTAAATTCTAATGTGTTGAAGACAGTCGTCGTACCCTCCTAGATGTAGAGGCCGTACCTGTCCACCGACGTGGGCCTAAGGGAGGTATGTTCCCCCCAGTGCACCGGCTGTGAAGTGCTACGAGCAGGGATGTACCCGCGTGCGCCCTGGTACGTCAGCGGACATCAGGGGTGTTGTAAATAGTTATGTTTTGTATACACATTTTAAATAACCACAAGCCTCCACAATTATATATAACTCTTACGTCTGGTATAGTGTATGTAAATTTTGTGTAAATAATGAGTTTCTCTTTAATCTGTAACTTATTAATTAATTCATTTGTGTTTGCATTTCATTAACTAATTACTTTTTATATCGTTGTAATAATTCTTTAATTCGTTCGAGTGCTATGTTAGTCATGTAAACGCAGCCTTGCGCACCGCGAGGCGGGCCTCTCCCACGCCGGCCGATTTCCCTTCCCCTCCTCCGCGGCCCGCAGGCCTCGGCTCGCTAGCGGGCGGAGGAGGGCAGTGGCGAACCAGACGCAGAGACGAGCAGACGTGCGCCCGCTCCGCTCGGGAGACGCGTTTCTTAGCTCTGAGTTCGCAGTCAGTGAAAACGTCATGGGACTGCCTCAGAAGTCGAGCTGCTCTATATCAGTATTCGTTGTACCGCTGGACTTTTCTAAGACATTACATATCGTTTCGGGACTTTAGTCACATACGTCATAGGCCGTGTATGTGCCTCTTCGAACCGCCGAACTCTCTCGGTCAGCACGTGTATTTACTGTACCATTTCCGCTTACATGACGGGTCGCGTACGTGCTGTGTAGCACTGCTGAACTTTCGTAACCGGTACGATTCGCTACGGAGTTACCTTCTCTGTCTTTTCGGGTCGCATCTTGAGGCCGAGACTTATTTCCGGGAGTCCGGGTCGCGGCGGGGAGGAAGCTCGTTCCGCGACGTGCCGGCCAGGCTGCGGAAGGATTCTTTACGGAATAAAAGGGGCTCGTGGAAATGGACATCATCGCATTATCCTTGGTACCATCTACCGTTCCTCCTACCTACGTAACGTTCCCTCCAGGTCCCGTATTTTCCGGTCCCGGCCACATTGGCCTGAACTCACTTTCTCACCGACGAGAGCTACATGGGCAAATCAGGACAGTTCACCACAGGAAATTAGGGACCATAGGCCGAGGGACGTCAGTGTAATCTAACCACGTCATAACTGTGTAATAAGTGACTGTAACTTGTATGTTCATCTAACCGGACCTACGTACTTTTCGGGACATTAATGTTTTGCACCAGGTTAGATTGCAACTAACTGTAGAACATTCATTCGTATGTGGTTTTTTACATATTAACGTCAATCTATGCATAATCTGTTGCAGCATAGCAACTCCGCGACTATCCGCCGAAACTTTCACGCTGATAACGGCCACAGCATAAGTCCGCATATACCATTTTGCAACCTATCCTGGTCGCGAGCATCGTCTACGCATAGAGACTTGTGTGCCGCGACAGTCAGACAACAGATGCGGCCAGTACTTGGACCATTATGTGTAACAGTTCTTTATAAAATGCAGTGTCGTGTCAATCAGTTTACCATTTATTTATAAGGCGTCCTGGGTGGCCTGAACAGCCCGGGTGGATTTCGGACAGCGACGCGCTCCTGCCTGCAGCCACGAAGCTGAACCCCCGTTAAAACCCCTGAGATCACTTTGCAAATTAACAATTACCTAAAAAATCTTACACAGGCAGTGGAAGTGGCATCAAAGTCATGCAATTTCTTATATTTATTAAGTAGGAAAGAAAAAAAGCAGGATTTAGGTTATTAGGATATTGTTGTTAGGCATTATAGCTATACAAGAGAGTCTAGCTGTAACCAGAATGCTTCCCCTCTTTCTGCAGTATAGTCCATAAATTCTTTTAAATTGTAAAATGGATTGCATACAAGTGTATTTTTTATGGAAGCTTTAAATTTGTCTATGCTGCTGATTTCCATTATTTTGTAAGGTAAGCTATTAAATAGCAT
Organism: Bacillus rossius redtenbacheri; assembly: GCF_032445375.1. NCBI lineage: Eukaryota > Metazoa > Arthropoda > Insecta > Phasmatodea > Bacillidae > Bacillus > Bacillus rossius. The sequence goes on from NC_086336.1 coordinate 66,621,479, forward strand.
TCTGCTAATGTGCTCTATTCCTATTTCAAATTGAGTAGTGGTGTGTTGTATGGGTCTCAATATATTGCAGCCTCGAGTATTATGTTGATGGATATCTTTGTTTTGACGTCGTCCGACAGAAGGCCACCCTAAAGCCCGACCTGCAACTGCCAGTATCCGACCCCGTTAACAGAACGTGCCCCTAGCCATGGCCCACCCGAGTCAGACGAGCGCCGCGGAACTTAGGTATTATCAACGCCCTTAACTTAATCGGCAAGACAAACCGAGTCATGTACACGGCAAATTCACTACACTTTAATGAATACGCCACTTTGAATTAACAACACCGTGCAACACAAGTGCGATGTAGGAGTGCCCGGGCCACTCATGTGTAGTTTTTTACTAAAACAGCTGTGAGTGCTCCCCTTGCGGCCTTCAGCCTGATTTCAATAGTGTAATATGTGACTTAACTAACACCACCCCAAATTAGCATTTAACATTCGCCACTGGAGCAGATATCAAGCAACGAACAGTCTGCAGTGTGACTCTGATAATTCAAACTTATTTTATACAAACTTATTACATGTCATTTCTAATATATATATATATATATATATATATATATATATAGTTAATCATTAAGTTTTATTGTGTGAATTTAGAGCCACTTGCTTTTTGTTATTAATATAATTTTTTACGAATAACGGAACTTTAGAAACTCTGGCGTGACAGGGAGTTCACCCCTCCCCTCGCGCCAGGGCCAGATGCCAGTACAGCGCGACTCGCAGACCGGGACGGACGCACGTCGCACGGGGAGCCATCATCTCTTTGTCTTCACTGAACTTCCTTCTGGTAAGTATAGTCCAACCTCGAAACCTTTTTAATCACTCCCCGTGTGCGCCTGGTACTTTTTCCGGTGTAGGGCCTATCCCAGCCGCGTAAATAATCACACTCCCCGCACAACACATTGCGCCGGGCAGTGCAGCATACGGCGACTCAAATTAAACTCTCTCCCTCAACCTCAACTGGCGTGAGGACGTAACTTTAGTAACGGCGCGTCAGAGCGCCCAGTGTTTAATTACAGTGTACTTTATGTAGGGAAATCGTGTGAATGTAATTGCAAGTGTAATTTGCCAACATAATTAAACGTCCACTCCGCACACTCCGTGCGCGGCATGTAAACGACAGTGCAAAGACGTGTACATTATTTCTGAACCTCACCAATCTAGTTAGGGATCAGCGTCCTATGCTGTGTAGGGCCAATGGTACAGTAGGCATTAGGGACCCCTAACATCATCACCACCACCGCCGTTCCTAGTGGGCCACGCAGGGGCTTTCGGACCTCACGACCCACCTCGTGGCTAACCACCGCGTTAGCCTGGCGCCCTCCCGGACACGTTTCCCCGCAAGAAAACAGCCTTCCCGCTAGGAACACCGCCGAGTCTCGAACACGAGAACCCGAGCGACGGCAGTTTCTCTCAAATTTGGTTTGGTGTTTATAGCAAAAAATTAATGCTCTGTATATGAATTTATTTGTAAAAGTTAGTATTCCTAATTTTTTAATTTTTTTTCTGCAACAAGATGTTTTTTTTATCTTTAGTTGCTATGCGAATGGCTTTTTTTTTTGTTGCAATTTTTGAAAAGTTGCCACGCAAACAAGACACTAAACCAGGGTAAAGTAAACAATATCAGGGGTTTCACCCCCTTTTCTTTGGTGACCCAGCGCTCTAGCCGATTAGGCCTTACCGCCCTGGGCCCCCATGGGCTTGGATGCGGATACGCCGCATACAAAACCAGGAAGAGCGTTAGAGCTTTTGGCTATGCAAAGGGGCTGAGGCTACCCATCCCAGCTTATGCACCACCTCCGGCCCCCTACTCCACTCAGCTCACCAGCAAGTTGAGGTAGAGGGAACAAGGAGGCGAAACGAGGTAAGGAAATAAGGAGGGGAAACAACTCATTCGAGGCGGATATCTAAAGCATTTTCGGCACGCCGTTGATGTCTTCCCTTGGCGACCCCGGTGCCGGCTCACCATAAAACAACTAAGGGAAAATCCATTAGGACAAAATTACTAATTCCCCGACATTAAACAAGTGCGTCTTAGCGTGTGTGCGTGCGTGCGGTCCTCGCATGGAGCAGACAACGAACCTTGACGCCACTCCCGCTGCCTGGTTTTAGCTTTTTAATTAATTATTAGTATTGTAAAATATCTCAGGGTTTTTAACGGGGGTTCGGCCTCGTGGCTGCAGGCAGGAGTGCGTCTCGGAGTTTGTAAATTACGTTCAGAAATTACCTGGGCTGTTTAGGCCACCCAGGACGCCTTGAAAATAATTAATAAACAGATTATCAGAACACTGCACTTTATTCAACGTCGATACACTGGATGGTCCTTTTACTGGCCGCGTCCGTTGTCGTACCGCTGTGACACACGTAAACGCCGGCGAATAATACGCGCGACCAGGATAGGTTGCAAAGTGAATCGACGGGCTGAAGCTGTGGCTACGTGTCTCTGAGTAAGATTTAGCATACAGTCACGGAATTGTGGACGCGACAAATTATACAGAAAAGTTAACGAGTAGCGGAGTCCCTGTGATCAGGGTGGTTTGCAGCCTAGCCTGCGACAAAACTACAGACTCGAAAAGTTATGCAATCACGTCAGTGAGCGACGTACGCGTAAAGTCTCAATGCGTGGCAAGATAGTCACTTAAAACACACGTTGCCAATTACACTAAAACATGAAGAAAGTTACAATATGAAAGTTATTCAGTCTTTCACAAAATTCTCGACGATAACAATTAATGGGCTACTGGAGCCGAAAACTGCGTGCCAATATTACGCGGTCCTTAAACTGGACATGGCCTTACGTATTACGTTAAAAATCCCTAAAGGGAATTAAATATTAAGTTAAGTGTCGCACGAAGTATCGTGCGACTTAAGTGGGGTCGGCGCCGAGCTAATTGAAAGGTCTGTAGAAACTTACACTATTGCTGAAATGTTGAAGAGAAACTAGAAGTGCTGGCCCGACGTTCGCGGAGCGTCCGACCCCTGAGAGCCCGCGACGAAGACTGCTCGAGACCACCTGGCGGCCTCGCGCCTAAACGCGTGGAACGCGGGAAAACCGACCCGACCAGTTTTGGACTTAGAAACAAATTACACGACATATGCTTATAAGACAATTAGACATAATTACCCTTACATGAACCCTTCTTTTAAATTGTTATTAATTTGGTTGTTCTGATTAACAAAATAATCAAGAGTTTAATTAGGCGCATTGCCACACCCGGCCGGGCGCTGTCGTCGTCGCGGCGTTCGTTGCGGTGCACTTTCTTACACTTTGTGAAGATCACGCTCGGGCGTGTTTGTCGCACTTCGGAGCCAGTGTTGTTGTGGCATAACGACCTTTGCGGACCAGAGGGAGCACCGGCGGTTGGCGTCAACCTCATTAACATTCACCGCGGCCACTGGCCTTAATTAAAGGGCCTGTGACAAAGATCAAGTCGGATTAGGAGAAATCCCACTAATACAGTTCACAGGGAGACAATATGTTAATAAATTTACAGTCGCCAACTTGATGCCACAATTCAAATAATTAAATATTCGAAAACAATTGTTAATCCTTAAACACCCAATTACCAGGTGCTACCTTTTAATTGGGCACCTGAAACATGTTTTTCGCTTATAATAGAGCAAATTAAGTTCATGTTTTGCCGTCACCCGACCTATGTGAAAGGCCCGGGGGTGGTACCTGACGGGCGCTACGGGCGTCGCGGTGCTCTTGTTTTCCGGAGGGGCGCCAGGCTAGCGGGCTGCTAGGCCGTTGGTGTTGGGTCGTAGGTACTCTGCTTCCGCGTGCCCCGCCAGGTACACGGCTTGAATCTACCCTGAATGGCTCTCCCTTGATTGTGAAGGCCGCTCGGCCGTGTGGAGGACGGGAGACTCCGGAAAATTAGTATACACGAGTTGGTGAGAATTACCTTTAATCTAGTCCCGCTACAAAACACTCTCACCAACACTTGGCGACGTCTAGCCGTTACACAATTAACACAGAAAAAACATAACACTACGCAACACTAATGGTTACCGCGGCAGTCTCGCGGGACGCGGGTCGATGCTCACTGGAGACGGCCAGCGCCGAACATTAACGGGTGCAGGGGGGGCTCTGTGAGCGGGCTCCTAAATTCGGCGAAACACTTACGTGAGTGATACGATCTGCAGCGTGGTATCACGATGAAGACGGTCGGGATAGGCCCGGTTTTGTAAAATACGCGCCGAGTCGACGTGGGCAGCTATGAATTAATAAGAGGTTTGAATTTAAATATTTAGTATAGAATAAAATAACCACAGAAAGAAAACTTGGATGCTGCCCACGGACACACATCTGTTCCCGGCGCGGAGTGGTTCGAGACTGCCGGACATGGCCGCCTCGCAAGGAAGTGAAACTTTCTCTTCTTTGTGAGTCGGCGTCAAAAAACTTATATTAACTTAATTTGCTCTATTATAAGCTAAAAACACGTTCCAGGTGCTCAATTAAAAGGTAGCACCTGGTAATTGTGTGCTTAAGGCTTAACAACTGTTTTATAGTAGTATTTAATTATTTGAATTGTGGCATCAAGTTGGCGACTGTAAATTTATCAACATATTGTCTCACTGTGAGCTGTTTTAGTTGGTTTTCTTCTAATCTGACACGATCATAATCACGGGCATTTTAATTAAGGCCAGTGGCTGCGGTGACTGTTAATGAGGTTTGTTGTCTATTGGGGTCACGCCCGGGGCGCTCGCCTGACTCAATCCGGCTGGGCAAGGGGCGCGCTCCGAAAACGGGATACGGTACTGGCGGTGCGGAGCACGGGCTTAAAGGCCATGGTCGGTACGACGTCAGTATTGACGCCAACCGCCGGTGCTCCCTCTGGTCCGCAAAGGTCGTTAGGTCACAGCAACACTTACTCTTAAGTGCATCGAACACGCCCGAACGTGATGTCCGCCGAGTGTGTAAAAGTGCGCCGCGACGAACACCAAGGCAACAACAGTGCCCGGCCGGGTGTGGCCTTGCGCCAAATTAAATATGTAATTATTCTGTTAAAACAAAAACAACCAAATTAATAACAATTAAAAGAGAATTAATTCAAGCGAAATTATGTCCAGTTGTTCAATAATCATATATTGTGAAATATGTATGTCATTAAGTCCAAAATTGGTCGGAGCTGTTTTCCAGCACTTCACGTGTCTTGGCACAAGGCCGCAGGGCGGACTCGCGCCAGTTGTCATCAGGGACTCGCAGGGGTCGGTAGCTCTGCGAACGCAGAGCCTTGAGATTTCACGCCTCATCCAAGTCTCAGCAATAGTGTAAGTTCTTCAAATCCTTTAACCAGCTCTGTGCCGACCTCACTCAGTCGCACGTCTTTTCGTGCGACTCGTTAACTAATTATTTTATCACAAAGGAGGTGAAAGTTTCCCTTTTTTGCGAGGTGGCCATGTTCGGCAGTCTCCAACCACTCCGCGCCGGGTCAAGACGTGTGCCCGTGAGCAGCCCTCCACTTTGTTTCACCGTTCGTTCATTCTGTAGTCACTTTAATATCTAAACCTTTTCTTTTACTTAATAGCTGCTCACGTCGACTCCGCTTGTATTTTGCGGGCCTGGGCTTATCCCGACCGCCTTTGTTAGTGGTTCCGCACCATGCCGCGGTCCACGCCGCGTACGTCACTTGCCAACTCCAGCCAACACGCTGTCGCTAGACCGCCGCGCATGTCGTAGTTACGGATATCACCCCCGGTAATGATGTTGGTTGCGTTCTATGTTCGGGTCGGGGTTCAGACCTTGTGGCAGGGGGAAATTATCACTACCTGTACTACAATCAAAGTTCGTCAGTTTGTGATACAACGATTTATTTAGCCTTTCACACAGTCCCTTTACATGGGCTGCTCGCGGCACAACACCCGTTTTCTCCCCGAAGTGAAGTTCGGCTGCACGTGTTTCGGTGGGCAGGTGCCAAGTGCGAGCTGCCCCCGTGGCCTTACGATATGTACGTTAGAAGAACTCTCTATGCCCCTTCTGAATGATAGCGAAAAAAAAAGTCAGTTTGAATGCCAGCGCCGGAGACGTGGAGCCCATCCCGTTGCGGTACGCACATGTCCGCCGATACGCACAATGTCTATTCTCATGGAAACAAGAAAAACCCTTATGTACAATTGAACTATTTACAAAGATGAATGGCCGCGTAACCCGTGTGGTCGTGAAGCCGCAATTCCCATTGACACGATCTCACCCGTCGGTGCTCTTGGCTCTGCGACACTAGTCTCGCCGTGCGACTGCCTCGTCCAGCCGCCAGATGCCAACTGCCCTTCTCCTGCCGTGCGTTTGCCTCTCCGCCCATCCTACCCCCACTTCGCGACACGTGCAGCGCTCGGAGTGATTCCGGGTGTTGGCCTCGGCTTCGTCGCCCGGTGACAGTTAACGTAAATATATCACATAATATTTTAGAAAAACATTTAATAATTACAAAAGTTTACGGAAAAAATAATACATAAAAATAACACATTACACATTATTAACTATAAAAGTATATTCCTCATAACACATTATCATTGCGTGGGACAGGCGAGGATCAAGTGTTGGCGCAGCATAACGGAATTTATGAGCAGGGGAGACACTTGGGTCGACGTCACGCATACACCTGCCGGCTGCAACCACAAGTAAGTGTAAGATGCAATTTAAGGTCACGCTCACTGAGCCACCCTAAGACAGTTAACTTTCGGTACTGGCTGTCTCCAGAACTCTCGTAACCGCGCCCCGCGAGACTGCCGCGGCAAATTCATTGTGTTATATTTGTGTCGTGTTTAGTTATGTAATCAGTGTTGACGCTGTCCGACCGAAGGCCACCCTAAAGCCCGACCTGCAACCGCCAGTATTCAACCCCGCTAACGGAACGTGCCCCTAGCCACGGGCCACCTGAGTCAGGCGAGCCACCAACAGACATGGTAGAATCCGGCCCCACAATAAACAGACTGACATTACAGTCGACCACTTTGATAAAACGCACACAGAATATAAACCACATTACGTATAAGTTAAATGTTCGCTTAATGAAAGTGCGACGTAGGAGTGCCCGGGCACTCACGTGTGAAAATGTGTCGATACGTGTGTGAGTGTTCCCCTGGCGGCCTTCTACCTAGATTAATTAAGTATTTCATGTGACATAATTATTACCCCCCTTTTGTTTCGTTATTACCCCTCATTGGAGCCGTCCGGCAAGAGACGAACAGTCTCTGGTGTGACGTATAGTTTAAAAAACATAATTCGTAAACATACTAACTCTTAATTGTAGAAGGGGTGAGTAATGTTAATTTAGCCTTAATAATTAATGTAGGAATTTAGCGCCCTTAAAATCTCTTGTTAACCTGTTAAATTGGAAAATAACGTAATGAGGTCAACCCTGGCGCGAGGGTCACCGAGCCTCGGTCGGACGCCATGACACAACGGCAGTACAGCGCGACTCGCGGACCGGGGCGGACGCATGTTCTATGGAGAGACATCATCCATTGTCTGCATTGAACTCACTTCTGGTAATTATAGTCACTTCCTCGAAACCTCTTTTTATTAATCTCTCCGTGCGTACCCGGTCCAAATTTTCGGTCCAGGACTTAATCCGGCCGCGTAAATTTTAAAACCCTGCACCACACTTGGTCTGCGGGGTAGTTTTTAGTATACGGCATGGGCCGCCTCCCGAATCACAGAACTTGGATTAAAGTCAGTCGCCCCGGCACTGACAACACCCCGTAAGGGATCTTGGACGAATTTAGCTGCGGTCCGCGCTCCACTACAGTGGACACGAACACCGCCTCGAGACATAGATATACGGGATTGGCCCCCTCGAATCGTCCTCAACCCTCTTTAGTGTAACCAGGCTCAGAACCGCCTAGTGCCACGCTAATACGTAACATTTTAGTAATTTTGTGCGACGCCATGAACCTGGGACATCCTTAAATAAACTTGTGCGCCGCGCCACCACGTAACATTTTTGTAAACTTGTGCCACGCCTTCATTACGGAACTTTTCAGAATAACTTTGTGTAATTGTGTAACTTATGTATTGTGTGACGTCACCCTCTGTACGACGTGGTGTGTAATCCACTGTATTACACCAAACCCACAGTCGCATGAATAAACGACGCACGTCATTTGCCGCATTAATTCAACGCCTAATCAATTAACCATACAACTTCCACCACCGAGTAGGGAATCCCTCATATCCCACGCAACACCGCCGACGGTCCTAGTGGGCCATGCAGGGGCAACCGACCCCACGACCCACCTATCGACTAGAAACAGAGCTAGTCTGGCGCCCACCCGGAAACACTACATCGACAACAGCCATTCCCGCTAGGAGCCGCACCGGGACTCGAGCTTGAGACCCCGGACGACGGCAGTGTATGTTAATGTAACTGGACAATGGGTCAGACACCGCATAGCACATTCACATAGTGTTTGTAGCAGTTCTGCCACCGCGTAGAGTATGCATAGGGAGTACCGAGTACCCATGCGTACCACCGGAGAAGTATGTTAATTAAACGCAAATCAACATAACTGGTGTCGCTTACGATTATTTCGCGCCACCCCGTCCTCCACACGTCCGAGCGGCCTCAGGGAATTTCAGGTTAGATATCAAGCCGCGTACCTGGAGGGGCACGCGGGGGCAGAGTACCCACGACCCATCATCAACGGCCGAGTGTTCCACTAGCCTGGCGCCCCCCGGACAACAGCAACTCTTCGATGCCTGTAGCGCCCGTCAGGTACTTCCCGGGCCTTTTACAGAGGCCCAGTAATGGCAATTTGTGTCAAAATTGCGACAGTTTGTTTCTTGCCTTAAAATTAAGTGACAAACTAGGGTGCGATTAATATTAAATAATATTGAATGATAATTATTCCTTTTCACTCTGTGCAGTGTACACAGCAACCATACTTATCTGTTTTTGTCCGGGCGTGATGGTTACAGGCTTAGCTGCTACAAGAGGTACGATACAAAGTTTTTATGGTGAATTCTAGAAGTAGGAGGGAAAATACTAGGAAATTTTTAAGAGGTAAATAAAGATGGAAATGCGAAAAAATTCTATGGCTTTGAGAACAATAGGAGATTTGAACTAGTTTAAAAGGGGTGTGTGTTGGTTAGAATTCTAACTTCGTTTTCTGCGAAGAGGGGTAATGCTTGGCCCAAATGCAACAGTAATCAATAATAATAATTTTATCAAACATCCAACAAGTGGCAAACTGTTCCTTAGTTTTGGTAAATTTTCCAATATTATTTCAAATACTTAATTCAACTATTTTTTGAAAATGAGAGCTTGAAATTGACAAGGATTTTACCAATAATATGTCGACTTTCGTTAGACTTTATGTGTAAGTAAAAGTCTGTTTATATTATGATTGTTTTTAAAGTCAATTAAAAATATTCTTATCGATACAGACATTAAACTTTCATTCCAAATTAAACTTTTCCTGCATTTTCATAAATGGTTGATGGCCAGTTAAATAATAAGCGTTGATAAGTAAAAAAAGTAATAAAATAGTTGTGTATTCACATTTTTCATATAAGGTGTTTTTCTGTTTTAAAGCGCATACGTTTATACACTAACTTTTAATACTTTAATTCTTTAATTAAGTTTTAATAGAAAACTCATCTTTATGTATCGGTGCCACTGCTGACTGCTCACTAACCACCATCGTTTACTTCCGTGATACCAACGAACGAGTACCGCCATTTATGTTGTAGAGTAAAAACATTTGTTGGTGATTACAAGATTTCTTCGTTTGTTTGAATGAACTGTGCAGTAAAAAAGTAAGTTGTGTTGAAAAATATATTGTTTTTAACTTTGAAGACTGTATGATTTTGTTTTATGTTCGGGTTATTGGAAGTTTTGAAATGTGTTCTGAGCCCGTAATGTCAGCTGGGCTCTATAACAACTTACATTTACAATTTCACTTGGCATCCGTAAAATCTTTTGTTAATACTGTTTTTCCTTAGTTAATTTCTTTATAAATTTTTCTTGATTAAGTGTGTACGTTATTTACCTGCGATCGCACTTATATTACTTTACGATGGATTTTATGTAAATAGGTTTTATAGATAAAAAATTGATATTTTTTAAACTTTGCTTTGTAAATTCTTAAAATAGGTGTGTGTAAAACTGTATATATTGAAGCCCTGTGTATATAAGAGAAGTGTATATATTTTTGTGACGTTGATTTTAGACATTAAAAAACCTTGTTACTGGTCTCAGTGTGGCCGCCTAGTCGGGCGCACTAGTTCTAAGGATTTCATTGGCTCACGTATCACACGCCTTCTTGCTACTGGTCTCAGTGTGGCTGCCTAGTCGGGTGCACTAGTTCTAAAGCTGGAATCACAATGTCCCGACGGGTCCGACACGACAGGCCCGACAAACTGTCGTGCAGCATCTCAGCACGACAGATTTAAAAGCGTAGGGTCACAATACCACGACAAAAATAACCCGACGATTTTCAATTTGGACTTCGACAAATCGTGCCAAGCTAATTACTTCAATTAAAATGCATTATAGAATGCGCTATAAACAAAGTAGGCTCTTTTATTTATTATTGACAGTTGAAGTGCTAAAAAACATTTAGTCATCTGCAATACGAAATAAGGTTGCCCACTTTTCGTTTTTGCTGCTCTCTTTTCTCTAAGGTAGGAATCTCTAAGATGCCGCCATTTAGTTTTGCAGAATGATGCTGTTAAAGTGAAACATAATTAGTAGTAACAGCTAGGTATCCATAAAATACTATCATAATTATCTTGAAACAATGACAAACAAGGCATTTATTTGGATTACTTTTTTTTCACAGGTTTATTTTTAAAAACGAACTCTTTATTTTACTACTTCCAATACCTCATTATTAATACAGAAGTATAAATTATTAACTTCACTTCGTAAAATGGAGCGAAATAATTTAGTGAGCTGGTTTTACATTTGCTTTAAACATACCATTCACATCTTCATCAACAAATTGGTTGGCAATTTCTGTCCACGCCTTATCTTTTTTTGATTGATTTTTAAGTCCTTTCCATGAATGTCATAGAGCTCTGGATAGCTCTGTACTTTATAAATTAACTCTTCTTCACCAAAACTTTCCATTTCTTTCTTTACAATAATACAATACACCAGACCTGAACCACCTGATGCAAAGTTTACAAACAAGTAAAATTTCATTTTTCTCTGTTTGACTACAATGTACCACAGTAGGGACATTTGAGCGAAATTTCATTTTATTCAGTTCACATTTCTTTCGTGGCATGCGTCGTGCACACCCCGACATGACGCAGAATAGAAATAGATTCTATTTTTGTCGGGCTGTCGGAACTGCGTTTTCGTCGGGCTGACGTCACTACAGCCTTGTTTCTCATTGGTCGCTGCTTAAATTCTGTTGTTGTCGGGTTGTTGTGTCGCACCCGTTGGGGCATTGTGATTCCAGCTTAAGGATGTCATTGGCTCACGTATCACACACCTCTCGGACTCTACGCTCTCGGCACTGACTTGCGTGCAGTATTGCGTCTGTAAAGGCCTGTCTACTATTTCATTTTCCTAAATTGTGTTCGACGGATACTGATCGCCGATTGGTCTACATGACCCTTTGACGTCGTGGATGGTGTGGGCAATGGTCCGAATCTCCCTGGTCCGAATACATTGGTGAACTTGTACTTTTTGTGATAATTGCTGTTTCCGGTTCCCGTTTCGAAAAAGTATACAGAAAATAACTGGGGACTGTATGGTAGGAAGCCAAGTAGACTGATACAAAATATTGATTAGTGCTGTCCGTTTGTGACCATCGCTTTAAGGCAGAATACAATATTATTTTTGCAGTGCACTTGGAATTCATTTATTGGAATTTACTTTTGCAGTATGAAATAAAGAAATATTATTGAACTCCCACAACTTTCACAAGTTAAGTGAATATGCTTAAACTTAGCTGCATACTCATTTACAATGCATTAAACTAATAAACAAAAACAATGGAGAAACATTTATTTTGCAGCTCTATATACTGCGCTGTGGTGACTACTTTAGAAAGAAGTAGTCAAGGGTAACTTTGCATTGATATTTAGTTTGTCAGTGAAATTACTTATATTACATGACAGGGTGAATAAGAATAAAGAAACACTTAAGGCAAAGTAAATTTTGAAAGCAGCAACTTTTAATAAATATCTGAATATATATCATATTTATTTATAATGGCTTACCTGTAGTGTTATCAAATGCTAAGCCAGATATGGTTGGTTACAGTGCTATTTGTTTATGTATTGATGGTTTTATTTAGCAGGTTTTATAATTCCAAATCAATCGTAGATTGACTCAAAGGATAAGAACTCAAATGGAAGTCCGAACCCGTTTGTGGGTGGAATAGAACAAGATACTGCGGATGAGTTGTGCTATGATTGTGCGCCACAGTGATGCCTTGTCTCACAGACTCTCGCTCACTCGGCAGCCAGCGCCTTGTCTCACAGACTCTCGCTCACTCGGCAGCCAGCGCCTTGTCTCACAGACTCTCGCTCACTCGGCAGCCAGCGCCTTGTCTCACAGACTCTCGCTCACTCGGCAGCCAGCGCCTTGTCTCACAGACTCTCGCTCACTCGGCAGCCAGCGCCTTGTCTCACAGACTCTCGCTCACTCGGCAGCCAGCGCCTTGTCTCACAGACTCTCGCTCACTCGGCAGCCAGCGCCTTGTCTCACAGACTCTCGCTCACTCGGCAGCCAGCGCCTTGTCTCACAGACTCTCGCTCACTCGGCAGCCAGCGCCTTGTCTCACAGACTCTCGCTCACTCTGCAGCCAGCGCCTTGTCTCACAGACTCTCGCTCACTCGGCAGCCAGCGCCTTGTCTCACAGACTCTCGCTCACTCGGCAGCCAGCGCCTTGTCTCACAGACTCTCGCTCACTCGGCAGCCAGCCAGCTTGACAAGGATGAGAGGCTTCTTTCCTTGCCTTAATTCATCTTTTCACATTACTATTGGGTCATTGCGTGTCAAACCAACCAGTCACTCAACCTGACCATTTTAGATTTCTATGAAACTTACAGGAATCTGTCTCCATAATTATGCAAATATGAAAATATTTTCAAAACTTTCCTATCTCATTGCATTTTTGTGTGATTAATTTTCAAAATTTTGAAAAATCATTTAGTGGATCACCGATACATTCTCAATCTTAAACATCTTAAGTTGTGTAAGACTTAAGGAACTGTTGCACCCCTTATTTTAAAGAGCATCTTACAAGATGCTATTTGTCTATGTTGGTAAAAAATTTTGTTTTGAAAATCTCAAAAAATCTTTTTGAAAAATGTTGAGATTATTATTATTATTTTTTTAATTTTGAGGAATATCATATGATTTTGAGATATTATAGAAAAGAAATCCTGAAAATTTTAGAGTGGTATCTTTATGGGATCAGAGATAAAGTATGACAAGAGGTTATGTTCATGTTTATAATACTGGTTTATAATAAATTGTGTTTTTACATGTACATAACAATATAGGTTCTGAGTTATAAATTAAATTACATATATAAAAATAGTATATAGTCAAACAAAAGAAGAAAAAATGAAGAATGTTGCCTTATCACTGTGTGTGTGTTTTTTTTACTGTGCACTTACAAAGAGAGTCCGTTCAGACTTGTTTATTCGTGTTACTGCAGGAGTGTATGGCTTATCCCCACTCTGTTTTGGTTTTAGCTGAGTTCCCATTAGCTCTCAGTGAGTGAACAGTGGAGTAGGCCTAGCTGTCAGTGAACTTGGCAGTTTTTTGTATGAATGTGTAATTCTATAAAATTATTATTATTTTGTGGTAGTGAAATAAGTGTGTCATTTAATTACCATACATTTTGACTTTTATTTTGAATAATTGACTATATTCAGTCCTATAGCATTGTTAGTTATATTTCAAGGCTGGTTAATTAGTAAAAGGACATTATATTAAAGCCCATATTTATTAATTTTGATAATTTATACTAATTTGGGTTATTAACTATTTTAATCAGGGTTAGAAAAAAACATTTTTTTTTAAAAAAACCAAACATTATTTGTTTTGTTTTAAACCAGTTTTTTTTGGTTTAAACCAGGTTTTTTATTACATTAGTTATTTTAGTTCTCAGCATGTACAAATGAAAACCATACAACATCCTGCTTTCTGCCACTCATGTTGAACCAGAAAAGTTATAGCATCAAAGAACTGAAACCTGCACATCTGACTGGGACGTTACCACAGAAGGGGTATTTCCCCACAGGAGGAGGATTCTTCATAGAATGGTGTTTCTCATAGATTGGAGATTTGCAGTACTGTAACCATTCGAATGGTTTACAGTTTTTGTTTTATTATTTATTATTTTTTTATTATTTTTTTTTATTATTTATTATTTTTCATCATTTTGTGATTTGTATGTTAGGAGGACAACCTATTTTGACCTATTTAATTTCAGGGTCTTGTGAATTATAATTCCTTGGAATTTTATTCATTTTGCATAGCTTTGCACACACACATTGATTTTTTCTTTAATGGTTTCATTTTCTAATATTTCACCACTGAGGAAGGACTGGGAAGTCTTTACAGCTCTTAGGTTGCTGTTAGCAAACAAATTCAACAGCGTTGTTAATTAGGAGGAGGAACTAAAGAGATGCCGTCGGCACTGCGGAAGGAAGACGTTGCTCCAGCTGTGGCTGGCCAATTCCTTGGTCGATCGCTCGAGGAACAGAAGATGTGCGTCCGCTATATAATTGAATAGATTCATCTTCTGAAAGTTTGTGAATAGTATTTTCTGACTCTGCACGTCAGAAAATAAGTTTTGACGTCTCAGTGAGATACTTCATTGTCTTTCGATTTTGAATATTTTGTGCTTCACGATGGAGCTTGCAGCATCCTGCAACAAACTTTCTCGACGTTTGGTGAGACCAAATTTAACTACAGACTTTACAGGACCAGAGGGACGCCGATCTTCGCTACAGTTCCTGATAGCATCGTCATCGCTGTAGTTTGCAGTATCAGTAGAGCCCTCCTGTTTCCAGTGTTGCTGCATACCACCTAGAGGTCCAGAGAGAAGAAGATTTGCTCCCGACTACAGCAGCTAGTTTCGGCATTATTTTATTGTGTCTCCTGCCACATTACTAAGCTTAACTAAGTTGTGAACTACGGTTGTCCTCTAACATATCAAGGTCTAGAACAAATATATGCATGGTAATGATCTTTGCATTAGCCGCATTAATAACCTTCAGTCAATGCTAATATTTAAATAAAATTAATATATCATTATCATTTGTTTATTCTTGAAGTATAGATGGAACCGTATTGAATTGAATTAAAACATAACTTTTATGCAGCGATACCAGAAACACACAATATACACAATATGATATTCAATAGTAACATCCACACTTTTCCTGTCGCACATTCAGTGGCGTGCTAGCGGGGATAACCGGCTGCTAAGTGCACCAGCAGCATCCAATCCTGACGCCTACGAGGGAATATTCCACTGTTTGGCCCGACACGCACAAACTAAACAGATTCTTCACAGAATTGGCGCCCAATGCCACAGTATAAACTGATCTCTTCACAGTGCAGTCTGGTATTTTCCTCAATTAGTTTTTTTTTAAAATAATACTTTTTTTGATGACTATTCACAAATTTAATTTTAGAGAATTATTTAGCTGGGTATAATTTACTACTTATTCAGATAATTTAAATTATAAGATCTATATTAGTATACAAATTTTTGTTCCTGTAATTCACAAGTAAAATTAATAAGCAAATTATTGTTATTAGAGTGGAATCAGCTTTTTAATTAAAAATATTAAAATATTCTATTTAAAAATACATTATTAAATTTTTTTCTATAAAAACATGGTTTAAACCATTGTGGTTTAAACCATTGTCGTTTAAATCAGCCAGCCCTGATTTTAATAGTACATGATTTAATACTACTTATATGATTTTAACACAACATGGGTGAACCTGCTACTTGAAAACATTTGTTTGTTTATTTTTTTATTTCCGTTTAGGAAACCTGATCATAATTATTATACTAAAAACTAAGCTATGTAAATGCAAACATTTTGAGTCTTGATTCCAGTTTACATAAGGATGACAAAATTTATGCTGGGTCCAGTGAATTTAACCAATTCAGAAAACTATGTTTCTGATAACTCTGAACCACAATATATTTTGTATGCTTCTGAGAGAGTAGTACAAGATATTTTTCAACTCGAGAGAAATTACAGGCAGTTAATGCTCTGAGTAAAAGTCTTATAGAAGTATCTCCTATTAAAAAAGATGTTTATATGTGAAAACCTATCCAGATGGGAAAATTAAAGAAGTTATTGAAACTTTTTGAACCAAAGTATTTAATTTAAGTCAAGGTAGTCTTGCGTCTGTATTGGACAATTAAATAATTAAAAGAAAATTTTAATGCTACTACAGTCAGAAGTGTTAAAATGCAGATTTTAATAACACTTCCAGAAAGTTGGACCAAAAAAATTGAAATTCAAATTTGAAGTCTCAAACTTTATAGCAAAAAAAAAATGGCTGAAAAAGGTATAATGTCATTTCCGGATCCAACAGTGACTCATTCTGGTCAGAATGTTTGTTTTGGCAGGTACCTCCTAATTATAGTTTTTAATTTTCCTGTTTGGCTTTGAGCCCTGCTGAGTTGATGCCATGACAATCCTTGAGCTTGAGCGGGACAGAACGTCTTGTGAATTGTCATTAGATCTTCTGACTTTGTTTGCTATCAGAAGCCTTCCTCACGCTTAGTATGAACTAAGTCCGTGAATAGCAAGCAGCACTGTGTAGCCTTTTTTCTGCTGCTCTCGTTTGGAAAGTAATGTTTTTCCTATGATAATCAAGTTTGTAGCCAATGCATGTAGTGTAATAGCTCCTGTTCCTAATAGTTGGTTTAGCAATAAATTAGTTGTGTACGTCATCAATATTTTTCACTTCTTCATTTTTTATTTGATTCCCGCTATGATGTTTACAGCTTCGTGCAGTATGATTGTATTTTTGGTATGATGATTTATGCTATTCTACGCAGTTACATGTTGAGTCTGTTTGTACCAGATAATCTGCAGTTTTTCAACTGTAAAGTTATGTTATAAGAATAAATTGTTTGACGTAGTTTACTGGGACTCCCAGCATGCTTTGATCCAAATGTTTTGAGCAGAATACTTTTATAATATTTCATGATTCTATGGTTGGGGCACAGGGTGGGATAATAAAACCCTTAGCAAAGTTTTAGAACTATATTGTTGGCATAATATATAAGAGGACGTGGAAAGGTATGTCAAAGGTTATGATTTATGTCAGATTACTAAGTAACCTTGGAATAGTAAAATTGGGTTATATTTGGTTGAAAAACTTTCAGGGCCATGGGAAACGAGTGTTTTTTGATGTTTTTGGGCCCTTGCCTAAAATAATGAGTGCGAGTGGTTTCGTAAATGCTCAGGAGAGATGTGGAAAGTACGGATTTAATAAAAGCTTTAGTAGGTTAAGTTTGGATTTTCTCTGTTCACTGGTTCCAAGTTGGTTATTTCAAAGTTGAGGGTATTTTTTGATGGTTGATCCTGATTTATTGAATATTTAGAAGTTGTTTTCTTCATCTGTGACCAAAACCCGATCGTGCTAACATTGTTGTCTAGATCTAATATAGATTCATCAGTACGGGGGTAAATTAAAACCAGCAACATCCAATTGATCAAGTGCTAAGGAATAAATTGTTAATAATTCTGAGGTAATCACTTAGAAAACATCAAGACTGGGGAACGCGTCTTAAAAATGTCCGTTAACTCTGAACACTCGGCCACGACTGAATAAAAGGGTGAAGGTGTTTTAAAGTTTGATTCTGCATCAATTTATGAAAAACAAATTTTCGAAATGTGTCTAAAATGTAACATTTAAAGTAGGCTGTAGTGATGTCATCTCAATCTTTGTGTGACTGGGTGCATCAAAAGCCTGTTCACCATTACATGCAAACTACAAAACTAGCGAGCATAACACTGCTGTGTGTGGCAATGAGTGGTGACTTTATAATTTTTTATTAAAATATTGAAGATGAAGTTCCCTTTTCCTGCTAGCCCTATTATATTGCATATCTAATTTTTCATTTCTAAAAATGTCTGTTTAACACACATGTTAGAGTTTTTTCTCTGGCTAAATACTAATATTTTATTTGGAATTTGCTTACGTGTTATAGCTGTTAAAATATTTTTTGAGATAACTTTCAGAAATATTGAGCAGTTTTTAAATGGCACAACACCAGAACAAATTCACATTTTGTGACCGGTCTTGCAATAAAACATAGTTTAGGACATTTCCAAAAGGCTAGCGTTACTTTATCTAGCATTCATGTCTACTGAATCTTTACCGTAATAACTGTCTAATTTAGAAGATGGAGTTTTGAGTTTTCTTTAATAATTCAGCTCAAAGTTTGCAAGTATGTTGTTTGTTTGCAGATTTTAAATGGCGAAGAAGTTTTCTTCAGGGGACAAGGTGTTTGCGAAGGTGCGAGGCTACCCTCCATGGCCGGCTGTGGTGAGTACAAGTGTGCACTTATTCATGTTGCAGCCGTTACCATGGTACGACTTCTGGAAAATTTTTATCTAGTTTTTCATTTTATGTTTCATAGACCACAAAACTCAAAAGGTTTTGTGTGTTGTGTGTGTTGAGTGTGTGTGGTTTGTTTTGTGTGTGTTTTGCATTTTGTGTGTGTTTTGTGTTGTGTGTGGTTTGTTTTGTGTTGTGATTGTGTGTTTTTTGCATGTTGTGTGTTTGTTTTGTGTGCATGTGTAAACTTTTTATGGACCATGAAAACTGCAGTAATTTTTTCACAAACTACTTCGAACCTGATACATAGAATAAAGCAATAGAAAATCTCGGTCGAGTTTGTTAATGGGCAAAATCCAACCTAGGGAAAATTTAAAAAAAAAGCACTGTAACTCCTAAAATATGATGAATGTGATATGTTCGAATGTATTATAACTCGTAGGAGTAACCAAATTCTTTTGTCTAAATAAATGTTTGTTACGACCAACCATAACTGCAAGGGGTGAAAAAACAAGGGTTAAAGGACAAAAAAAATTCATAATTCCCTTAGTATGCAAACAATTAAAGCCATTCAAATTGTTTGTAAACTTTATAAATATTTTAAAGAGTATAATGTGTGGAGGAAACTGGGTTCGTAAGGCTTAGCCCAATTAATTGGTTCAGTTTTATTTATTACTAATGTCTACACCATAAATTTAATTAATGCACTGGTCATTGAAACATTAACACTTTCCCCTGGAGCTTGGCTGGACACTGGCTCGCTCTTCTGTCCGCCTCTGTCTGCTTCCTTTGCACACTGGCCTACACCGTGCCGCAGTATAGTCCCCAACCATCGCTCGTCGCACCCGACTGGATCGCCAGGCCGTCACGCAGGTATCGCCTCCCGATAGGTCCGGTTCGCTCAGCAGGGGCCACTTGCCCTCTTCACCTCTTGCTGATCGCATGGGTATCGCTAGTATCACTCTCTTATCTTCGCTTGGAACTTGCTCGAAACTCTCGCTGTAGCCGGCGTCGCTGCTTTTTATACTCTTGGCAGGCTTTCTGAAACTGACTTGGGGGGGGGGGGGGGGTTCGAAGTGTCACGTCACCTTGGGCTGACCCAACGCTCGAAAAGTCCAGAAAGGTGGTGTTTATTCGCGCCACTCCGCGCGGCGGCCTCAGGAAACCTGCAGTATTGCCAGGCTGCTAAAAGTGTCACTGACAATGGCCTGAGGTGGGACGGTGTGATGGTAGCAGAAAGGGGGAGGGTTGTAGCGACGACCCTTGTAATCCGGCGAGGCATGCGTTGCATGCCTTACATCGCTGTCCTGTCTGCATTTGTAACAATATTATCTAAAACTTTTGTCTGAAATGGTCAGAATTATATAATCTCAAGACTTTAGTTGTTTAATGTCTCTGTCTGTCTTTAGTTGTTAATG
Source organism: Bacillus rossius redtenbacheri (assembly GCF_032445375.1). Taxonomy (NCBI): domain Eukaryota; kingdom Metazoa; phylum Arthropoda; class Insecta; order Phasmatodea; family Bacillidae; genus Bacillus; species Bacillus rossius. The sequence continues at coordinate 66,641,459 of NC_086336.1, forward strand.
TCTCTTTGGTTATTGAAAACTTGATATCCTTTTTTGGTATATCAAAAAAGTTGGTTTGGTCAGAAAATGTCACTTTATTTCTGGTAAGTGCTAAAATAAAGTTAGATATGTGATTGTGATTGCTCAGGTCAGTGTATGAATAGGTAAAAGTGTGTAATCTGCAATGTTTTGTTGGTTTTTAAGTAAGAAATTTCCAAGTTAGATTTTTTATTTTATGTTTGAGTAGCTAAACCAAACTAGCAGCATTGCAAGCTTGCATTCGTTGCCATTGGAATTGTACTTGGCGATTAGGACTTGTGTTTTTCCATCTGAAAGTGCTCCGGGAAACTATGCGTAAAAGGACCAAAAGGTAAGGGCTAAATTCTGTCTGATGGTACAACCACACTGTCTCATATATGTACACTCTTCAAGAACATTTAGAAAAGCTTGGGACAATCTACAGAGAGCCTACGAAGACAAAGGTCTCACATGGAGGTTTGTTTAGTTGCGGAAATTGTTTGGCTACAAAAGCATGAAGAGTATGTGGTTATGTCACTTGCACAGCAGTTGACAGAAGTCAGCTCGCCGATTGAAGATGAGTTTTGGTGTGGTTCACCTCCAGAGTATGACCCAATGGTGATGGCCTTGGAAGGCTCGGGAGTTGACAAGCTTCTTCAAGAGGATGTCAAGCATTCTGGAATGCTCCAGTGATACAGCACACTTGTCTAGTAATAAAAGTAATACAGCTTTTTGTATACCAGATGATACACAAAAACAAGAATAAATTAATTTGAGATGCTTTAGTTGTAATGAAACAGGACATATAGCACATGATTTCCCGAAGAGACAAGGCAAGGAGAAGTCCAGAGGACGTAACAGGTCATTGCTGACAACATTATCTGCAAACGAGTGATGGTGAATGGTATGTAGACTCAGGTGCTAGTTGTAAGGACTGGTTGGAGGACTATCATATGATGACTAGTCAGTTAAAATAATGAAAAACTATTTAGTATTGGTTTAAGAAATGTAAATGTGTGCATGGGTAAAGAAGTCTTCCAAAAATATCAAAAATATTACATACATACCAGATTTATCAACAAATTTGCTGCCTGTTAATTGAGTGATTAAGAAAGATATGGAGTTATATTTATTGCAGAAGGTTGTCGAACATATAGAGAAGAAAGCTGTTAGTCATAATCAAAAAAAAATATGCAACAAAGAAAAAAATTAGAGGAAAATATTTTTTGGGGGTCAACAAAAAAATATCACCTTTGTTTAGCAAGAAGTGGAGAGAAGCTATCCAGCAAGAATTTCATTATATGGTATCATATTGCACAACTTGAGATATAATGCACCAGTTGGTGGAAGAGGCTTTACACAGTGATTTCAGCAGTTCCCTGCTGGTAAATAAGGCATGGATATGAAAGGTCTTGCCTCGTTGGCGCGACGCTCGCTGGTATTTCTAGCGCGGTATAGCCTCTAAGCGCAAGGCTCTGAACTGGCGCGCAGTCTTCTCGTTGTCCTTCTCGTTGTCGCAGGATAACTGTGAAACTTGAGCGGTGACCGTAACGTTATGTGGCCGAGAAATAAAGATAAGGTGTAATGCAAGTCCCTTAAGTGCTTTCAAGAATCTGTACCAGTTGTTTTACGCCAAAAAATTACTCTGAAAACATGTGTTTTAGCCATTTTAACTCTTCTAAAAATACAGTTTAAAAACTTTATTCGAAATCAAGAGTACTTTTTGGCCCTCAGCGAACTCTTTAATGCTTTTTGTAAGCAGACCCCACTCAGATATCTTGTGTGGTTTTGAAATAGCGTTGTTTTTCTTGAAGCTCTGCACATCGTATGTGTGCTCAGGTAGGCGGAGCCCTTAATTACTGTCATAAACACAAAAAGGTGGTAAAAAGCAAATGGGTTTTTAAGATCAGCAAGGAGCAGATGGGCGTGAGTCATCACAAAGCTCAGCCTGTTGCGAAGGGATTCACACAGCAGTGTGAATAGATTACAAAGAAACATTTTCACCAGTGATCAGGAATCCTACCATTAACATACTATTGGCTTTATCAGCAGAAATAGACTGGTACATTGATCACTTGGATGTCACAACAGAATTTTAAATGTTGAACTTGACGAGGAGGTATTCATGGAACAACCAGAAGGCTTTATCGTCAAGGAAAAAGAAATTAATATAAGTCTACTTAAAAAGGCTCTATATGGGTTGAAACAGTCATCTAGGATGTGGAATAAGAAGCTGCCTGCTACACTGATATAGGCTATGAGGAGTCGAAACATGAACCATGAGTGTACCAAAAGGTCGGTGAAAAAGGCAATGTAATGGCTGCTGTTTATGTTTACGATTTTTTATTTTAATTTTTCCAATGACAAACTGTTTAGATTCAAATAGAAGGACCTTGGTGAAGCCAGCTATTGCTTGGGAATGAGAATTCGGCATAACAGGAGTAAGGGAGAGATTATGTAGACCAGACAAATATGTGCTAGGAGTTTGAGGTAAGTTTGAAATGGCAGTCATTACTCTCCTCGATGTTAACCATAAGCTCGGAAAAGTAGCTGTAAACACGGATAAAAAAGGCTTCTCACACCTACAATATCAAGGTCTGATAGGCTGATAGGTTCACCGATGTACCTGGCTGTGTGCACAAGGCCATATGCGGTAAGTGTTCTCAGTCAGTTTACACACAATACAAAAAAGAGCATTCGAAATGTGCCAAAAAATTTTTGAGGTACTTGAAAGACACATTGCATCATTGCCTTGTGTTTAAGAGAACTGTGAGAGACTGGGCAAATGAGCAGGATAGGAAGACCTATTCCAGTGAGCAGTAGCTGCTGTCTCATGGAAGTCGAAGAAACGTGTACTGTAGCTTTGTCAAGCACATAAGCAGAGTATATGGCCCTAGCAGAAGCTACGAAGGAGGCCATTCACTTTGTGTACATGAATATTTGTAGTATTTAAGATGGCTCACAGTTAAATGATTTAATTTCAAATTTGACCACAATCAAATAATAAAATTAATTAAAATCACTATTTGCTTGTAGTTATTTTGATGATTGTAATTAATATACCCAAATGACCTCAGCAACATATTTTACAGTACCACATTCATGAGCTGATGTTCAAAGGGTTTCACAAGTATTTTTTTTAAAATTAAATAACTGGTTGGTATTAATTTGCATATTAATACTATAGTAATAAATATTAAAAATTAATATATACATATAGCAATACATTAACATGCAAGGCAAGTTTCCCATGTAAAATGTAAATCATTGCAGCAGCATAACACAATTTTTTTTTCATTTAAAGTAAAATTTTGTTCCCTTTGCAGCACTCAGACATGTGTATTTTGTACTGAGAAGATTCTGATTTGCTGAAACCAATTGGATGAAAATGGCTGCTATCCAGTTCCATCAAAGAAATGATGTTTTAGTGACATTACACAATGTCAAACTCTCTTGTACGAATCAAATTGGGAGCAGTTAGGTAGTGTGAGAGGCCCTCAGTGGAGACGTGTAGCAGAGGGGTGTACAGGATGAGAACATCTCTCAGCAGGGTGTGCGAAGGTGTTTGCAGTCATGACCGTGGGAACCAATCACAGCCCTGCGCCAGAGTCTGGCGCAGGGAGGTCTGGCATCCCTAGAGTGAACCGTGGTTTTAGCCGATGTGGTTGTGTCGAGAGAGGCAACTGCATGCGATTGTACCACACATTCGTGCACATTGACAAATGTAAAAATTTTTCAGAAGCCAATCACTGACTATAAAATGTTTACTCAAACTATGATTGCATTTAATCATTATTTGTAGCAATTTGAATTCAGAGAATAAAATATTTTTTATAACTAAAAAAAAATATCTGGGCACTTAGTAAAAAATTTTTTCAAAGTCCTAATGACCAGAAAGATGTTCAATGTATTCATATCTGGTTGGGTCATATGAAGCACACATTTTGTTGTGTATGTGACAATTGTGGATGAGGCCCACTTCTTTTCTTTGTGAACTTATCAAATTTTGTAAACAGTGTTTCTTTATTTGTTTGAAAACTCTTATGTATTGAGGAGGCACAGTGTTAGGCCACAGGACTGGCATTCCAGGCCGGGGTGGTTTCCTGCTGGAGGCGTGGCCCATTCCTCCTCCGATATCAGCCACCTGTCTACAACATAGCATACCTTATTTTCACCAGAAATATTTTAAGTCTATTTTTCTCTAACTTCATCATATTCTACCACTTTATCAGAAGGTTGCGTGGTCAGATCATGTTGGGGTCATCATCCTTTCACTGCCCGTGCTTTCCCAGTTCACACTTAACCTTCAGGTGATAAAGCAGAAGGCAATAACAAATTAAAAAGGGGATGAAAGTTAAATTAGTTAATTTTAATATTATCAGCAAAACTTCACAAGAATGTACTTTGAACAAATCACAAAACAACATTATTATAATAAAATTCAAACAAATTAAAAAATATAAAAAATTATGAAATCAAAACTTCCTTCACTGAAGTTAGTCTTTTAGCAACAGCAGTGCAGACAGGAAGTATCTCTCATACATGTAATACTAACATGCACAACTTCATCCCATATACAGAACACTTCCCGTAGATAACTACTATTTCTCTCCTGCAAATTATCAGGTACACAGCTTCTTCCCCTTACTAACCTCCAAGTTGGCCTCCATGTTTTTTTTACAAAAACCAAAATATTAATACAGATTCATTTAAAAGACTATCATTCATGGACTCTCATAATATCAAAGTTATTAATGCTATTACCTGCCAGGTAACATTCCACATTAGAATATCACAGTTAGCTCATTACTTAATTATATTATGAGGATATCGGGACTAGCTTATCACTCAATAATCTTAGCACCATAATATTATAATATTATTTTACAATCTTAATAATTTAAACATTTAATTTAAAATATATAATTAAGACGTAATACCAAAAACATCATACAGGATAATATACTAGAATTTGTACTCTTGTTCTTAATTACAATCAAAGTTTATCAGTTCTGTGAGTGCATTCAATGCCACCAGTAATATATGTTGTGTGTGGTATCCCTAACCAATATTAAGGAATTCTCAAAGAATTTTCCAAAAAACTCTAGATAACATCACCTTTATGATCAACAATTTCCTACAGAGTTGCAAATTTATTCTGCTATCTGTGACCACACCAATTATCAGCAGACTCAACAAATGTAGCCTATTATAATTTTAATTATAGTTGAAAATAGAGTTTGTACTCAAGTCATAGAAATAATTTGCTTCTCCTACTTCATAACCTAGTGGTCCAGAAAAGTTTGTGTTCATCTAATTAACCATTTGTCAGGTTACTGAGTATTCTTGTAAAACTCACTATGATTAAATACATAACAACCCAGTAATTTGTAATAAAGCATTGGTTGCATTGCTAAGTCACCTTCATATTTATCACATTAATCTCTTAAAGAGATATTGTTGATAAAAGTGGTAACAGTGCAAACTGCATATTGTGCAGAACATTTTATAGGCAAATCTGTTATCTTAAAATGTGTTTTAATAATAAAGTGTATTTTAATAAATCTATTAATTTGCCAGCTAGACCACTTAGATAGGAAAAATATGCCAAATGAGACAAGAAAAACTGGAATAACTCAGAGAATTTGGCTGAAGTAGTGGGGGAACCCAGTGAAAACATGGGAAAGACATGTAATTGTGTTCAGGAAAACCTAGAGATGTCAGGAAAATTTGATAACATCCTGATGTTCTGTGGCAACCATGCGTGATGTGTGATCATGTCCCTTGAATTGAAGTGATTATAAGCTGTAAAAATCAATTTAGTGTTTTGTGTACATGGAACATAAAATGCAGCAAGATAATATGCTTTTAAATAAATTATGATCTTGCAATTTGTAACAGACACATAAATTTGAAGAATATATTGTATAATTTAGAAATTGCTTCACCCCTTTCTAGAATAACATACAAGAACTATCATAGTGTTTGTGTGCTGCCTTCTATTCCTGTTTTTTTTTAACAATCAAAGCTAATTTGTAATGGCATGGAGGGCTGGCATGTACGTGACATTGATATGTGTATTTTACTGTGTGTGTGCCAGTTACAAGTGTGGTTTTGTGATTGATTGTTGGAAGCAGCCCACTGCTTTTAAGTATCATTTATGCCATAGTTAAAATATAAGTTTTGTTTGGTATTGACGAGAATTTTATGGTTAATCGTAGATTTTTTCTCGCCTACTCTTACAACATTTAGCCGTGTTGTATGCCATGTTTTACATGTTTAGTTACTTGGCATACCCTAGTGAAAGGACATTTTCTTAGCAATTTTGCACAGTGGTATGCATTTACAGTGTTCTAGCCATCACACCTTTGAAATTAAAGAACTATGTGAAATTATTTTGGGCAAACAACTAACTCCATTTAGATCAAGCCTTTATCAGACAAGCAAATGGAATAAGTTTTGTACAATCAATGGCAAGTTAACACGACTGTCTGTTTTTCCTGCATGAAGTCAAATGTGACTTTTATTTTCATGATTTTTTTCCACAGAAAAATAAAGCCTTGTTTTTCACAATTTAATTTTAATGAATAATTTAAGAAATAAGACTGTTAATATCCCTATGATAAATGTCTAAAATCTTAATTAAAATTTTTGTTATAAAATTTTAAAGCCTAAAAAGAAGTTAATATTTAAAATATTTCATTAATATTTATTACTGTAGGAACAGAATAAAACCAATAACCAAAGCAATACAATAAAATCTGGTCCTAGGCGAAGATATGTGTCCCTTTTACCCCTACTGGATGGCTTGCATTCATGCTCTTGTATGTGCATAGTTACAGGCAGTGCTGCACAAATAACTAGTACACGTGCAACACCCATACTCGTGGGTGAGCGGTACCTGGGTACTACCACGACAGACTTTCCTTCCTTTTTACCAGGCTGCCAATGCTCTGATCCAGGATTGCCAACTTCCGGCACTTTATGTTATCGCACACCATGAACTGTCTTTGAGTGTTCATTGCCCAAGCACTTGCTAGATCGTAGCTAACACTACAAAATTTTACAAACAAGCATGTTCTGTTCACTAATCCATGTACAAAATAACACATCCAATCTGGTTGATTTAAAAAGTGCTCAAATTAGCATAAATGCATCAAAGTGAATCCATTGATAAGATTTTAGGGCAGAAACACAAACAGTTTTTGGTTGTCAACCAGAACCAAAAGTCTTGACGTAGAAAGGAAAAGAGGACAGGTTCTCAATTGGCAGTCATTCCAAAGTTGTTTATAATTACAGCCCCTAAGTTTCCTAACTTTTTGAAATGATAGTTTTAATAGTTTCTTCATATGGTTCAGTGACCTATAATCATGTGTACCTATGTAGCCTTCCATGCATTTTATTAGGTGGTTTCATTTTTTTCCCAGGTTGAAGAAATTATTACAGATCCCACACCATCAAAGACACGATACAAAGTTTACTTCTACGGCACCGCAGAGATGTGAGTAGCAATTCTGACGATAATTATTTGTGTTTTATTTCTAATTTTTAAGTTAATATCTATGTAATTGGTTGAGCAGTTTTTTATACATATTTTCATACCTTTTAAAATATTACTTCAATTGAGATTATTTTATTACATAATTTTTTATTTCATTTGTTAGAAAGTCATAATATTACTGTTACATTTGCAAAAATGCATATAAAGTGTAAGTCTAATGAGATACAGCTCAGGTGAGTAGCTTTGCACTGAAGCTATTGCACTAAGCTTTGCACTACAGTGGTGTACTACGACCGTGTACTGGAGGAAAGTGGAGCCCAATAAAAGTATGACACTGGCTCGGGGATGGATTAAATAAAGCAGACTGTGCACATGAATATGTGCTGGATTCTTGATCTTTGATTTGTGGCTGCTAACTTATCAGTGATTGTTGTGCAACCTTTTTTGGTACAAGCAGTAATTTATTTTTCTTAAATTGTCTGAGTGCCTTGAATGAGGAAACAAGTGATTGGGCTGGTTGAAAGCACGTGATGTACTTGCAGCGCACACCTGAAGGCAGACGACCTGTTCCACTACACGGAGAACAAGGGCAAGTTCGGCAAGCCGCTCAAGAGGAAGGGCTTCAACGAGGCCTTGGAGCAGATCGAGAAGGCCGTGAGGAGTGGCACGGGTGCGCCCACTTCAGTGAGTAGGATCTGTTCGCTTCTCAGGCCTTGTACCCACGTTTAGCACTTTCCTGACCCCACCAACATCACGCAAATGGCCTTTTTCAACCTATTTTTTTGTGGTGTAATAATTGTCAGAACTTAAGGAACTCACCAGTTGGACACGCCCTAGACCTCACGTTGATTCCTGAATTTTAACAGACATGCTGCTGAAAATTGTAATTGGCAATACTAGACGTAAACCGCTCGCCATCTCGTGGCGCCCTCTGTAACGGCCTGCTGGCTGCTTCCCCTCGCGCTGCGCTACAAGAGGGGAAGGGTGTCACGACTTTGTAGCATAGTTATCATGTCAGTTACGTCTCTTCTCGCGAGAGCTCGCATCAAGGTGTGCGATGGCAGAGCACGAATAAACACTGTGTGACGTTCAGTACCTACCTGTGTACACAAAGTTCATTTATGCTTATGCTTTATCTCTAATTTATTCAATAGAAAACAATGTAATATTACAATTATTATATTGTTTATATGTGGAGGTGATGGATTTGAAGATACGTTACACGAAAAAAGAGTACAGGAGATAGAATAAAAGTCAAATGCATCTGAGGGCATGCTGTGAGAAGAATAGATGGAGTAAAGGTAAGAAAAAAAATTAATAAATGGGAAGTTTTTACCATTATTTTTTTGTCAGTTAATGAAGTAAGTGTCACAGTTTCAACTTGCCTTTCTAGTTGTATACACATGCACACAAATTTTTAAAGGCATGGTAAAACCCAACATCATAAGACGTCACAGCTTCTCCGACTGGCCAAATGGAATCTACTGTAATTCTACTTGTCAACATCGGACTGACTAGCGTGATAATCAGTAAAACAAACACACATAAAAACAAAATTAATGTGGCTTTCATGATTGTATTCATTTTTCGCTATTAACTTCATCATTAATATTTAGAGAATTCGTTATTATATCGATAAGTGGTTACCAAATACGGAATTATTTCTCTAAGAAATATTAAAAAGAAAAGCAAATTATGATCAAAATATAAAAATGAATACTAACTCATTGTTGTTAAAACACAATATTTTTGATTTGCTTTGCCGACAGCCATACACATATCCACGCGGTTGTATGGAAGTCGTCGGGTCTTCAGACCATGGCAGTCCAGTTCAACACAAATTTGAGACGGATTAATCCACCATCCACCTGTACTCTAAATCATTCAATGCTGTACGACAATGAAATAAAACTTATGGAAAACTGAGGAATTGTTTACATGTTCGCTGATCTGTTGTAGTTGTCATATGAAAGTAGTTCGATTTGTGTAAAAAGTATCCCACCATATTTCACACGTTATTTGCTTTCTGACAGCCGCTGCTTTTCAACTAGTCATAGAACACAATTTTTTTTCTATCTGTTGCCCTGTGTTTCAAAAGAGATCATGTCAATCACTCTCCTGACAAAAATGGCTTCTGAGAGGGTCTAGTAAATATGGAATTGTAATGGAAGCATTGTGCTGGGTGAGATAAGATGCAACCTCATAAAGAATAGAGCTGGGCAAATAGTGCTGAAACACAATTTATTAAAAAATAACAAGCAATGAGCCATAAACTGATATTAATTAGTAGATTACGATTTTAAAATAACAAGACTCTTGTTGTGCTACCAATTTTGAAAGTGGGACTCGTTACTGCTTTGGGCTGACTACTTTAACATATTGAAAAAACAATATAAACACATGAACCATATTAACATGATTATTCACACAACTGTTGGGATTCTGGTTGTTAGGCTCTTACAAAATATATAAATAATTTCAGAGCTCCATGATATAATAAAAGGGCAAATTAAATAACTGCTGCATATTAAAATTGATTAAAAACACTGCAGATAGACTCGTGTTATGCGTTAATAACAAACAGAATTCCTTATATTAAAGCATCACATAAATATTCTCTTCAAGATTGTACTCTATGAGAAGCTTTCCACAATTTGTTCAACATTAAGCCACATCCACAAAGTTTACTTGCATAATCAATTCTAAAAGATAATTACAAATTATCTACAATGTCCTATACACATTAAAAATTAAATAAGGTAACCATTACAAAATTGAATAAGATTTTAAATTTACAAATTAAAAAATGTATTTAAAACTGTTGCCTTAATTTCTTGAAGTAAAAGGACCGCCTGACTACTGGTGGTATTGACGGGTCGTCATAACTCTCCTAATGTCACACAGTGTTGAGTCCATGCTTGTTGTCCGTGGGTCGAAGTCCAGAAGGCGGCTCGACAGCACCTATGTAGCGACTTGGCGGCTACCTCAGCTCAGCAGCTCGGGCGGTGTTGTACCCACCGACGAACACTCGCTTCACTTCAGTCGTAGGCAGTCGTATCAGGGGGGAGGAGTGCACTAGGCACAACAGAATCAAAATAATAATTGAAATAATTTTCAATTTTTCTATATTTGAATTGTGATTTCCAATCCATAAATCTTTTTCATAAATTTATAATCAATAAGTTTGGGGTCACATTATATTCAGTCACATTTTTTCAGGGAAATATTTATAAGTAACATGAAGTAACCTTAAGCTTTTAATGGTTTTATTTCAAAGACCTACCTGCGTTTCTTTGATGCAACAGCATCATAGCCATATCGTGAAGAAGCTATTAAACAATTTTTTAAGTTCCTCTAAATAACATGTAAGTTAGTAACAAATGTGGGGGAAAAAAAAAACTACACTTTGATTTGCTAAATTCACAATGCCCCTACAGTTGGGCATTATACTTGGACATACACAAAACAATGTTCGCAGGCTTTCACGGCCATTGTCTGAAGTAGCTTGGCTTCTGGGTTGTAGCCGTGTCCTTGGCAAATAATTCACCAACGTTTCGGTGATGATGGCAACTGCAATTTACACAAAACAGTCAATACAATCCAACGTAACTCAGACATAATTAGTTCACGTCTCCAACAGTCAATTTTCTTTTGAATATAAGCACGTCCTTAGTTTTATTACAAATGTGACTTGTAATTTTACTAACTAGAAACTTAACAAACAACATCTCTGTATTTTTACAGATATTTGTAAAAGTACTAATTATCCTTGTAGGAATACAAAAAAAAGTTTAGATTTCTACCTCAAGATCAGTTAAAACTTATGGTTTCCAAGGTAAAATAAAAAAATATACTAGCATAATATTAGTAGATTGTTAGTTTTACTCATAATATATTTAGTGAAGCATTGATTCGTTTGTGGTGTAGAGGGCTGTGTATTTTCTTCTAGTAAGGATGAAACAGGTTGAATCTCCGTTGCAGCAAAAGATATTCCACAGGTCGTAGTTCGGTAGGAATAAGCTCAAAATATAACTTGCAAAAAAAGTTTTATAGTATTTTATAATCAACTCTCTCTGGAAATCAAACAACTATGCATGGAATTGAGAACGAACCTAATGTGATTGCTCAGCTCAAACAGGAGCTGGGTTTAACCATAATTCTTTCAGAACTTTTTCTTTGATGAAAAACTACGGTTTCTAGTAGCATCAACCGATGGGTTAATTGGTAGTGATGGAATATTTGAAAACTAATTGCCTACATCCGACAAGACAATGCTTCCTCAAACTGTGATTGTGGGGGGAAAAGAAACCTTTCGCGAATTGAATGATGGAAAAATGCATCTGAAGGTTGGTCATGTGTAAATGTACCAAATTCAGTTAGAACTCCACATTAAAGGTTGCCAGTACTGCCTGCTTTTCTTTTGGACTCCTAAAGGAATGCTTGTTCAGAAAAATCCATTCATTGAATAAACCTATTAAGCATGAATGTCTTTAGTATTATAGATAATTATTAGACATTTTGCATGAAATACATCCATCGATAAACGAAACCTATGGTTGATCGTTCAAAGCAAGTTTAAAAATGCAAATTCAGACGGAGCAATGAGTTAACCTCAAGTTTCTTGTGAAACTGGGGAAAACTCCTATAGAAAGAGAGACACTTTTTCCGATATCTCGTATTACACAAGCATTGGGTTGACAGCCTCCCCTTAAACGCTGGTCTCAGATCCATTATATTCCACTACTGACACCGTCACTCCACTGACTTTGACACTGTTAATGGCCTATAGGAAGGCAGGTCCTATGTCGACAACAGATGGCTCTCTTCTCACTATTGATCCCTCTTCCAAACTTGGTCGTAGCTTGTCCGAGGGACAGGTGTCGCGGTGGGCCTTGAACTCGGCTGCTGCATGGCTTCTCCCCTTCGTGGTCCAGGGCTGTGAGGCTAGTGAGTGATGTAGGAGGAACTTCAGGCCACTGGGGCCAGGTGGACTCTGTGCGGTTGTCCAGGGCAACCGGAGATGCGGGCGTGGTCGCTCCTGTGGCAGACGGCGTGAGCTATCTCGCCCATCCGCCACAGCCCACACTTGTGCTTAGGAAGAGAGGGACTTTGGCTTGGTGCATGTCACATGCCAAACTTTAACTTCTGGAGTTTGACTTGATTTTTAATGACTTGACTAAAAAACTGAGTACTCTACTCAAATTCAAAATAGAAGTACTCGCACATCCATGCTGTAGAACGTGTTTTTCTGCAAATGCAATGTTTAAAGGAACTGTGCGTAGTGCAGATGTACGTGAGTGTGTGGTCGGCACTTGCAGTGCAGCGAGATACTGAGCGTCACGGCCACGGTGTCGCCTGAAGACCTGGACACGGACCAAGACGACACACTGGTCATAGACGAGACGCCCGGCAAGCAGGGCAAGAGCTCCAGCGAGGACAAGCCCACCACCAAGAAGCGCAAGTTGGAGAAGGATGCCGAGGTGAGCTCTTCTTCAGCTACAGCGGTCAGATCGCCAAGCTGTCATTCTGCCAATGCTTCGTTAGCATCTTGTCACTTTTTATTGCCGTCTAATGACCTCGATGTCAAGATATTAAACTGAATCTATTTTTAATTCCCATCCTGCTCCTCACTTAATTACCAGAGACATGCGTACATCTTTTTTCCGATTACATAAATTTGTTTTCGGAATTTCAGAGTTATTTGGCTAAAAAAAGTAAATTTTTAATTTAAAAAAAAAATTACTGATATATTTTTAAAAAAATTCAGAATACCGAAACATTAACACTTGAAAATGGTGTTACATAGATATAATAATTTGAATCCACAAATTGCAAGAAAACACTGAAAAATGTCAGCAAACATGATTGTACTTCCTGAGGTTTAATTTTTTTTCTATCTAAATCATCTTTTGTTTTGAAAACTGCACCGTTACCAAAGATAATACGCTTTAATACAAAAATATGTGAATACACACAGCCAGACACTGAAAGCTACACAATCAATAGTTTAGTCGATATTTAGAGTTCACTATGCTGTGTGGTTTTATTACCTGTAATAGTTTGACTAAGAAGTGCTTCTTCTGTACTTATGGTTCTATGGAATCTTTATTCTCATTTTGTGTTCTGTTCTTATTTTTTTTTAATTTTTGTTATTTTAAATAAATAATTATAATAAAAAGGACTTAATTTGTACTGGTAGTCAAATTTCATTGATGATGAAATTGCAAAATTAAAAAAAAAAGTCATTTGTACATAATAATTTATACTAGTGATGGGTCGAGACTCGAAAAATCGAGCGAGTCGAGTCGAGCCGGCGAAACTTAACTCGACTCGAAAACCGAGTTGATTAAGATCGTGTCCTCGAGTCTCGTCAAAGTTTAGTTTTTGGCTCGACCATAATGTTGCACAATTTCCAGTCGTGAAGGTACTTATCCGAAACCATGCACTATAAAATAAAATATAACGTGTTATTTAGGCCTACCTAGTGGAAAACCTCTGATCCAACACTGAAAACCTTGAAAACAAAGTCGGAAGATTATTTATTTTCGATCATGTATAACCGCAAACAGTGCATCCCATCCTTCAATATGCACTTAATATTTCTAATTGCAACAAAATACCTTTATTTAACTTTAACGGAATAAAAAAAATGTTCTGTAGATTCAGTCATGAATAAGACCACGAACATCGTCAATATTTGGGCAGCTTTGGAAGTAAATAATATTTACTACTAAACACTAGATAGCCGCCATTTTAACTCCGGGCCAATGGCCTACGTAAGTCATCATACAGCCAGGGAATGTTGCCACTTTGACAAATCGATATCAACAATAATTGAAATCTCCAACCAGTTTTCCATGGCCGAACGGAAAATTGAGGCTGTTGAAGTTTATGTTTACACTTGAAAGTAATGTTTGTGTCGCCGGCGTCGTATTAATCATAAACGGTTTAGTATTAGTGGAATGGATGTGTTTGTACGGCCTGGGACGTCACAAAGTGACGAACAGAAATCAAGAGCAGAGATTTGGGAATTTTTTTGAAAAAATTGATGCAAATGCTGCAAAAAATTACAAGACTCCGTCATCATCAACTTCAAGTCTGATTCGTCACTTGGATGTGCATTTTCACTTAGTGTCAGTATAAAGATAAAAAAAAGACAAAAAATAAAAATGTGTAGGGCAACCTTCAATAATTATATTATATTATATTGAGAAATATTTTACTTATATTTATTTCGCTCATCATTCTGCAACTTGTACCTCGCTAAGTTTGACTCATCTCGACAAATTTCCATGAGTTCGGCTCGAGTTCGACTCGAAGACAAATTTCTATGAGTTCGACTCGAGCTCGACTCGAAGATAAATTTCTTTGTTTAACTCGAACTCGACTCGATGCTGAAATAGGGTGACTCGACCCATCACTAATTTATACGAATATTCTTACTTGGTATTAATTAGAAGTTAATATACTGCATTTCGTTTTATCAAAATTTGCTGTGATGTGTAAAACCAATAATGTTTCACGAATTTTGACAGAATCACAATATTTACATGAAATTAACCTTTTCTGCAAAAAAAAATATTTAGAATCATTCTGAAACTTGTACAAAACGTTTACGATACTAAGCGGTAATGTGCCAGATACCATCTTGACCTATGTTTTCTGCCATGCCCATAGAGTAAATAGTGGCGATAAATCCCAGCACTTGTAGATGGCGTTGGTAGTTATTAAAAATATGAGACATCAAATTAGTGGTACCGAAATGCTATAAGAATTAATTTAGACGAGTGCACATCTGTTGACGTTAAGTTCTTTAACTTTTCCAAGCAGATGTATTATGTATCTCTTCGGCAATCTATGATCCTATTCGTTAATGTTTTTGCAGTGTGTTAATAAAGCCTACAGAATGCTGAAAGTTGCGATTGTTTTTGAAAGAGTTAAAAAGAGTATGAAAATGAACGAAAATAATGCTAGAAATAGGTTTCGGGGGAGACTATTTTGCAGCAGGTAAATGTAAGTGTAATGGAGTGTAACTTATGTAAATCTGTTGGTATTTTTAATAGAAAGATGTAAATAATTAATTAAAAATTGACTTAACTTTGAAAAATAACTGGGGAAAATACCTAACACTACTTTCCACTAAAAATAAAACCACTTTAAAGTAAAAATAATACCACTTTGTGACATAAAATAAAACATAAGTGCATGCCTCTAGTAATTACCCATGTCTTTCTGGCAAAGTAACAACAGACGTTCCTGCAGAAGATTTTCTGTTTGTTTTGGACCAGATGCAAGCATGTTGAAGCTTACCCTCTTTTATTGCATAATTGTCGCATTCGCGTAATTGTCGCACCCATATTTTTGGTCGTCAAAATTTGGATTAAAAAAAACTCGTGTAAACCTCGCATAATGTTTTTGGTCCCGCTATTTGATTCCGAGCGCTTTGTGTGGGTATTTTTTCAGTATAAAACAATGTATTTTAAAATAGAAATCTAATATTTATTCGGACATTACCTCTTATTTAATTAACGGAAATACGTACAGTGGAACCTCATTTTTACGAGTACGGGATACTACGAGACCTTCTTTGTTACAACAGTTTTGTAATGCACTGTCAGTTTGACTACGTAAATCATAGTAAATTAAACCGGTTATTACGAGTGCCTCCTTGTTGGCCCTTTGGTAAGTAGGAGTGATTTAAATGGCATCTTCAAAAAAGGAAAAACACCATCATTTAAAAAAATTATGTTCACGCAGTAAATACAGACAGCTATGTGGCTACGCGAGCGCGCGCCAGACCAGACGGACTGGGTGGAAGGACTGGTGACAAACAACATGCGCTCTCTCTCTTTCCCTCCCTCTCTTTTTCTTGACGGCACCAGTTGTTTCCCATCCTAAGTCCGCGGAGGGGTAAATCTAAAAATAGACCAGTCAACACCCTTCCTTTCTTCCTTCCTTTGCTCCCTTTTTTTTTTTTTTTTTTTTTTTTCACCGCTTCACATACCTTCCCTTCATGATCTCGAACGGCACCAGTCTTTGTATCAGGCCATTTCATTCGCGGTTAAATCAAAAACCGTTATAGATACAAAAAATTCCATAGAGACATTTTCTATTCGTAAGTCTATTCTCAAGTCGAAGAGAATTACTTGACTTTATTTTTATTAAAAAATGTTATACTAACAAATTAAACTGTAAATATATACTTGACAACACCGGTTTAAGAGTACCTACTTTTAACAGTCGTTTAACTTCCACTTTATGTACAGTTAACAGAAATAATGATATTATATTTAGGCTAATAACCAATTTCAATAAATTTGATAAAGACTTTAATTATTTTCCTTAGTTCCCAATGATCATACGTGTTTTAGTTCTGTATTGTCTAAATTGTAACGTTTGATTTTTGTTTTATTGTCTTTCGTTATGTGTGTTTTGTTTTTATATGTATTATATTGTATTGTTTTGTGTTTTTCATTTATGTTTATTATTGTGAGTGTATATGTATCTAATTGTGTGCCAACCATTAAAGGCTTTGTCCTGTTGGTTGGCATGTTACAATTACAAATAAATAAATAAATAAATTTAATTTGCTACAACTTTTAAACGACACTTTTTCACTATAGTGCACTGTTTTCAAGTTACGGTGTGAAATTAAGATTGTTTGGACGGTCCAGAATCTAACTTGACCTACATTTTTTCAGGGTGGCCACACACCGGGAAATCCTGGAAAACCGGGAAATTACAGGGAATATCATTTTGCAATGGAAAACCGGGAAAAATACAGGGAATTAGTGATTTGGCCCTGGAATTTTTTTTGCTGGTAGTAATTATTTCGTCAACTGTGAATATGTACATTATAGAAACATTTAAGGGCAACGTGCAAATCTCAGCGTTTTTATTAGTGCTAATTAAATTTTATAAAACACGCTATTTAATGTATACTATCTTATTAAAATGCAGAATATTCCACTCCGTACCGCGCATCGGCTACATGGAATTTGGTACGGTACCAACATTCCATTAATATAGTATTTGTACCATATTGCTGATAATAGCACCATACAACGTGCGTAAGTAAGCAGACAATAAAATTAACGTACTGTATTTCTGGCCAGTGTACCATATTATGGTCTACTGAATGTCGTATTTTTCGTGTATTTGCCGAAATAGCGGAACATTGCCGTGCCATTTGTTTTTGTGGCAAGGGCATGAATATCATGACCGGATTGTGCATGGTTTATTTGCTTAGTGGTTGTTGTTTGTTTTGCGTAATAAACCATTGAACAGCAATTTTTCACAAATTCCGAAGTGTATTTTGTGGTGAATTGAAACTATAACCATTTTGACGGTAATTTGTAGTCCATCGTATGTGAAAATACGGGTGCATAACCTGGATTAAATGGCGGGAGCGCGGGCCGTGAATGTATTATAGGCCTAGTTATGTTGTGGTTGATGCGTTTGTGTGAAAATTTGAATTTTTTGTGGAAACATTGATAAGGTAAGCTTTTGTTTTATTTGGTTTGTCAATTTTACAACTTGTCAGTTTATTCAACAATTACAAAGCGTTCCTAGTTAAAAATTTTCATATAGGTAGTAAGTCAAGCTGAAATCTCAATAGCACATAATTATATCACCGTGCGTCTTGGTAGATTAGGTTAAGAGTGCCGCACGAGTGTTTTTTTTTCTTCACAATAACACTGGGGAAAAAATTGCGTCAAACTGTGTGGTCGCCGGTATTCAGTTATGTTTAAACATTTTTAATTTTCTTTAAAGGTTAGGCAAGTTAGATTTACATTGAATTAAGTATAATACTTTTAGGATTTTTGAGAGTAATAGCAATAGGAAATTAATTATAATTTTTCTTTTTTTAGAGCCAAGATGTCACACTCAAAATATACTAAATCTGCATTTAAAGAAACATGGCTGCAGAATGAAGATTTTTCAGAATGGTTGAGGCCAGTTGTGCACAATCAGTATGCAGCAAGGTGTAGTTTTTGCCAGAATGTGTTCAGCTTGAGTAACATGGGCAAGAGAGCAGTTACTAGCCACATGACTAGTAAAAAACACATTAAATTTGTTAATGCTAAGAAGAGATCGCTGCTGATGGGAGTGTTTCTTAAACCAAAAGACTTACCTGGGACAGATTCTGAAATGATTAATGTTAATTCAGAAAAAGTAGTTGCTGGCACTTCTTCACAAGATTCAAAACCTGATATTCATTCTCAAGAAACTACATCCAAAAACATAAGCCATTTTTTATTGAATGATTCTGTTGTACATGCAGAAATTATTTGGTGTCTCAATATGATATTATCTCACAACTCAATGCGAAATGCTGCTAGCAGTGTTAATCTTTTCCCTATAATGTTTCCAGACTCTCAAATTGCTTGCAAAATGCAGCTACAAAGAACAAAATTGGCATACTCAATAGTGCATGGTCTTGCCCCACATTTTCATAAAGAGTTGATTCGGAAGTTGAAGGAATGTAAATACTGTGTTGTCGGTTTTGATGAGAGTCTTAATAAAGTTGCTCAAAAAGGTCAAATGGACATAACGGTTAGGTTTTGGAGTGAAAACAATTTGCGCACCCATTATTTTGGATCTGCTTTTTTAGAACATTCTTCAGCAAGTGATCTTGTCAAGGCTTTTGTGGAAGCACTTTCAGAAGTCGACATGAAAAAAATACTACAGATATCCATGGATGGACCTCATGTAAATTTTAAGTTCCTCCGGGATTTGAAAGAAGAAATAGTTACAAGTGAAAATGATCCATCATTCCTTGACATAGGTAGTTGTGGCTTACACACATTGCATTGTGCCTTCAAAGCTGCCATAAAAGCCACAGACTGGAAAATTGTTGAGTTCCTTCGTGCTCTGTATAATTTATTTAAGAATGTTCCAGCAAGAAGAGCAGATTATGTTCAATTTTCAGGGTCTTCAAATTTTCCAAAAAAGTTTTGTGCCATACGATGGCTGGAAAATTCTGGTGTTGCAGAACGTGCTGTTTTAATGGTTCCTCATTTGAAAGTGTTTGTGGAGAAGGCTACAGCAATGAAACGTGTTCCATCTTGCCAGAGTTTTTGTGTTGTTTAAAAACTATTGGGGACAAATTTCTGATTCCAAAGTTAGTTTTCTTTCAAGCTATAGCTTTGGAAATGGAGCCATTTTTGCAGAAATTCCAGTCTGATGCTCCACTTGCTTCCCTCCTTTACGAGTCTTTAAGTAACTTGTTGGAAAAGTTCATGTTGAGGTTTGTGGTAAAGCATGTTTTAGAGAAATCTAAATCCATCAAAGATGTTCCACTCAATGTTAAAGAAAGTTTAGTTAATCCAAAGTATGTAGATGTTGGGTATGCTACAAGAAGTGCTTTGCAGAAGGTAAAAGGTTCAACAGAGAAAGAATTACTGCTTTTTAAGGATGACTGCATGAAATGTTTTCAGGTTCTTTGTCAGAAGATAATGATTAGGTCACCCTTGAAATATTCTTTGGCAAAGGGAATTTCATGTCTGGATCCGTCTGTTGCTGTTATTCCTAAAGTCTGTGATGCTCGTCTTTCCACAACATTAAAACTGCTTGTTGAAAGTAAATGGTTGTCAGGAACAGTTGCTGATAATGTTGACAGGCAATTCAAGAGTGTGTGTAAATCATCAGAATTTTGTGAGAAAATGAAAACTTTTTCATCTGAAAGCACTTCTCTTGCTGAGTTGTGGCTAAGCCATATTCCAGAGAATGGAGACTATCAGGCATTAGTCAACTTTTTGAAGATGGTTTTCTGTTTGTCTCATGGGAACTCTAGTGTTGAGAGAGGATTCTCTATTAACAAAGAATGCTTAGTGGAAAACCTACATGAATCTTCAATAGTGTCACAGAGACAAGTTTATGATGCAGTTTCAGCGCTAGGAGGCATTCAAAATATGACCTTAACAAAAGATCTGGTAAAGTCATATCACTGTGCTCGTTTGCGATACTCAGACGCCCTCAAAGATGCAAAAGAAAAAAAAGAAGCTCTACATCATGCAGAAGTAGAGAAGAGAAGGTCAGTTTCCCTTGTTAGAGAGTTAGAAGAGAAGCGGAGAAAATTGATGGAAGATGCCATGAAACAGTCTGCTCTTATTGAAGAGGAGATAAAAGCAATTTCAAAATAAGAGTGCCTTTTATTAGTCATCATTTATTCAGTGTTCCATCTCATTCAACATTTCTTATTTAATTTCAATGTTTAAAAAAAATATGTTTTATGCCTCATGTTTTTAGTTTTGCTTTAAAAGTTTGTTTGTCAGGATGTCTTTTTTTAAAGTAGGACACTTATTTTAGAGTGTATGTTTATTCAATTTCCCATGAAAGTTTTGTGGACATGTTTTTCAACAAGCATTATTTAACTTACTTAAGATAGGCTGTAAACAAGTAACTCATTCTTTTCCATCCATAAACTTTGTTTTTAATTACTAGAATATTGTGGTTGCAGATCTGATAATAGGTAAGAAAATATTTGATAAAAATTTAGTTTATTATTATTTAGGATATTTAATCAGTCATAGTAAGTTTTAATTACGTTAATGATTACACCATTGCATAATATGTAATTTTTTTAAATGAAATTTAACTTGTAGCACAATTATCTCCTTCAGGGAAAAAACTTAGAATTTTCTGGAAAACAGGGAAATTGCAGGGAATTTCATTTTCAAAAATATGTGGCCACCCTGTTTTTACATTCGGTTATTACGAGTACTCATTACGAGAATTTTTGCCGCCGTTGTCAGCTCTCATAGTGACAAGGTTCCACTTAAGTTGTCTGATGTGTAAACTTTCTTTTAAAAACATTTTTAAACTTTATAACCTTCATCTTTTCGTCTGCGTTGCCGCGGTGTACCGCTTACAAAAATGTAGCCAGGGCTCGTTGCAATCATTAATGTTTGGTTATGTTGCTTCCCGTATAGAGCGCCCACACATAGCTGAATATCAATATCTCGCCGAGTGCATACAACGCACGCTCTCTGTCGAGTGCCGAGTTAACTACATCTGATGGCCCGCTCTCTTTTGTGGAGTGTGTACTTACTGCGCCAAAATTAAAGCGTTCGTTCGGCTTGCATTTGGATCACAGATTTTGTTTTTCTATTTAAAGTTGAAAGATTTTTTGTTGCATGACTTCTTAATTTAAATAGTTTGGCATGCTCTTTTATACTTCACGGTTTAAATAAACGTACTTTCCATGAATTGGTTTTGTTTTTATGAATAACTTTATCTAACTAAAAAAATTTTTTCTGCATAATCGTTGCACTCCTACTTCTCAAGCTTGATTTTAGAATAAAAAGTGTGACGATTATGCGAGAAAACACGGTATTTAGCAGGGAAGCATAAGTTTGTATTCATGTACTTTTGAAGGTTCAGTTACTTGTGAGGGTGGAAGGTTATGCGTTGTAAAGGGGCAGCTAACACCGGGAGGCCGTGCGCAACCCTGTGCCGTAGCCGTGGCACAGGGAGCTCGGAGCGTCCCTAGAGAGACTCGTGGTCACAGCCAATGCAGTTGTGTCGAGAGCAGCAACTGCATGCCGTTGTACCACACATGCACCTGCTAGTGATGCCAGCCGGAGTGAAGAAATACATTAGCTGAAAATATATTATTTAAAATCATGGTGAATGACAGTACGTTAAAAATATTACCAAACGGTGATGGTATCACTATGAATTTTTACATTTCTATTTGCCAACATATTACAATCAGTTTGTTGAAGTGTATTTGTTCAAAGTTTGATTAAATATTGGGGTTTTAAATCACACACTGACAGCATCGTTACTAGCATTGATGGACGTTTTAATGGAAACTGTGTATTGTGGAGAAAAAATGATGTTAGTTGTGTTTGAAATGTGTTTCAATTAGTATTAATTAGTATTTGTAGTTTTATATATAAGTTTTATCTTGCAACATTGATTTTTCAGACGGGGAAATAAAAGGAGTGATTGACCAGGAAATACAGGGATGACTCAGGGAAATGGTAGAGAGTAAGTGTGGGAAGCGTGAACTGGTAATTAATCAGCTCCAGGAAACTGGCTAGCTGGTACTCATGTTGTGTTGGGGAACGGAGGAGTGATGGATCCAGGAGAGCATGAGGGTCGACACAGCGAGCGAGCGTGCGTGCGTGCTGCAGGACGGGGACGGCAAGCCGGCCAAGCGCACGGCGGCAGCGCAGAGGAAGTCGTCTGTGCCCGTGGACCCGGTGACCCCCCCCAAGGCGGAGGTGGTCAGTCGCTCTGGCCGTAAGATCCGACCCAAGAAGTTCGCTGATGACGAGGCCCACGGACAGGAAGGCGGGGAGGCGATACGTGAGTAGCTCCTGTGTGTTTCATTCTTATTGTATATTTAATAAAGCCAAACTAGCCAAAGACCATTTAGGTCAACAATAATTGTTAAATTTCCCGCTTTTCACATTTTTGCTTTTTGATACCGGTACATATTATTTTAAATAAACAGAAAAGATAGGCCAGGATAATTAATAAAAAAAAAAAGTATTCATGAGCACTATTTGAATCTGTAGACAATATGATGTTAAAGGCACAAAAAAAAAGTGAAATTTAAGTGTGTATAAATAGTTTATGCTAAAGAGCATTTAAACTAACCTAAAAACTTCTACCAACTGATGAACAAATACTGGCCTCAAACATTGTATAAGATATAATAATATTTCCTACAGCCTTTCGAGTGGGCAGCCAGTTGGTCAAACTTTCCTTATGTTCATTTTTGTTAAATCTGAATATGGAAACTAGTTCTGATTTTTATGTTTCTCCTTTATACATGTCATGGACAAACCTCACTATAATAGCAGTTAATGTATGACAGAAATAGTCACTTATGAATCAACAAAATATCTTAATTACTTAATTACTATTTGAGTTTTGAATGGTAATATTTTATTTATTCCCTAGTGAGTGTTGAAAATTGTTTAGTATTTATTTATGTGTGTAAGCAGAAAATGTGAAGTTGACATCTGCGTGCCGTTAGCGCGGCATTGGAGGAGGGGAGTGCGGTGATACTGCTGTCGACCAGGACGGTCAACGTAGGTTGCAAAATGTTTTGAAAGTGTTGGAAAATAATTACCTGGGTATGGCGAGTGTTAGTTATGCAAGAATAATGAAGCATAAGTGGGAGTAATTGAAAGTGTGTAACTCAGGTACTATGCTTGGAGTTCTGCATGTTTTTCAACTGCGGCCGATGCAAAATTATTGCAATTGGTATCTGGCAGATACCACGCTTCGTTTGCTGTCAAGGAAGTTGCCGGCAATCAACGTGATTTGGCTAAGGTGTGGTTATGCCTTGCATTACCAGTAAGTTTGTGTGAGCCATTCAGTACCTGAGTCGACTTAGTCTCAGCCTGCCCATGCTATTTGACCCCAGCTGTATGCTCTTGGAATGACAGTTACTGCATGTCTGAAGAGGATCATGGCCATTGTTACCTTTTTTGAAATTTGCTCAAGAATTTAAACTTTGCTTAAAAAGAAACCCTTCAGACGGAAAAATTTAATGCTACGCTGCAGACTATTTATCTTGAACTTAATCAGGAGTTTTCTGTGATTATTTTTGTAAATTATTTAAGGAAATGTCTACAGTGTAATGTTTGTGAAAGACGTGAAATAAAATTAGTTTCTACACAACACATGTTTAAGAAACTTTTTAATAAACTTTCTTATTTACATCGAGTGAATGCAAATAATTGTTGTGCAGTTATCCTATAAGAGGAATATGAAAGATCCTAATTTAGATTTAAGAGTAGGTGTGTATGATTACTGGAAATGTTGAGTCGAGTTGAGTTTTAAGTACTCGATTCAAGTCTTATTTTAAGGCTCTAAAAATTTGAGTAATACACTGTTTGGTCTAGGGAAATAATGAAACATTCATGAAACATCACTATATAGTAACTAATAATGGTAATAATATACCAAATTTATTTAAAGTTATTTTATTTATTTATTTATTTATTATTTGAGATTTTAAAGATATATATTTATTATCTAGGTATTTTATTTTTGTTTAGTTTCTTAAGAAGTTAAGAAATGAGGTTTTTTTTTTATAAGTTTGGTTAAATTAACAAATACAAGTGTGGGCTAGTTATGAAACGTGAGGTTTAAGTGGGCAATTAACTTCATTGGAAAATACCTAAGTGTTTGACCTTAAACTTTTAAGAAGGCATTACTTTTGTTTGGCAATAAATTTTTTGAGGGATGTTTTTTAATAATATTATAAATGGTTACATGAATCGTTGAAAAGGAAGAAGAATGATCATTTAAAAAAATACGTTTGTGGGAAGAAGACTGTGATCGTTTAAAAAATACGTTTGTGTGTGGCCAGTTAGTGACGTCGGCGGTGATGCGCGGTGATGCGCGGTGATGCGCAAGGCGGGAGTAGGGGAAGTGTCATGGTGTTGCGGACGGAGGGAAGGAGCTGTGTGACGGGACTCGACTGAGAGCACTCGCTCAGTGCGTTTCACTCGGCCAAAATTATGTTTTCGGGTGGAAAGTGAAAAAGAGTGCCATGCTAGAGAGACGGGTCAACGAAGCAACTGAGGTGTGTTATGTGCGTGTCATGGGAAGCATTTTTGACAAGTTGAATGACCTACAAGAATTTCTCAGTATCCTAAAATACTGAGTTTTGGAAAATTGTTGAAGGTTTGCTTATTTTCTGTAGGAGTCTACGTTTCAAGTAAGTCTCGACTACCCACAAACTTTCCCCTGTGAGAACGTTGAAGCGAAGCGAAGCGAAGCGATGGTATTCACCCATTTAACCAGTATTTCGGCGCTGACTTGTGTTTTTAGGAATGTTGTCTGTAAAAGGAATTTATGCATTTTGAACTTAAAGAAGTTGTCAAAGCAGAAACTATTTTCTGCGTGGATTTATAAAGAAACTCCTCTAAAAACATCTCATGAACTCAATATGGACATTTTCGCGAACTGTGTAAATGGCTTAGAAATGACCCAGGTTTTGTTTGGCTTAGTTTAAAGTTTTTTTTTTTTGTAAAAAAAACAAGGATTTGTAATTATTATTTTTTCTAAGATTATTTGAATCATAGGAAGGTATTTTTAATGTAATTTTTAGCTAATAAACTTGAACTTATAATTGGAGGTTTTTTGTTATTGATGGATTTTATTATCTTTTTATTTTTTTATAATTTTAAATTACTATTATAAGGTGAATATCATTGTGCACTATTTTTGCCAGGTTGTAATGTACATTTTATTTGAATGTAGTCTCGCCAGGCTTAAGGCTGAAGTTTGTCAGTCAAGGAAAAATATGAAGTAAATAAAAATAACTTTGAGAAATTCAATACAATTATTTATACTTGTCTCCTACATATTTTTTCCTCTGCTAAATTTAGGTTTGGGAACATCCAGTGAAGTTGGGAGGAGCGGATTAAGTACTGCGCATAATTTGCACAAATTAAGTAAATTTGTTTGGATACTAATTAGCGATGCTTCTGGCTGGGTGTTGGTTTATGTTGTGGTCAAAGCCCATAGGCCATAACCATAAGGTCCAGTTTTGAGTCATGCAGCTCACTGCGTGGCACTTACATTGTTGTGCAACATTTCTCAGTGGAGTAACCCCAAACGAGGAATATGAATGACATCTCTGATGATGAGACTGATAATGTCTCCCTCTGTTAAAATATGCTTTATTTTAGTATTTTATTATTGTACACTATGTATTATTTAATGTATGGGTACATTACACCTTTAATATGTCCATTTTCTAAGTTTTGTTTTTGGTGAAACTCATTCGCCATATTTTACAAGGGGGAAAAAATGATTTTGCACACCAAAATTTGAACTTTGAAGACCATTTTTTCGGGAGCGGAAATAGATAAAAATAAAGTGAATGTACCATTTTGTAAATAATTTAAATGGCTGAAATTTGCTAAATACATATATGGTACACAAAATGTTAATTTTTGTTAGTTATTTAAAAAATATTGTACCTATAGTCCAAGATGGCAGTCCCAAGGTACTATTAGTATATTCAACAGGAAGTTCAAAGTAACTTTTTAGGCAAGAGAAAAAAACTTTCATATGTATTTTATGTTTTTCCAAAGTCTTGCATTGACTGGACTATAAGCAAGTCAACAATTTTTCAACTTCATCTTTTATTCCAGCTTATATTTTATTTGTTACAGTGCCACATTTCTTTCAAATTCTCTCCTGATTCGTGATGAAGACATTTAGATTGGGAATGCTTGTTTACAATTCCTTTGCCATTTGAAGAGTGTAATTTTGGGATTCCTACCTACGAATGAAATAAATTAAACTCTTTGCCAGCAATAGAAAACACTTTGTTTTGGTATCACGGAATAGTTGGCAACTAAAATATTGTAGAACTACATACATACATCTAAAACATACTAGAGTGGCAAGGAACTGAATCATTTCCCCCCCCTAGACAAAGGTGCCAACAGCCATCATTTGTGTGTTTTTTTGTTCACTTAGTACTTTTTTCTTTGTTTGTTGACCATATTTCTGTTTCGGAATATTTTGTGGTGTTTATATTCTTGTTGACAACAGCAATTGTTTGCTTAATTTTGTGTGTTTTTTGTCTTTCTTGTGTATTTTTATTTATTTTATGTATTAGTTTTTCTTCAACAGAAAACGTTCTTAGCAATGGCGTATGTCCAAAAACTTACATCAAGTCATGCACTCCCATTGCACAAATCTTTTAAAGATAACAGTGCCAACAGACATCTAACTTACTAACTACATACATTAAGTAGGTATTTTATTATATATTGAATACACAGCGTTAGACAGAACTAACGTGTAGCGTTAATATTCTGGTGCACTTACTTTTTTTTTCTGCGTACAATACTATTTGCACAATCTACACTAATGGTATAATAGTGATTGTAGACCAAAACATATGTAAAGTGTAACGTAAAACCTTTAACATGTTAAACTTCACTGATGGAATAAGTGTTGGAATAGTAAGGTTTTTAAAAATTTTTTCTTCATTTATTGAATGTTAAAAAGCAAATGTTATAAGTAGGAAATGCACCAAAATAAAACATTATATGCAAGAAATACATTGACCTCATGGGAAAAAATGTTGGGACTTGGAAAAAAAAAGATGATATAAGCAGGAATATTATAACAGGGTTCTACTGTATTCAGTTTTTTTTATTAAAAGGTACTAGTTGTTTAAAAAATTGTTGTAATAACTTTAAAATGGCTTAATTACATAGAAATATACAGTTGTAAAATTATTTTGTAAATATTAACACTGTAGATAGGTACGGACTGCAGGCTGTTAACACTAAGATAGTGAGTAAAAAATCAAGAAATTCCTAATGTACTCTTGTGCCATTATTTTCTAATAGTTCAGCTTGAAAAAAGTTAATATTTTGCACTACTTGACTCGACTCGACATTAAAATATGTTTCTTGTGCCCCCCTATATAAAGTACGTATTTAACACTGCAGTAGTGCTAATGATCAATAGTTTAAAAAGTTATGGTATCTTTTAAATATGTATGTTTGGTCCTTGTTGTATAAGATCGCTTGTGTGATACATGTGTATTTTGAGTTATTATTTTTAGTATTAATTTTAGTTGATCAATCATTGATATGTTTGGGCTCACACCCTTTTGGTGTCAGAGCAGCTCTTAATATGCATCCGGTTTTTAATGACTTTTATTATTTACATTTTTTTAAGCCACTATGATAGATGCTGTTCCTGGTAGGGTGTAGGGACAGAAGTCACTCACTGGTAGTGATGATAGTGACATCAGCCTATTCATTAATCTTATTGCCATAATATGATATTATTGTTACAATTTATGTGGGGAGAACTACTGGGTTCGTAAGGAATAGCCCAATTAATTAGTACAGTTGAATTTATTACTATGTAATGTTTACACTATAAATTTAATTACTGCACTCAAGATTTCTGTCCACAAAATTTAGTCTTACACTGATCATTGAAACATTAACACTTTCCCCTGGGGCTTGGCTCGACAGTGGCTCGCTCTTTTGTCCATTTCCTTCGCACACTGGCACACACCGCGCCGCAGTGCAGTCCCCAACTATCGCTCGTCGCACCCGACTGGATCGCCAGGCCGTCACGCAGGTATCGCCTCCCGATAGGTCCGGTTCGCTCAGCAGGGGCCACTTGCCCTCTTCACCTCTTGCTGATCGCATGGGTATCGCTAGTATCACTCTCTTATCTTTGCTTGGAACTTGCTCGAAACTCTCTTGGAGGCTGGCATCATTGCTTATATACCCCTTGTGTCCTTCTCGAAGGGACGAGAGCAGCTGTGACTTGTCGCGTCATCCCAGGCAGACCCGACGCCCGAAACACCTAGAACAGCAACAGTTATTCACACCACTCCTCGGGCAGCCTCTGTAAGCCTGAAATTCCCAGGTTGCTAAAGGTGACAATAGCCCGAGGAGGGACAGTGTGTGAGGAGCGGAGGGGGGTGTGTAGCGAGGACCCTTGTAACGCGTGGCATGCCTCACGTCAGTGGCCGTGCGGGGCCGCCAGCCAGCTCTTGTCTCTCGCGTTCGTAACAATATATAGTGAAGAGGGTGATGAGTTAGCTGAAGTAGTCGGTGTGCTTGGGAGTTACAGATGGTGATGTGTTCGCAGTGACTGACGAAGACTCGCCTGCCACAGACTCCAAACTAACCAGACGGCAGCGGCAGTCGACCAAAACTGTGAGTACTCACGTTCCTAGAGAGTACCAGCGGGTGTTGGGGATGGTGGTGGAGGCTGGATTTTCTTTATTTCTTTCAAGAAATTGTAGCATTGGTTATAAAATAAGGGAAATTTAAAATTTTGGTTAGTTAAAGGTGAGGGATATTTTATTACATATTTGTGAGGACAACCTGTTAATCTTAGTTTTTGTTTAAAATATTTTAAATAAAGTTTTACAAATATATTAAAATTATTTACTAAAATGTTTTTAATATTGTATTTTCCCAAAATAGGGTAATTAATTTTAATTTTTAAAAGTTATTTAAGTTTTATTGTAAATTTTTAAAAATATAAACTTTTGACATAATTTATTGATGCAGTAAAATTAAGATATTTCAGATTATTTAATTTAGGTCTTAAGTGAAGTTCTAGTGTCAAAAGTCAAATCTACAAGCTTAACCCATTTGCATCTACAGGTGTACTAGTACGCAGCTGTTTTTCTGGCCGATAACACCATAGGCGTACTGGTACGCAAAATGGCTAATCTGCCCGAAAAACTTGAAAAAATCCCTTTAGAATGAAAATAACCCCTCAGAGTAGCTAGTATTGTTATAACAAAGGTATATTATCGTGAAACTTAAACTATTATTAAAATTTTATTTAAAGAATAAATATATAATGAAAATAGAAAATAACTTTAATAATAGTAATATATAAAAAAGTTTATGGATTCCATGATATGTCTAACATTAAAGTGAGTGGATGCAAATGGGTTAAATACATGTAGAAATGAAATTATGTGAAAATCAATTAATTTTAAAATTAACAATATCATAGAAATTATCACTTGTATAAAAATTTTCATGTTGCACACCCAATGATCAAATTCAGTGTATAAAAAAATATGACAATACAGAGACCTGCCTTTCCTTTAATTTCAGATCTGGTGTCAGTTTTGTTTTTTACATGATCACTAGAGACTTGAACTTTTCGCGATCGCAAATTTTCGTCGCAGAAACTTGAATTTCATAGTTTTAATGGGTTTTCACGAAATGTTAACAGTTTTGGAATCTATTCACGAACTTTGAAGTTTGAAAAGCATTTCTGTTGAGGTTATTTTTTTTCATAACGGAACTGCTGCACGTAGATTATGTTTATTTAATAATCACAGAATACAAAAGCACGCCAAACAATTAAAATTAATGAGGCATTCAACAAAAACATACTTCATATTAATTGAATTGAAAATGGTAACCTTCACCCGAGTGTGAAACGTAACTATTTGCAGACTCTTTCATCTCTAAAAAATTGAAAGTATAGTTTTTTGAAAAATCCTGATAGTACTAAAATTAATTCACTGTGTGTTTGTAAATAACCTGAAAGAGCAAATTTTAAAATAAATTGTGCAGTTGTGAGATTTAAAGTGGTGTTGCCTTGAAGAGTACCAGTAAGGTGAAGTGTGGCTGGGCAGTTGGTAGTGTCATGTGGTGTTTCCTTGGAGGGTAAAAATGAGGTGAAGTAGGACTGGGCAGTTGGTAGTGTGGTGTTGTCTTGGAGGGTACCAGTAAGGTGAAGTGTGGCTGGGCAGTTGGTAGTGTGGTGTTGTCTTGGAGGGTACCAGTAAGGTGAAGTGTGGCTGGGCAGTTGGTAGTGTGGTGTTGTCTTGGAGGGTACCAATGAGGTGAAGTGTGGCTGGGCAGTTGGTAGTGTGGTGTGGTCTTGGAGGGTACCAATGAGGTGAAGTGTGATGGGCAGTTGGTAGTGTGGTGTGGTCTTGGAGGGTACCAATGAGGTGAAGTGTGATGGGCAGTTGGTAGTGTGGTGTTGTCTTGGAGGGTACTAATGAGGTGTAGTGTGGCTGGGCAGTTGGTAGAGTGCTGTTGTCTTGGAGGGTACCAGTAAGGTGAAGTGTGGCTGGGCAGTTGGTAGTGTGGTGTTGTCTTGGAGGGTACCAGTAAGGTGAAGTGTGATGGGCAGTTGGTAGTGTGGTGTTGTCTTGGAGGGTACCAATGAGGTGAAGTGTGATGGGCAGTTGGTAGTGTGGTGTGGTCTTGGAGGGTACCAGTAAGGTGAAGTGTGATGGGCAGTTGGTAGTGTGGTGTTGTCTTGGAGGGTACCAATGAGGTGAAGTGTGATGGGCAGTTGGTAGTGTGGTGTGGTCTTGGAGGGTACCAATGAGGTGAAGTGTGGCTGGGCAGTTGGTAGTGTGGTGTGGTCTTGGAGGGTACCAATGAGGTGAAGTGTGATGGGCAGTTGGTAGTGTGGTGTTGTCTTGGAGGGTACCAATGAGGTGAAGTGTGATGGGCAGTTGGTAGTGTGGTGTTGTCTTGGAGGGTACCAATGAGGTGAAGTGTGGCTGGGCAGTTGGTAGTGTGGTGTGGTCTTGGAGGGTACCAATGAGGTGAAGTGTGATGGGCAGTTGGTAGTGTGGTGTTGTCTTGGAGGGTACCAATGAGGTGTAGTGTGGCTGGGCAGTTGGTAGTGTGGTGTTGTCTTGGAGGGTACCAGTAAGGTGAAGTGTGGCTGGGCAGTTGGTAGTGTGGTGTTGTCTTGGAGGGTACCAGTAAGGTGAAGTGTGATGGGCAGTTGGTAGTGTGGTGTTGTCTTGGAGGGTACTAATGAGGTGAAGTGTGGCTGGGCAGTTGGTAGTATGGTGTTGTCTTGGAGGGTACCAATGAGGTGAAGTGTGGCTGGGCAGTTGGTAGTGTGGTGTTGTCTTGGAGGGTACCAATGAGGTGAAGTGTGGCTGGGCAGTTGGTAGTGTGGTGTTGTCTTGGAGGGTACCAGTAAGGTGAAGTGTGGCTGGGCAGTTGGTAGTGTGGTGTTGTCTTGGAGGGTACCAATGAGGTGAAGTGTGGCTGGGCAGTTGGTAGTGTGGTGTAGTCTTGGAGGGTACCAATGAGGTGAAGTGTGATGGGCAGTTGGTAGTGTGGTGTGGTCTTGGAGGGTACCAATGAGGTGAAGTGTGATGGGCAGTTGGTAGTGTGGTGTGGTCTTGGAGGGTACCAGTAAGGTGAAGTGTGGCTGGGCAGTTGGTAGTGTGGTGTTGTCTTGGAGGGTACCAATGAGGTGAAGTGTGGCTGGGCAGTTGGTAGTGTGGTGTAGTCTTGGAGGGTACCAATGAGGTGAAGTGTGGCTGGGCAGTTGGTAGTGTGGTGTGGTCTTGGAGGGTACCAATGAGGTGAAGTGTGGCTGGGCAGTTGGTAGTGTGGTGTAGTCTTGGAGGGTACCAATGAGGTGAAGTGTGGCTGGGCAGTTGGTAGTGTGGTGTGGTCTTGGAGGGTACCAATGAGGTGAAGTGTGGCTGGGCAGTTGGTAGTGTGGTGTAGTCTTGGAGGGTACCAATGAGGTGAAGTGTGGCTGGGCAGCTGGTAGTGTGGTGTAGTCTTGGAGGGTACCAATGAGGTGAAGTGTGATGGGCAGTTGGTAGTGTGGTGTGGTCTTGGAGGGTACCAATGAGGTGAAGTGTGATGGGCAGTTGGTAGTGTGGTGTGGTCTTGGAGGGTACCAGTAAGGTGAAGTGTGATGGGCAGTTGGTAGTGTGGTGTGGTCTTGGAGGGTACCAATGAGGTGAAGTGTGATGGGCAGTTGGTAGTGTGGTGTGGTCTTGGAGGGTACCAGTAAGGTGAAGTGTGGCTGGGCAGTTGGTAGTGTGGTGTGGTCTTGGAGGGTACCAATGAGGTGAAGTGTGGCTGGGCAGTTGGTAGTGTTGTGTAGTCTTGGAGGGTACCAATGAGGTGAAGTGTGGCTGGGCAGTTGGTAGTGTGGTGTAGTCTTGGAGGGTACCAATGAGGTGAAGTGTGGCTGGGCAGTTGGTAGTGTGGTGTAGTCTTGGAGGGTACCAATGAGGTGAAGTGTGGCTGGGCAGTTGGTAGTGTGGTGTGGTCTTGGAGGGTACCAATGAGGTGAAGTGTGGCTGGGCAGTTGGTAGTGTGGTGTAGTCTTGGAGGGTACCAATGAGGTGAAGTGTGGCTGGGCAGTTGGTAGTGTGGTGTAGTCTTGGAGGGTACCAATGAGGTGAAGTGTGATGGGCAGTTGGTAGTGTGGTGTGGTCTTGGAGGGTACCAATGAGGTGAAGTGTGATGGGCAGTTGGTAGTGTGGTGTGGTCTTGGAGGGTACCAGTAAGGTGAAGTATGATGGGCAGTTGGTAGTGTGGTGTGGTCTTGGAGGGTACCAATGAGGTGAAGTGTGATGGGCAGTTGGTAGTGTGGTGTGGTCTTGGAGGGTACCAGTAAGGTGAAGTGTGGCTGGGCAGTTGGTAGTGTGGTGTTGTCTTGGAGGGTACCAATGAGGTGAAGTGTGGCTGGGCAGTTGGTAGTGTGGTGTAGTCTTGGAGGGTACCAATGAGGTGAAGTGTGGCTGGGCAGTTGGTAGTGTGGTGTTGTCTTGGAGGGTACCAGTAAGGTGAAGTGTGGCTGGGCAGTTGGTAGTGTGGTGTTGTCTTGGAGGGTACCAATGAGGTGAAGTGTGGCTGGGCAGTTGGTAGTGTGGTGTAGTCTTGGAGGGTACCAATGAGGTGAAGTGTGGCTGGGCAGTTGGTAGTGTGGTGTAGTCTTGGAGGGTACCAATGAGGTGAAGTGTGATGGGCAGTTGGTAGTGTGGTGTGGTCTTGGAGGGTACCAATGAGGTGAAGTGTGATGGGCAGTTGGTAGTGTGGTGTGGTCTTGGAGGGTACCAATGAGGTGAAGTGTGATGGGCAGTTGGTAGTGTGGTGTTGTCTTGGAGGGTACCAATGAGGTGAAGTGTGGCTGGGCAGTTGGTAGTGTGGTGTGGTCTTGGAGGGTACCAATGAGGTGAAGTGTGGCTGGGCAGTTGGTAGTGTGGTGTTGTCTTGGAGGGTACCAGTAAGGTGAAGTGTGGCTGGGCAGTTGGTAGTGTGGTGTTGTATTGGAGGGTACCAATGAGGTGAAGTGTGGCTGGGCAGTTGGTAGTGTGGTGTGGTCTTGGAGGGTACCAATGAGGTGAAGTGTGATGGGCAGTTGGTAGTGTGGTGTGGTCTTGGAGGGTACCAATGAGGTGAAGTGTGATGGGCAGTTGGTAGTGTGGTGTTGTCTTGGAGGGTACCAATGAGGTGAAGTGTGGCTGGGCAGTTGGTAGTGTGGTGTGGTCTTGGAGGGTACCAATGAGGTGAAGTGTGGCACCGTGGCACCGTGCTGTCTGCAGGGGGACGCGGCCGGCCGGCAGCACTCGGAGAACGACAAGGACGGCCCGACAGGGGACGCCAGCCCCTCCAAGGAGATGCAGCCTGGCGGTGAGTGTCCTCCCGCAAGATGGCAGTGTGTAGACAGTTACAAAGTCTCTTGTCGAAGCTGTTGTGTGATCGGGCGAGGGCTGAGAGGTGGTTGGTGCGCAGGCAAGCTGGAGCAGGCGGAGGACGACGGCTTGCAGGAGGGACGACTACCACGCGTGCTGGTCGCCAGCACTCCGCAGGGAGACCTCATACGCATCAGCCTCACGGGCCAGCGTCCCTCCAGCTTTCCGGTGAGCGTGCTTTTTGCTGTGGCATTGTTTTCAGGAAATATCTGCAGTCTTTAATTAGAGTTGTGTTTTTTTTTGGGGGGGGGGTTGGTGGGGAGGGATTGTTTGCTTATTAAGTAAGCCTTTCACTGTTCTCATTAATTAAATTGTAAAATGTTCGTAAAAAATATTTTCAAGTGTAACATTTGCATTAAAGTAGCTGTCAGTTACAATTTTAATAATATTGAAAATCCTACCCGTTAATAATACTAAATGGATCATAAAGCTGAAACTTATAATGTTTATTCAATGTTATTGGCTTGTGTGTGGTCATAAAATTTGTATTACTTAATTTATTTGTCATATTTATTGAACATTTTAACATTGTGATACCTAAGTTAAATAATACTGTTTCCTCTTTAAATTATTGAAATTTAGTAGTATTAGTAGTAGTAGTAGTTGTGGTTTTAGTAGTACATAGTAGTTTTAGTAGTACAGTAAAACCCCTTATTTGCACTTTTCAAGGAACCCCAAGGAAAAAGTGTAAATTGCGGGAAAGTGTAAATTGTGGGAAAGCACTTTTATTGGCAGTTAATGCTAAATTTTAGCTTAAAAAAATGTATCAGCATTTACTGGTGCTACAAGACAAACAATAGTTGTTTACAACACATTAAAGTACTAACAGGAATATTCAGTTCCTTGGCCAAAACCACTCGGGTACCCACATGCTTGTCAAACTTCTCAATAATTTTAATTTTATCTTCAATAGATAAAGTATTTCGTGGAACTTTATACCTATCCATCTTCAATCAAAATCTTGCCATAAATAATATTGTGAACGATAAAAAAACACGTGCTAACCAAAACGGACGTTGACTAATGTAAACAATGAAAGCCATCATAGATATGTACTGTACATAATGCAGCACTACTAAATATACGTACTGTGTATGAGCGCTTTCCGGTAGTATCGATAGCTCAGCGCTTCGGACTATGCTCTGCTACGAGAGTGCTCTATGACACCATAAATACAACCGTTTGTGGTTCTGCTACGAAAGTTCTCTATGGCAGCAAAGATTAAAACGTTAGTAGAGGAGAGGCACCATAGAACTTGTCGATACATCAAAACGAAAGGTTACAGACAATAGGCGAACTACTTCAAACTTTTCACATCTATGACTAACGTGACGAGTATTTACATTTTTACCGTGTTTTGAAACGTACATTCCGGGTTTTTTGGTTACGTAGCGGTGTAATTTCAGGGAAAATGCAACACGAAAGTTAATGTACAATAAAACGGACCTACATAAAATGACGTTATTTGCGGGAAAACGTCAATAACGAAAACGTAAATACGAGGTTTTACTGTAGTTGTTTTTGTAGTAGTAGTTAGTAGTAGTAGCAGTAAGTAGTATTATTTTAATGAGCTGAAAAGTTTCAATGACCCATAATCTTGCTCAGGCATTTTTGTGAAAAAGTGTGTCCTTTGTGGTAGTAACTCAAGATATGTTTCATGGCCTTTAGAATCTCTTAAACAGTGCCCTAATTCTAAACTTTTATAATTTTTATTGTATTTGTTAAGGGAATTGGGAATTATGAAAATATTATGAAACAAAATCTAGCCTGGCTTTGGAAAATCTGTAGTTTGGTTTTATAAAATTAAGTAATAAAAAATTATGCATTTCAGTGTAATATTTTTTGTGAATTTGTTAGGTTTGACGGTAAATTGAAAGTTGCAGCATTGCTAACATCTATGTATTATATAATTATATTAACTGTGACTATTAGCCAATTTGTATTCATCATGGATCATGAAAATAAACTATCGCATTGATTAATGCCTAGTATTTTAGTTACTGCATTTGCAGTTAACCCTAATTTTTTAATGCCCACCTTAATACTTTGAATTGCTTACTAATTTGGTGAAATTGAAATAAGTATTTTAAAAAACAAAATATGGTTAAACTATTGTTCGGTGCCGTTTTAAAATAAAATATGTAAATAACATAAAACATAAATGTTAACTCACTTGAGCTAAATTATATTTTTAATGGTAATGTGACATGTGAGCATCATATAATTATCAAAATTATTTAATACTCTTACAGTTTATTAACTATGTGTATGGTGTAAAAACTAGCAAGACTCTAGTACAAAACAAATATCAGATGAAGTTGATAGTTACGGACGGTGACTTGTGACCCGCATGAAGTACCATGCCAGTATTATTTCAAACATGTATTAATCAGTCATATTTCAGGTATTATAATATTGATTAGACAAACATTATTTTAAACACTAAGTACAAACCTGTGACAGGAATTAATTTAAAATCAAATATTTTAAATTAAATAATGCATATGAAGCTAAAATAACCAATTGTAATACATGTTCCTACAATCAGAATCTTTATAAACTAATTATCTTGAAGTATTATAATTTTCAATGTCATGTTTAATGTACAAATACAGTCTTAATTAGACACTTCTTATTGCCAGTTAGAATAGGTTTTAATTAGCTTTCTAATTCAGATGTTTTTCTGTTGACATTACTTGTGACGGTGCTTTCTCCTAAATAAAACAAGTTGATCTGCCGTAAATTTAAACTAAACAACCAATTGTGATCTGTGTTACAAATTCATACCCGTGTAAATAGATAGCATTAACAAAATGGAAATTTTTCAAAAAACTTTTTCATTTGGTGGTTGAATTTGTTTTTTTCACAAAATCAATATCCAAAGATAAAAACATTGAAACATATAAAATAATTATGCACAAGATAAAAAAATTAGATGACAAAAGCATTTAGACGTAGCGGAAATATTGTCTTTAGACATGTTACATGGTCTTTGCTATGAAGGATTCTTTCCTTTATAATACAAAACTATCAACCTCAAATATAGGCTGACACCCACATTTAAACACCCACCTTAATGCAAAACTATTTATTATGATAAAAAGTATTTGTTATTTAAAACCAAGTTGTAATTGAATGACAAATGACAAATTTATCTATTAATGACAGGGCATATGATATCAGAAAGTAGCAGGTGAAGAGAAAAAAATTTACACCAAATTGAATTTTCATAAATGAATACTAATGGAAAAATATAATACTACATTGCTCTCTTCTCGAGAATTGTAGCCTCAACTGATTCTTCATGAGAGCTGGTAACTTTAAGATTGGAAAGTCTATCGTATTGTGTGCATCACATCTCCACTCAGTGAGTGCCAATAAAATAATAATAATTTCCCTCTCTCCATTTTAATGAGTTATAAATGGCTATAATAGTGAAATATTGATTTGTGTGATGGGGAAACAAATGCAGTTTCAATCTTTATATCTCAAAAATAAACTCGCTGCAAGTTTGTAAGAGCCGAGGTGCTTGTGTGTGCTGTGTTGGGACAGCAGGGCAGAGGTGTTGGCGTGGCATTGCAGTCGGACAAGGCACGTGTGCAGTGGGACCAGGCGGTGTGGCGCAACGCACTCAAGATGAAGGCGGAGATAGAGGCGGGCACGTACGTGCCAGAGCACCTCAAGAAGAAGCTGGAGGCCAAGAGGCGGGCCGTGCTGACAGACGACAAGCTGGACCGTGGTGCTGGCACGGCCGACCAGAAGCACAGGTGCCATATGACCAAACTTTAAATTAATTAACAAAAAAAAACATAACTTTAACAGGATACAGTGCTAACGTTGCATACCAATCTCAATAATTGTTGTAGTTCACTCTGACCACAAGAGTGCGCAGGCTGTCTCAAAAAATGTTTACTCTGCAAGCGACAAAGTACATGCGCTGTGTGCAATGGAGCTATCAATATACTGAATACTGTATTTACCTGCAGAAGGGTCGCCTGTGCATATGGATCGCACCTTTAATTTTGGGTATAAAAATGTAACATTTTCACAGTAAAGGTCGCCCAAAAATTTGTATTGCACCATATATCTGTCTCCAGTATAAAGCTTATTGTAGCGTAAGAAACATGGCACTGATGTTGACCCAGGTCTTTAATCTTTCCCCTTTTCATCCTTTATGGCTGTTCCTCCCTCCTCCTCCCCTCCCCCTTACCTCAACCCAGGGAGAACCATAAACACTGCTGCATGCACTGCTCAGATATTTTAACTAAACAATTTATACCTACTGGTAATATTATATATTATATTTCTTAAAAACCAACACAAACTGGTTATATTTATAACCACATTTTCAACCACAACAAATAAAAAAATTAAAATCAAAATGAACATTTACCATTATTCCATGCATAATCAGCTGTAAAAGATTACTATAAGCTGATAATATATCAATTAATTATGCTGTTTACAAAACATTTTTTTTCAAATACATTTTGTTTTTTAATTTCCTAATGCTATTAGGGTTGTGCGATTCCATGATTTTCAGTTCGATTCGGATTCGATTCTCACCACAAGAGTTGAAATTCGGTTCCGATTTCGATTCTTTGGGTAACTTTATCTACATAGTCATTAGTAGAGTCCCGTAAAAATGGTTTTATTTTTCCTTAAATTTCGTTTTGAAAAAATCAAATTTCGGTTTTATTTCGCTGTTTTGGTTTTTCATGTTTACTTTAACTTTTGAGAATGGTTTTATGACCTACAAGTTTTGCTTGGCTAAATAATAGTGGCACGGCGTATACTCGTATACTGCACTCTAAAGTCAACACTATTGGCAAATAAAAATTGTAGGCTTGAAACAGCTCGGCACGGCCCGGTGCCGCCTAGCGCGCTGCCTCGGCACGGCCCGGTGTCGCCTAGCGCGCTGCCTCGGCACGGCCCGGTGTCACCTAGCGCGCTGCCTCGGCACGGCCCGGTGTCGCCTAGCGCGCTGCCTCGGCACGGCATGTCTCAACTTAGTATTCTTTTAATATTTCTTGCTGCTGTTCTTTGTCCCATTGACGCCGTATTCACTTGCTCTGCGGTCGTATTGCATTTGCTGAGAAGTGTAGTTACGGCAGTTAAAGGTCACTGATTTTGCTTATCAATCGGCGTAGTGCCATGTGTTCATGTTTACGAGTAGTAGAGGTGTAAAAGTAACGAAAAAAAGTGTACCCGTATGTATTCGTTACTATAACAATTAGTACTCGTTACTATCGTGTCGCTACGTTACTCGTTACTTCTGATACCGCATAACATGCAATGTTATGTTGCAGCAACGAATCGAGTCGTATTGCGTACGCGTACAGTATGACGTCACGTAAATAATAATAAATAGAATATAAACAATTAACAATATTTGATAATTAACAGTTTTTGTTAACCAAGAAACAATTAAATCTCATTAGAGCGGTTTTATTATATTATCTCTTTTAAGATAAAAACAACAAAAAACGTGAAAATACGCGATAATAAATAACAAAAACATACATATTTCTAATTTGTAAAAAATACTTTCTTATAAACAGTAAAAAACTTGGACGACAAATTTCCATATTATACTTAATAAACAAACATCGTTCTTTGTAACGTAAATTCATCGAATATGCGCGCGCATGCGTAAAACATACGAAAAATGCGAGTAACGAAATCCAGCCGTGTGTAACGTTTCGTTACTCGATACTAGATGGCGCACCCGTTACTCAGTCAGTACCGAATACATACGGTTTGCTACACCTACAGCTCTAACGAGTAGGTTGCCAAGCCAGTCAAACGTAGTTGAAAGCATGAGGTTGTTAACTGTTCAACATGAAAGGAAGAATTAAAATTTTATATTTCTCTACAAGATTAATGTGTAAATACAGCGGGTTGAAAATCATGGCAGCTATATTGTGTTGAAAACATCGCCGGTATTTTTTATTAACTTTGTGTTGATGCTCAGGTACATTTTTCTCTTTTTAATTAGTTTATGATTGCAATTACTGCTTTCGTTTCAAATTGTAATGATTACGTGACGGGAATACTGTAAATCATTATTTACTTTCATTACTACAAAGCGGCCATGTTGAAACTTAGAAAAATGGCGATGTGCCGTCAACGTCGTGTTTACTTGTTTTTCGCGATGTCTTGCATGGGTGGTCTAATTCATTATTATCAGTTTTATTTCTCGATGCTGTGCGATTTCGGTGTTTTGTCGCGAATTAAGGTAAATTGCGGTGTTATTTCGCGATATCGCGATTCGCGAAATTTCCGTGTCTCTAGTCATTAGTCTGGTAGGACTAACTAAAAAAAAAATTGCATTTATTTTGAACCATATGTATTTAACTTAAATGAATAAGAAATACAATTCTGGAATATGACTGCGGCCCTTAAACTTGCCACAATTTTCATCCATTACTTATTTAATCTCTTCACCACTGTTTAAAGATGTCAAATGTTACCAACGGTAAAGTCAGCTGCCTCACTGGAGTCACCAAGATAGTGCGCTGCGTGCTGCGCTAAGAAGTATAATTTATTAATTAACCTACATTTGCACATATGACGTATGCAGCATGGCCTAGCCAGTAGGTTTATTTAAATTAAAACCAATAAGTAACATATATTTCTTTGTTTTTTTCAACAAGATCTGTTCCCCTAAAAATGGAAAAAAATACGTAAATATTATTAATTTATTAACTTCACGAAGTTAAACCACACAACAATGATCAGCTTTAATTAAGTTTTGTAAAAGGCAAAAGCATAAACAGTAAACAGTACTTCGATACTGACAGAATGTTACGATTCAGTGATTCGATTCCTTTGTGTCTCGGCACGCGCGATCTAAGATAAATGGTGGCCTGTCACGGTAGCCTACAACTCACGTAGTTTCGGTTCCCTACCACGTTCGTGCAACTTCGGATTTCTCTCAAAAATTGAAATTAAAAAAATTCGAAGGGTTGGGTTATTCTGTTAACAGAAGACTGTCACAGAATGGCGATCTTTGTAAATGTATAGTTGAACAAGGAACTATTTTAACTGTTAACAAAAAATTGTGCGTTGATGGTTGTAAAATTCATTTTTAATATGTGTTATTTATTTTTCAAAACAAATAAACCAACAATATTTTTTTCCCGTGCAACGTGAGAAATGGTCATGAGTAATATGCCGTAAGTAGGCAGAAATAAAAATGTTTGGGCAGATTGTTAAACTATTTCATAAACAAGCAGTTTTCGTATGGTATTTATCTTTGCAAGCCTAAACAGTTAGTGGTTCTGAACGTGTAAATTATATCATACACGATCTTTGAAAATAATTTAATGTTCGGCCTAACCTATATTTCATAACGTTATGAAATTTGCTTGAGTGAAAGTGCGCGGCAATTTTACGAGTTACATTAATGATAATTGATGAATAAATTTATTTCTAGCAATCAGTTGAACGGTAACGTCAATTTCTTCGATTTTTTTACTTTTGAAAAAATTGCCAGAATTTTTCGATTCCAAATTTTAGTTTCGGTTCCGGGTTCAAATAGTTGAGGAATCGAATTGAAGTTGAAATTATCGAGTACCCGCACATCCCTAAATGCTATGTTTTTATTCTTTCAGTAAATTTGTGTGAAAATATTTTATTTATTTAAATATTTTGGATTCAAATGAAATATTCACTTTTGTGTTTTTTTGTGTATTAGTTTTTAACAAACCATATTTAGTAACATTGTTCTTCAAGTAGGGGTGTGCGCATATTCGTAAACACGAATAGTAACTGACAAACTATTCACATTCATAAGTCGAATAGCAAAATTTAAAATTGAGAATACCGTATTGGCCCGAATATAAGGCGACCCATGAAATTTTATTCTGTTATTGTTTTATGAGACAGTAGTGAAATTAATTTGATTACATAATGCAAGTTTAAAGTTCAGAGTGTAATTTATTTTTTGATTGCAGTTACTTAAAAAGTTTTAAACATTAAAACTGGGTTTTTATATTGCAGAAATAACTTGACATCAACAGTGAAAGTTGGTATAGGATGAATTCACGATGTGTGCAATGTCAGATATTCGTAACAAATTGAGTATTCATTATTTGAAGTGTAAGTAATCAAAGTCGAATCAAATACCAATAATAAACTATTTGTATTCAAAATTTTAAAATATTCATGGGTGTAGAAATAAATGTTATGTAATGTAGCTTACATTTAACTTAAGTGACTAGCAGAGAAAAATAAAATGAATTTTAATTTTTTATGCTCTAAGCTTGGGGAAATTTCCAGTTGAGTAGATTCAAAAGTTAAGGGGCCCGCCTCGTCAGTGGTGTGTGTGTGTGTTAGTGAGACGGGATGATAAGCGCGACGCTCGCTGGTATTTCTAGCGCGGTATATCCTCTAAGCGCAAGGCTCTGAACTGGCGCGCAGTCTTCTCGTAGTCACAGGATAACTGTGAAATTTGAGCGGTGACCGTAACGTTACATGGCAGAGAAATGAAGATAAAGGTGTAATGCAAGTCCCTTGAGTGCTTTCAAGAATCTGTACTGGTTGTTTTACGCCAAAAAAATTACTCTGAAAACGTGTGTTTT
The DNA here is from genome assembly GCF_032445375.1 of Bacillus rossius redtenbacheri. Taxonomy (NCBI): domain Eukaryota; kingdom Metazoa; phylum Arthropoda; class Insecta; order Phasmatodea; family Bacillidae; genus Bacillus; species Bacillus rossius. The sequence goes on from NC_086336.1 coordinate 66,684,519, forward strand.
TAGCCATTTTAACTCTTCTAAAAATACAATTTAAAAACTTAATCCGAAATCAAAAGTAGCTACTTTTCGGCCCTCAGCGAACTCTTGGATGCTCTTCGTAAGCAGTCCCCACTCGGATACCTAGGGTAGTTTTGAAATTGCGTTGTTTGTCCTGAAGCTCTGCGCGCCGTGTGTGTGTCCGGGTAGGCGGGGGAGGTATTGCAGGACCACGAGGAGTGCGTGAGGTGTGAGGGTGTGGCAGGTGGTACGCGACGGCCGCTCGCATCGTGGAGCTGGATAACTGCATCAAGTCGTCGCTGGGGCTGGTGGACGCGCGGCCCCAGGAGTGCCTGGTCTACCTGTCGGAGCTGTCCACAGTCGCCGTCGACACGCTGATGCTGCTCAAGTACCCGCACATCGTGGACACCATTAAAAAAGTACCTCCCGCTCTCTGTATACAGCATTTGGTAGCAGTGATTTTTGAATGGAAGTCGATTGGAATGTAAATGTGTAAACACAATTCTGCCATCCATGGAAATTTCAGAAATCTTGAAAATATGGCAGACCCACGTCATTCATCTGTATATAGTGCTTTTGTGAGCATAGTAGAATTTACACGTTGCATAGGTATTAAAAAATATAACTTTATAATAGTCATAAAAAGAAGCAATGTCAAACAGAAATCCCTTTTGGCACAGTCTGAAGGTGTAGGTAGATTTCGAAGTACCTTTTTCTTCTGGAAATATTTTGGAAACTTATGTAAACTCCTGGAACATTTTAAGAACTTAATGTATACAACATCCTATATGTTTGCCAATATTCAAAAAATTTTGATTAAACACATTCTAATATTCCATGGAATGAAAATATTTGGAAATTTTTTAACATCCTGCATTGAATGTCTTAACGAATTTCATATTCTGCATGCTAAGATAGTTATGCAATTATTTTTGAACTTTAAACAATATTTTTCGTCCTTTGCACTAATATGTGGTTATGTAACTTTTTTTTTTTGGACGAAGGTTCGATGTAATATTAAAATGGTTAAAATTACAGTGAATTTGATAAAATAAATTATAATGAATTTGATAGTATATATTTTTTATACATACAAAAAACTAGATAAAATATTTTTGGATATCGCACAATTTCTTTTAAATCTACTTAAAACCCTTGTTAATTCTACTCCTTGCATTAATGTTTTGTTAAATAAAAAATACTTTATTCAAAAGTTTTCAACAATATTTAAACTTTTAAACTGTTAAACAAAAATAAATATTAATTTGACAGAGTACATGGTAGGGAAGTTTTAATTATTTTCGTTTTTCAACCCCAGATTGTTTCAACTCCTTGCAGTAATGGTTTGTATTATTGAAAATTGTTTCAAAACAAAAGTTTTAGATAAAATTTATCAAATTTACGTACAATGTGAACGGAGGCGTACTAAGGGAATTGTTAATTTATTATTTGATTTTAACCCCTCTTTATCCCCCCCTTGCAGCAATGGTTGGTTGTATCAAAAATTATTTCAAACAAAAGTTTTGATAATTGTTATAAGGTGTATAAACAACTTAAACAGATTTGATAGTATGCCTTACTACTAAGGGAGTTATGAATTTTTTGTCATTCAACCCCTGTTTATTCTACACATTGCATTAATAGTCTAGTCTTGGTTTACAACAGTGCAATAACACTGTAACTCCTAAAATGTTTTACTAATCTATCTTAGTGTTCAGTGGCTAAAGCAGAAGAAGCATTCATCAAAGATGACTCGTAGCATCTTGCTCTTTCTATAAAATTACTTTGGACAGTTTTTCCTGTAAGATCTTTTATCTTGAGGAACTTCAGAATCGTTAACTATCTCTGCCTTTAAAAATTATGATTGGTCCAACTATTATAAAGAGTCGGATGTAAATTATCATGTTGATCAACTTACCAACTCCATATTTAAGAATATTAATGACTACATCCCCTCTGTTACAAAAAAAAAAAGCTTCCAGCTACCTCAGTTGGTTCTCTAGGGAGTTAATACGTACAAGCCCTTAAATCAAAGAAACAAAGAAACACCTTCATAAACATAAAAATATTATTGTGTGTGACAAACTGATGCAGATTTATCAACAGTAATATTAAGGTCAATCCCAAAAAATGTTGGTACTTTGTTAAAATAATGAGAAATGGTTTTCATGGACAACACTCATTTAGAGTAAATGGTGTTATATCTAGTGATCCAGATCTGTTATCTAATGTTTTTGCTGACTATTTTTCCAGTATTTATGTATCTTCTAATGATAAGTATATAATTACTATGGTTACTATGGTTGGTTGGCTGTTAACACTGAACACACTTCACCAAGCAATGGCACCACAACAGAGACCCCTGTTTGTAAAGTCTGTCTCTGGTTGGTTTGTTGCAGCTGCGGCGGTACGTCGGGAACGTGACAGAGTGGGGCATGGATGAGACACAAAAGGTAAGTTACTAAGTTGTGATGCGAGACATTGGTGGTTTTTTGATGGTGTAAAATGTTTGTATTTTTCTTAAGTATTAGTGTACTCCCATAAAGTTCAGTTTTTGTTACTTATAAATATAGTGTGTTAGTCCCCAAGTAAGCTGAAATGATTATGGTTTTTTTTTTTTTTTTTGCAGGAAACTTTTGAGAAGCAAGCAGAAGCCATTCGTAACAAAGCCTCATTTGTGTACAACAAGTTCAAGGTTGGTACGCACTGTAAGCCAGACACGCCGTGTGGTGTCTGTGCCTCGCAGTGACGTGACGTGACGTGACGTGACGTGAGGTGACGTGCTGTTGTGTGTGCGCAGGCTCTGTTCGTGGTGCCAGAGGGCTCGACATTCCTGGACGTGTTTCACCAGAAAGTGATGCGCTTCAAGGAGGCCACCAAGAACATGACTGACAATGAGTTCTTCAACCTGAAGACCGACCCCAGTGAGTGAAGCATGTCAAGTCTAGTTGTAGTTCTCTCTGCTCTCAAATGTTTGTTGTGATCTGAGTTTTTTTTTTATCCTGAAGGAGAGTCTTGTTTTTGTTAAAAATAATAATAATAAAAATTCTTATGTTTTTTTTTCTTCTTAACAATTTTTGGACCATCTTGTAAGTACTTCCAAGTTTATTTCGGTACATTTAGTAGTGTACCAGTAGTTTACCGTTTTAACAAGTATTTACACTGGTACCTTAAAATAGCGTACAAATTGTGAGGAAAGTTGATTAATGTTAAGAGTGAGATGCATTTAAAATATGAAAATGCTGTATAATTACAATTTCTTGTTCGTTTTCAATGAAACATGTACAATTTTAAATGTGCTTGAGAAATTTTTTAACTTGTCTATAGAAATGAATTTTGCACGGTTGACAAATCAAATTACATTTCGGGGGTATGAGTTTAACCGTTCAAGTCTCAAGACCGTCATTGTTCATCAAGATTCCATCATACAAACCAGCATTTGTTTGCGCCCCCCCCCCCCCCCCCCCCCCAATCCAACTCGGAATCTAATATTAGCAAGAATTTTTTTTCCTCCCCATGTAAGGAAGCGTGACGCTTGTTAAAAGAGAATTATAGAGCTGTGTGGTAAATTTCCCAGATTTTGAACATGTTACAACGACATTTGGAAGGTCCTTCGTTAAATTCTCAATAGTTTTTTGAACCCTTGGACCAAACTTTCCCATGGCTTCTTGCAAACACGTAAACACTTTTGGTAATAATTCACCAGACAGCGTCATCATATATTGTGCCGTGTATGAGTGTGTTACCGTGTTAATATCATGCCTTTTAACAAACAGTTTTTTAATTTTTTTTTCCATGTTTTGTCATAAGTTGACTGTTACTGGCAACCTGTCTGGTTGGTATCAATCACAAATTTTTGTCAAAATTTGCACTGATTGCCTTTGTCTGCAGTTCAAAATTTGTGTGGATTCAAGTGTTTCTTCCAAAGTTACAGATTCCCTGTTATTCACATATCGCGTGTTCTTCCTCTGCCGAATTCTGTTCCATTGTTTGAATTTTTTCACTTATTAAAGTGATGCTTTAAAGATCAATTCTTTCGGTTGAAATTGGACTGCAGCAGCAGCCAATGCCCTGCTGTAGGTTCCTTATGTTCACCTGAAAATTAAAATCAAAGTGTCATGTCATTATTGTAATTTGTTCTTAAAAAAAGTTACTAGTAAATTTGATGAAAATGTACACTTATTTGCTGACAATTTTTGTGAAGCAGCCATGGGTCCACAAATCAATTATGGAATATTTATCAATTGTTGTTCTCTTTCCATCTTTCCAAATCGTCCCTCCTTTTTAAATGTCGATATCCTTTTATCTGGAGAGTTTGTAGATTCCACGTGGGATATTCTTTTGCCAGTCTCGCTACTTGTATTTTTGTCTCCAACGAAATGTATCCGATTTAGTCCTTTTCTGCTAGATATACATGAATGCATCTTTTAACCATAATTTTGCAGCTGCATTATGCATTGAATTTTCATGAAATTCATAATCTGCAGTAGTCAAATAATCTGGACTCACCTCCATTTTTACAGTAAAGATGTAAATTTTGTGATGTTCAAAGAATTCGCACGTACACTATTAATTCATGTTAAATGAGCAAGCTCTCATCGCTACACAAGTTAACTGCTGAATGGGGCCTGTTTGATCGCATTGGCCCTGTACGAATAGAATACAGATGGAAGCCTATCCCTCCCCTTGTCCTTTCACATCAGATTCTTCAGGTTGAAGCATCCAGGTACAAAGCAGTTCCAGGTACCTTACCCAATCGTAGGCATAAGGAATGTCGCAAATTACGATAGCCATCAGCGGCCCCAATCGTACTGGTATCAAAGAAGGATGGCAAATAGAGGTTTTGGATGGACTACCGGAAGCTGAATACCACCAAGCACAACACACTTGCTGGCAGTAGGTGGTTCTCAACACCACATTTGAAGAGCGGTTACTGGCAAGTGGAACTTCATCCACAGCGGTAGTGCTAGTGTTATGCTCTGTGTACTGCAGGGCTGTTTCTGATGCCTTTGACGCTTTATAGAGTGGGAGATAGCTGATATGTGTTGTCTGCTTCATCAGCTGCATCTGATTCTTTATCAGATTCCCATGTAACAAAAGATACAATTACATCCGACATTACTTGGTCTTCTGGATCTATATCTAACCACTCGTTCAAGTCAGTTTCTGTTGTCTCTTCGCACCCAGGAATTTGTTGCTGAAGATGTAGAACATATGCAGGCTCATTGATGCTATTGATGTATGTTAAGATGGGCCGTAACTTTGTCCATGATTTTCTGAATTATTGTTGTGAAACTTTTTTTCAGTGCTTCAGCCACCTAGTAGATCACATCTTTGATATTGGCCTTTTTAAGGATTTGGAGTATGCTTTAGGAAAAGTCACACTCTCAATCAGATGTCTAAGAAAAAATTTTATGGTTTGAAGCACCTGCTGATCCATTGGTTGCAGCAGTGGAGTAACATCTGATGGCAGAAAAACATGCATTTGGAGTTTTTCAACTGGGTTTCTTCTGTTTCTCTGCCCTGTGGCTGCAGAGGAAGGCACCCCAACAGACCAGACTTGCCACCATGTTTCACACAGCATTTGCTTTCTGACATCCGTTGCTTTTGAACTAGTAAAAAAAAAATTTAAACAGTGGCTATGTGTTTTAAAAGAGACCATGTAAATCACTCTTTTGAAAGTGGCACCAGAAAGGGTCTAGTAAATGTGGAATAGATTTTATAATTTAAATAATTTTTTAGTGCTCTACTTGAATTGCGATTTCCAATCCATGAAATCTTTTTCATCAAATTATAATCACAAAGTTTGGGATCACATTATTTTCGGGTAAATATGGTATTAAATAAGAGAGGTGATAGGTTACCTTTTAGAGGAACTCGAGAACAAACTTGATGTATATCAGAATTGAAATTATTCATTGAAACAAAGAAAGTTCTGTTGATTAGATAACTTAAAACCAATTTAAGTATTTATCATTTAAACCAATGTTAGCTAATTTTTCAAGTAATGTATGATGATTTTCTGTGTGAACGGCCTTTGATAGCTCAAAGTAGCAAGCATCTATTTGGCCACGTGTTGTTACTTGAGACTATAGAGGATTGAGAAAATTTTGTCAGTAATAGTTGTTTTTCCAGTTATAAAACCATGTTGATTATTAGAAAGTTTTTTTTTCTAGTTAAATTGGTGTATTGATATTATTTCCCAAAGACTTCAGCAAATATATTTAACAGCGACGTGGACTTATAATCCATAACATTTGATTTGCTGCCTTAGCTACTTTCCTATTTCTGGGTCAAAGTTTGCTATCAATAAGATAGTTAACCTTACGGACAACTGGTGGAGTGTGCAGTGGGCGTGTGCGCAGGCATCTCGCCCAAGCCGGAGGAGGCAGCGGTGACGGGGGACGCGGCGCAGAACGGCTCCTTGCCGACAGAAGAGGCTGACCAGGACTTCTCGGGGGGAGCCGACGAGAACCAGCCCCCCAAGAAGAAGTTGCCCAAGAGCAGGAGCTCTGTGAGTGCCTTGTTCTATCACACATCAGTTTCAATATTTCTTATTCAAACAAAATATATTTGATGCACGTAATGAAAATTGTTGCAAATTTAATTATAAATATATTTTAGTTTTTTTTCTAATTTTTTATTTAATTTATTTTATAATTTTAATTTATTTGGCAAATGCCATGCCAAGTCTCTGTGTCCTACTTCTCCCACTCTTCTACAGGGACATGGCAACATACGGATTAAGTTTATCTTTTTTTTTTAATAAACCATTCACATTTATAGTCCAAATCACAAAAAAAAAAAGGAAAGACACACAAATACAAATAATAAATAACATAAAATATAATAAATACAAACATCTTGTGTCCTACTCTACTTTAAATTTTCATGAAGAAACACCAACTCTTCGACATGTTCAATTGTTTAATTTTTCTCTTTTGGCACTGACAATATTGCCAGCACTAGAAAAAACCCGTTCACTGGCAACCTCTTTTGCTGGTATGCCAAGATAATTCAAGACAATGTTTTTGAGTGTTGGAAATCGGGTTATATTATTTTTCCACCACAAACAAGGACCCTCCGTTATATCTATAACAGGTTCACACAGGTACATGTCCAAGTTCTGACCGAAGAGATTTGTTGAAGTACCAGATTGTTTTTGAGCTTGAGAAGCCAGCAAGCCAAACTTCTCCCATAGAGAGCCAGGATTCTGTGGAGCAGGCCTTTGTGAAGCTGAAACAAAAATAGATTGAAAACATAGTATAAAAAAATTGAATTTTTTATTACTGAAATACAATTGGTTATTTATTAATGGTTTACTTACTGGCATGGTTATGCTCAGTCTTGTAGGATTGTGCCTGGCTCTGCTGTGTAAGGAAATGGATAGCTTCATCCTTCTCATGCTTGTCTAGAAGAATGTGCTTGAAGCGGGAATCCAGCATCATGGCTGAAAAATATGGTTGCTTTGTTTTGTAAGCAGGAAACCTTGATTTAAGTGACAGTAGCAAATTGTGCCCAAATGTTTTCCCAGTTCCATGTTCATTTTCAGCACAGTACTTGTCCAGTTTGTTTGTTATTAAATAAATAATTGGAATAACAATTGAAATTGTCGGTGTCCTTTCACCACACACCTCCACTGTTGCCTGATAAAGAGGTTTGAGAATTCTCACATATGTATCAACCATTTTTCATTCTGAGATACTTAGATTGTCATGTTTTCCTTCTGAAAGCAAGTCCCTTGAAATAGCTTCCTTAATGGTCAGTAACCGTTCAAGCATCAGATATTCAGAATTCCAGTGTGTTTCGCAGTCCTGAATCACTCCAAGTTCTGGCAATCTCAATTGATTTTGAATTTAATGAAGCCTCTCCATGCCTGTAGTCCTATGCTTATAGTAACCAACTATAGATCTGCATGCGTTAACCAAATCTTGTATTTCTGTGGAACTCTTCTTTGCATCAGACAATACAAGCTGTAAAGTACTGTATTTACTCGCATATAGGTCGCGGAAATTTTACCAGATATGATTAGGAAAAAATAAAGTGCGACCTATATGTGAAGAAAAATTTTTTTAAATTTTTGAGGAATTTTGTTTGCAATACAGTAGAATCCCGCCGATGCGACCCCCCTCTGATGCGTCCATTCCGTTTGTACGACCGTTTTTTGAGAAACTGAAAAATTTGAGCAGAGAAAGTCGAAAATTTGAGTAAAATTGGCTGAAAAACAAGTCTGTTACACTTTGTTGGGTGCTATGTGTTCACGTTTATCTTGGCGAGAGCTGTACTGTAAGCAGGCAGGCATACAAAAGACGGCTAAAAATAGATACCACCCCTCTAGACTGTCCACGCGCTGCCACTATCGCACGAAAAGCTGTCTCAGATGTCATGCTATCTTACCCGCCCCCACGAAAAGCCACTGTGGTAGCTTCTGCAAGCGCATAAGAAACTCGACCGGCCAGGTTGGCGGTAGCGGCGGCTTAATGTCATACGTGACGTGACGCGACGCTTACCTCTCCCATTCCCTGCTAATTCTTCAAGGCTCATCCCTCCCAGAGCCACAAACCATGTAAAAACAGCCTCCCCCCCTTTTTCCAACTAACATTTCAACACATTCCCTCCCTTAATTCAACCTTCTGCATGAGAAACTGTCAGCAACCTCCTCCCCACCCACACCGCGTGCGGCAAAAGCCAGGTTGTATAGTCCATTCTCGGTAAAATAAATATTTTTATGGGCTTATACGACTGTCCTTCGCCGTTAATAAATACTTTATAAGTTTAAGTTATTATGATACAATTTGTTTATTAGTCACAGAAGTTTATGCTGAAAAATCACTAATACCTCAAATTTTATTGAATAGAAAAATTTAGCAGGGCCGTAAATATATTTATTTTACTGCATAGTTACTTTTCCATCTGCATTCGAACGTGTTTTTTTCTCCGCTGTGAAGGGTCGTGCAAAAGATAATTGCTTGAGCTGTCAAAATAAACATTGCTGACGGCAAGGGCGGGAGCGCATCTTGTCGGTCTGTCGCTGTGATTATCTACTCCAAAAAAAAAGTCACAGCATTTCAGGATAGCATTGTTCTTATATCTTTCGTTTAAAGCCGAATATTTTCTACCTGATCCACACAAGTTCCTTCGCCACGTTTTGAACGAAAATTACAACCAGCCGGCTAGCATAGCCAAACTCACGTGACGTGAATTCACTTAACATGAGTACCTATTTATCGGAACCCATAATGAAAACCGCTGTAGATATAAAAAATCATAACAGGCCTTTTTTATTCATAATTAAATTTACTACAACTTTTATTCTGTGCATTTTTTCAATACAAAGCCCTGTTTTCGAGTTATAGTCTACAATTAAGACTTTTTAAGAAGTCAGAAATCTAACTTGACTTCAATTTTCTATATTCGGTTATTACGAGTACTTGTTGTTACAACAATTTATCACGCCATTATCAGCTCTCGTAGTAGCAGATTTTACGTACCCGTTAACTCTTTCGTGCACGGCGCGCCGGCCGTTCGCGTCATTTAATTACCAGTGCGATCTATATGGGGGGAATTTTAAATACCAAATTCAAGACCTCAAATTATGGGTGCGACCTATATGCGAGTAAATACGGTATGTGCAAAACATTGCAAGTGACTGAAGGGTTTTAATAATGAGACTGCAGCCTTCATGTTCCTTGCATTATCAGTCACTAGAAATACAGGCAATGTGTTGCATGTATCACTCAGATTCCATTTCTGTAAGCATTCTTTGAATTTTTCGCATATTGGATAAGCAGTGTGGTCACTAGAGAAATGAAATGAACTTAGACAATGAGACTGAAGACTGAAATCTTGATCCATGTAGAGCATAGTAACTGACAAGAATGCAAGTATACTTCTCGACGACCACAAGTCTGTTGTGAACGCTAGCGGTGACACAGTGGAAATGGCACTCACTGCCTATTTTAGCATTCAAACTGTTGACAGTTTCTTCATACAACTCTGGAATTATTTCCCTGCTGAATGTTTTGCTCTATGGCAAGACTGTACAGAGGCTGAGCCAATTTTAAAACATTTTTTAGGCCTCTTTCGTCAACAATGCTGTATGGATGGCAACCATTTGCTAACCATTTACCTACTTTTGTCAAAGCCTTTTGCTTCGGGTGGTCAATACAATACCCCAGGTGACAAAATTAGCTAGCTTGGACTGATTTGTTGGTACATCTGATTTAACTGACTTTTTTTCACTTCTGCTTGATAATTTGAAAGATGTGTACAGTAAAACCTTTTTGTTGCGACCCCATTTATTGCGACCACCTCTCTATTACAACCCGATTTCGAGGAACCGTGAAAAAATTGCCGAAAATCGGACAGAACATAAGTTTCTTGTGGTGAGTAGCGTGTTACTGTGTTTCTCTTGCCGAGTGCTGTACTGCCGTAGGCAGCGCATATCTAAAATTAGATACCACTTCCTTTCGACCGCTGTCAGCGCTTGACAACCCCCATTCCACGAATCACTTTATCTGCTTCATTTTAACAAGAGTAAAAATATATTAAAACTGTCAGCAAATTGATAAAAGCTTTATGTGTCCGCAAAACAGGGCACAACACTAGCCCGCCAATTGTTTTCATTTAAAACTTGGCTAAAGAACTTGTATGGATCAGGCTGAAAACATCCGGTAATACGTGTAGTTTATAAGGAATCTTGTTATGAATTGAGATGTTATGTTTTTCGTGTAGATATACACAGCGACCGACTGGATGCACGCCCGCCTCGACTTGTTTTAACTGCCGCAGTGATGTTTATTTTGAAAGCTCAAGCAATTATCTTTTCCCGTGGGTTGACAGAAAAAGGTCGCTTCACCCAGCATAAAAATAAAGGCTACGCCACTTATTCCCCACGCAGGAAACACACTGGCTGCCGTCTGTCTCCCCCGCATTTATCTTTTTCTAACATTCCACGTCTCACCTCTCGCGCGAGCAATAACGAAGCGATCACACATTGGGTCGTTTTATGCTTTGTTTGGTGATAGCAGCTTGATTTTATTCAGTATATTCCTTTTCATAGGACCCTTGCTATTAAAATACATTAATATTTAATTTTGAAAGCTTGTAAATTCCTTGCCAGAGATGACTGAACTCTAACTTGGTGTGAAAAGTGATATATTTTGACATACTTTTTTTTGGGCGTGTTTGGTGGGGAGGGAGGGGTCCGAAAATATTTACAACAATTTTACCTCTCCCTCACCGCTTAAGTACCCCATTCATAATAGCCAAATTTTACGGGCGAAGAGAGGGTGAAAAGAGCATTTTCTCACTGAAGGTTTTTCAAAGGGGAGCGAAGTTGGGGTGTTATAAGGGAGGACACTAGATGGTTTGTGTGTCTGGGAGGGATGAGCTAGCCTTGAAGAATGTTAACGAGGGGAGGGAGGGGTGAGCTTATGCGTCATGAAGCCATTGCCGCCAGCCAGCCAGGCGAGCTTCGTGTGCGTCCACTCGCGTTGCAGAACCTACCGCTGCCATATTTTTAAAGGAAATGTCCCATTATTTTTTTTGTAATTCTTACATGAACATTATTGGAAGTATTAAAGCCGACATAAAACTATGCTGTGTGTTAAAATTAACAGATTTTAATAATCTTTCATTTAGTTTTTTTTTTTTTTTTTAAATTTTTTTTTCTTCTGATTTACACATTTTGGTCCAATTTTTTGATGGTTCCCGAGAATGTATTTGTAAAATCACTGCTTCGTTAAATCCGGGGTTCGTGACATCGGGGTTCTAGTGTATTTAACTACGGCAAGCAGAAAACGTACATGTAAACTAACACATATTTTCTTTAGAGGTGGCCTGTAGGGCGAGGGACTTGTCATGAAGGTTGAAGTGGGTTTAAAGCAAAGCCGTCTAGCATTATGAGTGACAGCATCCTGCCATTGAACGGCTGGTTTCTTAGCGAGTAGCGGTTTGGGAGGGGGGGGGGGGGGGGGGTTGAAATCAACTGGAAATTTCGGAAAACATCTATTACGACCCCCCGTCTATTAAGACCCTATTAATGGAAACCGTGAGGGGTCGTTTCAGAGAGGTTTGACTGTATTTTTCCAGAAGAATGGCCAACTCATTTTTTACATGCTTTATATTAGCTTCACCTGTATGTTTGTTTGTCTGTCCGTCTGTAACTCTTTCGACTAAGAGTGAGTGGCTCATCACTGTAAAATGTCCCACCAATTTCATTACGTTCGTTAGCCGAGCTGTCTAAGGCGCGCGACTTCTGTGACGTCAGCTTTCGGATTCAGCGATCGTGGGTTCTACTCCCGGCCACGCCGGAAAAAAAAAATGTTTTTTTTCCCGGTAAATTCTAAGATTATATCCATACATCTAACTGTAAATGATTCGGAGAGACTTTACCATTTCTTTGTGACGTTGCAACTCCAAATAGTTATCTCAGATGGTAATAGGTAGTGTCGGTAACTCATTTCCCTATGATAATTATACATAAATATAGTTTAAAAAACTAAAAAAAACATGCTTTTAAAGAATATCAAACTAAAAAGTTAAAAATATAGTTTAAAAAACTAAAGAAACATGCTTTTAAAGATTATCAAACTAAAAAGTAAAAAATAATTTTAAAATTTAATTTATGACAATAGTATATAAGCAATACTAGTATAAATGAGAAAAAAGCATGGGGCCCTTAATATACAAAAAAATATGGCACAAAGCGCCTCAAGCTTTTTTCTCATTTATACTAGTATTGCTTATATACTATTGTCATAAATTAAATTTTAAAATTATTGTTTTACTTTTTAGTTTGATAATCTTTAAAAGCATGTTTCTTTAGTTTTTTAAACTATATTTATTGCCTTCGGATGTTGTGTTGTGTCTGTGCATACCTGTTGTGGAAACATATTCCGTTTCCAGGACAGAAGGACACAAAGTACATTGCACCTTGTTATTTGGTAATTTCTTAAAGAACTTCCAAATAGGCGCAGAAGACACACCTGGTTCACTTTTGCTACTGCCTGGAATGGCAGGCTCCATCGTTCACTCAAGTGTATAAACTACCCTTTTTTATTAAATGAAATTTACCGGAAATAATTATCACGCGTACTTTAAAAATACCACTTGTTTTCAATTGTTCACTTTCAGTCTTACATAATGACCGACTACTAAAACGTAAAACCCTCTGATGTTTATGAAAGACGTTTATAATGCATGGTGTCTACTAGGTCACGAAAGTCACGAAAGTCATGAAAAAGTCACGAATGTTGTAAAAGGTCACGAAAGTCCCGAAAAAGGCACCATTTTTAAATATATTTTGGTAAAAGTCACGAAAAAATTAATTACAAGGCTAATGTGTATTTCTTGTGCACTGATCTTTTATATACCATATTTTTTGTGCTTTTGGCAGCTTGCATTTTCAGGAAAATCATCGCTTAAGATGTTCCCACACAATACATTTTCCTGTGTTTAACTAGGCCAGTTCCGCCATTTTCGCCATAAGACGTTTGCTTTAAAATCCTGTTCAAAATGTTGCTTACAGCTTCTATTCTCCTACGTGCAACGTCATAATTTTCACATAGAATGCAGAGAAAATTTTAATAATAGCGATTTGATCTTCTTTATTTAAAAACAAAAGTCCATTAGAATGCTGTGAAAACATAATTTATTCAATTCTTGTACCTTACACGCTTAAAAAAAGGATGGTATTCGTTCCGTGGCGGCCACGGCGTAGTCAGTTTCATTCTTACTCTACAGAGAGCACAACGATCGCACATAATCAATTGTAGCTGTCAAGGCGTCAATGCGCACGACCCGCGTCCATATCGATAAGTTGTTAGCCAAATGGCGAGCGTTCATAATCGAACTTATAGCGTTGATTTTGTTTGTTTACTGCCTGCTTGTGTGTACGAAACGGAAATTTATGTTTGGCTAGGATAAAAGAAAGCCAAAAATTTGTGCACAAAATGTGTGATGTATTTTCGTGTTTTGGTTTTGTTACCGACTATGTTTACAAATTACAAAACACAAAATCCCTAAATTGCCGCCACATTTTATTTTCAAACTGAAATCATTGTCGAAGAGGTTAAAGTGCTACGGAATGAAATTGTAATATTTTCTATGATATAATGTGCTGAAAATGTTTGCCAATAAATGTTAGTGTTTTAGCGCTTAAAGTGCGGCGAAAATTGGCATGCAGAAAATTAATTTTATTCAATTAAGTTTCAAACTAACCGTCATTTGTAGGCTTAACTTATGTCTTTTTTTTTTTCAGTACTTAGGCCTATACATTTTGATAAAGAAAAGTAAACGTCCAATTTTTCATTTTATTTTTTATGTAAGGTTAGGCTACACTTAATTTTATAACATTTAAAAATTATACCATTTTTACAAGTTTCGTGGTCACACTTCAGTAGAAATTTTCATGAAAAAGTCAAGAAAAAGTCACTAATTTTTATTTTTGTAACTCAGTAGACACCCTGTAATGGCATAAACATTTGAAACCAAGATGGCGTCTTTCAGTTTATTAGTGTTTCGAATATTACACGTTTGGCAACACTGCTTATTGTTTCTCTTGTTAATTTTCAAGACAAATTATAACCTAGAAATACTGCAAAGATGTTAACATTCGCCAAACTTAAAAATATATTCATTAAAAATAATATGCAACATTGAGTTCTTTATTTAGTCAGAAATTTATTTTAAACTATGTTTATGAACGAGTGTTGAATTTACATTAATGTTTATAAATTGTATTTTATTTTTTGTGATGTCTTTTTACTTTGTTCGTTTAATACGTATACGAAGTTGTTACGGGACGTATGTATACATAACGTATTTTTATAATATAAAAATTAGTACGACGAAGGTTTTTACTATTTAAAAAAATTTGTTTTCCCGAGGTATTATCCCGAAGAGAAAAATTATTTTCCCGAAGCTCGGGAATGGTTTTTTCCCCCCGACTTTTATCCCGAATTTCGGGATCCCGTCCACCCCTAGTTTATACGTTTACAGCTCTGGAACAGTTAATGTTGAAAAAAACTAAATGTTTTCTGTCACACCAATTTTAACCATAGTTGTTTGCTGCAGAAGTAGGGCACAGGACATGATGAATGACACTGCAGATAATGACGTGGAGGGAGGAAGGAAGTCCACCCAAGTTTCCTTTTTGCCCTCCCCACAGGGACTCCGGTGTGCAAGTGTTCAGATCACTGCCTCGTCCGGGCAGCCTGGGGTTGATGCCCAGCAGGTTCAAACCAGGATATGTTGCAAGTGGGAAGCGTGACGAACGTTTTTCACCTATTTCCTCTTACCCATTCATTCCAATTATCTTCAATTCTCATCTCAACACTTTAATGGTCTCTAATGACCCAGATGTCAATAACATGTTAAGCTTCAGATAATTCATTCCACATTCATTCATTCAAGTTTGTCGCCAGGTTTCCTCCTATTTCAGTGGCAGTTAGTTAAGACAGTTTCCCCCTCATCCAAGCTTCCTTTCTCACTTTTCTCAGTTTACTTATTGAAGGTATTCAATCTTTGTTGAACTTAAAAAATGCCTGATAAGTGATGAGATGTTTGTCTGTTCCAGGATTTGCTGTAACATATAGCTGTAGTGATCTACAAAAAAAAAGTGATATTGAAAAGAAAACCGTAGAATGTTTTATTTTTCTCCGTAATTGTGTTATGTTGAAAGTCGTACTCCCATCTGTGGTCGTAAGTAACTATACACTGTACTGATGTGTGTATGTGAACTGTGGGTAATGCTTTGTGTGTTTCGAGTTGCACACCGAGCAATTCTTGCATGACGAGGACGACCTTTGGCAAGCGAGCCGTGTCTCGGCCTGTTTTATGTCGCGAACATGTCGTTTTTCTCCTTGCTATCTTTTTTATAGTGTTCATTTGCATGTAGTGCCCTAATGTTTTGGCCTCAAAATTTGTAGTCAGAACTATATTTAAACTCGCAGGTATTTACCTGTAATATGTGAATTCTAATTGAAATCTTTTATTTTATGTAAATTAAAATACATTTTGTCATTAAAGAATATATTGGTGTGCAAAATGTCTTTGGAATTTCACAGATGTTTCCATTCTTCAAAAAGTGTGTGTAGATGAGCATCGATACAGATTGCAAGCTGTCTCACAGCACTTGTAGCGTTTATTCTTACAATGGCTTCAAAACTAAACTTCATTCCCTAATGACTTAAAGCTGGGTTTATAAACTATACAAGGCAAGAAATTGAATAACATTTTGAAATACCTGTACGTATATAAAGTAAGCAAAATGCAGAAATGTAATGCAAGCATCAACTTGAAACTTCTGGCATTTCCACTTTCAATATTTGAAGTGTTCCGAAAATGTTTCAAGATTAAAACAATTTTCTTTTTAACACTGCTTTTATTAGCTTCATACGTATGTATGTTATATGCAACGGAAACTTTGAACATGATTTTGACCCCTTAAAAACATTGGATTAACTCAAAATTTGCCATACTTATCAAGGACCGATGACAATTCAATATTTTAAACAGTTAGACCTGTTATCCTTTCTAGGATAATCAGGATTAGCGATTTTTTGTTTTCCTAAACTAGATAGCGCGGCATGTCTGTCCGGACTAACGTAGGATTCCCCATAATAGTTCATTTGTTCTATGTGAGTATGTTTTGTTATTTGATGTTGAATTTTTGTAATGTTTTACAAAAGGCTATCTAAGTGTATTTTTGAAAAATATTTGAAAAACTAAAAAAACAGGTAAGTGATTGAAATTTGGTGAAATCATAGCAAATATCTTAAGCTATTTTGTAGCACCTTAAACGTATTGGTTCTTTCTAACCTAAAACCTATGTAGCCTTAGGAACACAAAGAATAATTTAGGGTTTTAGGAGGAGATAATTTTGAATGGTTAAGCAGTGTATTGCTGCTTCATAATTTGTGACGATTATGTAAACACTAATTCTAATTATTTTAGTAATTGTACCGAAACTAATGCATGTGAGTTACACTTTGAACATATTATTTTCACATTAATTTAGGATATCACGAAATAACCAAGGTATCACTAAATTAGGTACCTATTGTCTTTTTTGTGTAGTGTAAGCACAAATGTAGAAATGACTAGTAAATTTATTATTTGTTATTTATTAATAAATTAATAATTTCACACTGACGATGACGGCAGGCTATGTGTAGCATGCAATATTTAAAATCGTTACTTATAACAGTGTTGGGACTAGCTCCCAATTTTAACAGCTCTTCCACAATATTAACAAAGCCTAATTCAACCGCTGTACAAATTAAGAGCTTATTATTGACACATTGATGTTTAATTGTAACATCATATTTTATAAATTATAGTTTAAAAAAACTAAAAAACATTCCTTAGTAGAAAATCCAACTAAAAAATATAAAATAAATTTTAATAAATTTTAATTAAAAATAGTGTAAAATAAAAAAAAAATGTATTTTATTTAAAAAAAAAAAGCGTGGGGTGCATGGTGTCAATAGTTATAATTATTTTGACAGATATGAGTAGAAGGATTATCGTTATCTTTAAAAGATTTGTGCAATGGGAGTGCATGACTTGATGTAAGTTTTTGGACATACGCCATTGCTAAGAACTTTTTCTGTTGAAGAAAAACTAATAAATAAAATAAATAAATAAAAATAAAAATACTAAAAAAAAAAAAAAACACAAAATTAAGCAAACAATTGCTGTTGTCAACAAGGATATGAACACCACAAAATATTCCGAAACAGGAATATGGTCAGCAAACAAAGAAAAAACAAAGAAAAATGTACTAAGAGAACGAAAAAAAAAAAATCCCCACAAATGATGACAACACAAAAATATTGAAACCCAAAATAATTCAGCACAACAGTTGAAGCGAGACAAAAAAAAACAAAACGAAAAAACAAACAAATACAATAGTTTTACCTAAACAGAAACAAGCGACGTTTCGGGAACTGCTATCTGCTCCCGTCCTCAGGCAGAGACGCACATGGTACGGAAACACAGGTGCGAGTCGCACCTGTGTTTCCGTACCATGTGCGTCTCTGCCTGAGGACGGGAGCAGATAGCAGTTCCCGAAACGTCGCTTGTTTCTGTTTAGGTAAAACTATTGTATTTGTTTGTTTTTTCGTTTTGTTTTTTTTTGTCTCGCTTCAACTGTTGTGCTGAATTATTTTGGGTTTCAATATTTTTGTGTTGTCATCATTTGTGGGGATTTTTTCGTTCTCTTAGTACATTTTTCTTTGTTTTTTCTTTGTTTGCTGACCATATTCCTGTTTCGGAATATTTTGTGGTGTTCATATCCTTGTTGACAACAGCAATTGTTTGCTTAATTTTGTGTTTTTTTTTTTTTTTATTTATTTATTTATTTTATTTATTAGTTTTTCTTCAACAGAAAAAGTTCTTAGCAATGGCGTATGTCCAAAAACTTACATCAAGAAGGATTATCATTTTGATAATATATTGAAAAAGCACCCCATGCTTTTTTTTTTAAATAAAATACATTTTTTTATTTTACACTATTTTTAATTCAAATTTATTAAAATTTATTTTCTATTTTTTTAGTTGGATTTTCTATTAAAGCATGTTTTTTAGTTTTTTAAAACTATTATTTATTTTCTACTTTTTAGTTTGGTTTATTTATAAAAGCATGTTTTTTAAATTTTTTTAAACTGTTATTTGTTCTAATCTACTATTATATCCTTGATAACTATAAACAACTAATTATTTTCCACATTATTAATGTTTACAGCTGTATTGATAGGCAAATCTCGATTTTAGAAGCCATTCAAAGATTTTAACGTTATCATTATATACAGTAAGACTTAATGGTATAAGGTTATTGACGAACAAGTGATATTGACCAGTCTTACATAGTGTACGAAATTAATGCTGTGAAGCAGGAAAGGATGGGAGTTACGGTTTAATTATTACGGGAAGTGTTCCACATTTACGTAACAGGAATTTTGGGAAGGATAAGGATTGAGAAAGGATGAGGAAAGGACCTTCTCAATGAGAGTGTATAGAATATGCGAGAAAAATTTGGATAGCCTGGACTGGGATTCAAACCCATAGCCTTCCGATGACATGTGGGCTGCTCTACCATCGGGCGCTCGATGTACGATAAATATGGAACAAAGCGCCCTATGTTTTTTCACAGTAATACTAGTATTTTTCATCATTGTTTTAAGCTTATTTTAAAAATTATTTTTCACTTTTTAGTTCAATGTGCTTTAAAAATGTGTTTATTAGTTTTTTTAAACTATATTTTTCACTTTTTAGTTTGAATAGAAGGATTGGCGAAATCTCAGACAAATTACAGTTGGATATACGGCACCAATCCCAAAATTTGTTGAAAAGAAAACAAATATTTTATTTCAGCCGTGGACAGGATTAGAACCCACGACCGGTGAATCCGTAGGTTGACGTCATCAAAGACCCGTGTCTTAATCCGCCCGGCCAACAAACCAACTGTCGAGGATATATTGTAATAATACTAATACCCCGAGTGCTCGAGCTGGAAAGTAGGTAGACGGTACGCATGCGCCGACTGCACGGTTGTCTCGCTCTCACACACAGGCTGGGTGAGGAAATTATTTAATCCTGTCGATCCTAATCAGGATAATGAGATAAACTTATTAAATTAGTTTATTGTCACTGGTCCTCGATAAGTGTAGGAAGTTTAGATTAAATCTGTCTGTTTAAAGTGTGTCAAAATCGAGTGCAAAGGAGTCGGATACAAACAAACATACAGGTGAAGCTAATATAAAGCGTGTAAAAACTAAAAAAAAAGCACGCGTTTATAGAAAGTCCAACTAAAAAATGGAAAATAAATAATAGTTTAAAAAAAACTTAACATGCTTTTATAGAAAATCCAACATAAAAAAATAAAATGAATATAATATATTCCAATGAAGAATAGCATAAAACCTTT
This sequence comes from Bacillus rossius redtenbacheri, assembly GCF_032445375.1. Taxonomy (NCBI): domain Eukaryota; kingdom Metazoa; phylum Arthropoda; class Insecta; order Phasmatodea; family Bacillidae; genus Bacillus; species Bacillus rossius. The sequence continues at coordinate 66,704,449 of NC_086336.1, forward strand.
TAAAAAAATAAATTAAGAATAGTGCAAATAAGAAAAAATGTATTTTATTGTAAAAAAAAAAGCTTGGGGTGCATGGTGTCAATAGTTATAAATATTTTATGGACATATATGAGTAGAATTATCATTTTGATAATATCTTAAAAAGCACCCCACTTTTTTTTACAATAAAATACATTTTTTCTTAATCGCACTATTCTTAATTTATATTTATTAAAAAAATTTACGCTATTCTTAATTGAAATTTATTACATATTTTTTAGTTGCATTTTCTATAAAGGCATGTTTTTTAGTTTTTTTAAACTATTATTTATTATCATCCACATCACCGTTTCACTCGTTACACCATTGCACAGTGATGATAATGGCACTATAAATCAAGGTAATAAGATTAATTGGTTTAATTTTTATAAAAGCTGTTTTATAATACTTACACCACTAATATAGGGTTAAAACTTTAATGCTATTTTTGACAGTGAAATAATTTTTCATAAATTGACTAAAATAGATACATTCAAAAAAAAAATTAGCCAGCATTTATGGTTTAAAATGATTCAGTAAGAGATGCACAGTAAAACAAATTAATTTTTCTGATCCATGCACTTTGGTAGAATTTTCCCCCCCAGAAATAACTAAATTCTATGAATTTCAAATACTAAAGGTTTCCTTTTATTTTATAATTTGAATAAAGTTTCGGTATGCTACCTAATTCCATGATATAACTTGCATTTCTGTGTAATGCTGTGTGTTGTCATGCTGTTCTGTGTCATTTCTGTTTTTATTTTTAATCATCATATAATCTTGTTGCAAATAATGTACAATGAAGAAATTTTTTTTTTTTAAGTTTTAATTTTTACAAGATGTATGTATGGTTGATGTCTTGTGTTTGTTGTATGCTGTCTCCTTGCAACCCAGCCATAGCATTATTTCTGTCCAAGCGTTGTGAAACACTGCCAAACCAAATGATGATCTTTATTGTGCAATGTAATTTTCCTAGTTTGATCATGTTTTCAGTTGCTAATCCGTTTTATAATGCTGAATAATTCAACATTATTGCAGTTAAAGGAGAAAGACTTGGGAACTATATGCAAGTTGATACGGAATTACTTGCCATTTGTCAAGTTTTTTTTTTTTTTTTTAACTCTCATAGGTAACATGAGTTTTGCAACATACATTTTTGTGATAAAAATCCTGTCATGTTTTTTTTTCCTTTAAAAAACCAAAACCTGTATCAATTGAATAATTTTTCTGTGTCTGGTTACACGGCTTGCTTAATGGTTGTTAAACAGAAGGTTTTATTTTACAAAACTTGTAAAGGATCTGATATTGCTTTAGGGTGTACTATGTCATAAGATTTTATAAATAACATTTATTAAGATTTAAGCTGTATTACGTTCTATTTTGTTTTGTATTTTTTATTTAGGTAAGAAGACTAGATTGAATTATTTCCAAATGATTGAAAAATAAAGTTAATTGACTTTTCAGACAACTGGTCAATGTTACTTAGTAGTTGTATGAATTTTTCAAGTGACTAATTGTCAGTATTCTGTATTTCCTCTGAAGTGCATAACATTAAACATTCAGCTAGTTATGGTTGTGTTATGTCCTTGGTCATGCCATCCTCATGTACCCGATCAACCATGGCTCTGCAGTTGCCTGGCTATGACAATGTCTAATCAGTTTCACTTCGCTGTACAAAAACTGGCTGAAAAGTAATACATATTGGCATACAAACAAAAATGAATAGCTTTATATGGGTTTTGAGTTAATATTCATACAAGGAATAGTTAATATCAGGTGTATACATCTAGTGCAGGAAATGTTAGGCAATTGTTTATGTTGAAAATGTTAAATAATAATAAAAAAAATTGACATTCATTTTTGCATCTGTATTATTTTTCTTCATACAGCTACACTAACACAGGTATTATTACACTCGATGAGCACCAGACACCTGCCAAAATTTTAAGGTGTGCAATCTTTTTTTTTAAATTCGAATCAAAGATGATCACTTACATATTTTGCTACTTTAAGAAAAATCTGTAGATATAATTTTTATTCAGCCATTGCTTTAAAAATAAATAACTTATGTAAAAGCAAGATAACTGTTGAAGTACATTTGAACCTTCAAAAAAAAAACAACATGATCATCGCATAAGCATTTTTTAAAATATATTTCCAAAACAGGCTGATGTGTAAATTCTTAAATATTATGGCAATTCTTTTTTTTTTTTCTGTTAAATTATAAGTATAGAACATCCAGCAAACAAACGTTCTTAAATTTGTTACGAATGATTTTGCTCCCTCTATGTATGTATGTATGTATGTACAGAGTAATTAAGCAAAACAATTGTAATGTTTACATGCACAACCCTGATTGTTGTAGTGCAAGAATTTCCGTTACCAACATTGCTCTATCCCTGAGAAGAGTCAAATAATTGGGAGGAACAGTTGCTTGTACATTATCATTTTTTTCATTTTAGATCATAAAATGTTTTCCGTGGTTGATGGAATTAAAAAAGGTAAGGCTAAATGAAGTATATAGAATTATCACATTATTAAGCTGTGAACAGCTGTCAATGACTACCAAATAAATATTCCTTGTTTTTAGGTTGTAAGCACATTTTTTTTTCCTTTTAAGTTTTCATATATCCACCCTTCACCAAATTATTACTGTGACTGCAAATTTCTATACTAAACTAGTTTAATTTTTCCTATGCAATCTTGAATAACTCTGCTATTGATGATAATTCCATATAAACCCACAGAAAATAATTTTTGGGAAAACATGTTGTTTGCAACTGCCAAAATTTCAATTTATGTAACTGACTATTCATACGGTAAAAAAAATATTGGCAAATTGACTATTCATACTATAAAAAAATTATTGGCAAATTATTTTTAAATGCCCACCCAAACAAGGTTTTAAAATGGTACAACATTGACCACTTTTACATGCGAGCGTGTGTGTGATAATTTGGAAATAATTTCTATATTGTGATAGGTATTATGAGTCAATTATTTAAATTAGTCCAAGCAAGACTCAAGAGTGGGCAATTGATGTTACAGTTTTCTTACACAGGCTAATCTTTGAGCTTTTAACTAATAGGATGTATTAAAACAGTACTGAACTTATGTCATCTTGCAAAAAATACATATATTAAAAAAAAAAGAGAGAAAATTAGTAAGTGTTGTATCATTTTTAGGGACCTTTGAAAAAGGTAAATGAAATTGATCAAAAGCGGTGTTAAAATAAGGCAAAAGCAATGACAAAAGTCTGCACTAAGACACAAAGTTGTACACCTAACATTCAGTATCAAATGTTCATTTTTGCATTTTATTGCCTTAAAAATTATTTATTTACACAGTGAATTGAAACTGAAGAACTTTTGGTAATTATGTGGGGAGGGGGGGGGGGGGAGGCCTTTCCAAAAAAAAATAATTTTAAAAGCTTTCTTTTACTTCCTTTTTTTCCCTCAGTCATTCTCTAAGAGGGTGTTTTGATACTACTTAAAGTAATTTAACTGGTTTAACAAGTGGTTTGGGTTTGATGCTTTAAAGGTACTATGACATTGTGTAAATGGTTGGTTAGGTTGCTACATAAGAAATTCAGTAAAATAGTAGTTAGCTTAGCTACGTTAAAAATATTCTTAAAAAGTAAGGATGATTGGTTAAGTTACCTAGTTATATTTGAAATTGGTAATTCATAAACATTTTAAGTATTTTTAATTTGGCTAACCAAACCTAATCAACCTGTCACAATATTTAAAGTATTTTATATGTTGGTAACCTAACCAACCATATACACTATTTTTAAGTATTATGAATTTAACCAACCAAACATAATTACTCATTAAAATGGTAAACCTTTTGCAGTATCACAGCCCCTTTTAGAGAAAGTTTGGAAAATATGTTGGGAAGTAAATAAAATGCAATTTTTTTTTAATTTTCATTCAGAAAAAAGACTTCTTCACTTACAGAGTAAATATACACCTGATCATCTCTTATAACTCATAAAATTTTACCGAAAAACTAAAATCTTACTCAAACCATCAACATGCGTTAGGTAATTAAAAAAAAAATTGATACACAACTCCCAATATTTGGCATAACCTACACACAAAGTGTACATTTCAAGATGATGTATAACAAATTAAGTACATGTAAACAAAGGAATGGGGCTCATCTTGTGAAAACGGCTGTATTGTGCACCGTACTTTGTGTTCATCAAAAAATTGTTAAATTTAGTGAAAAACAGGTGAATTTCATCATTTTTCACCAAGTTTGTGGTTCGCGAAATTTTGGGGTCCCTAATAATTATTCTAATCATACTAAAATGAGCTCTCTTAAAATAGGATTGGGATCTTAAAAAGCTTGAGGAAAAAAAGTCTAACTGTAAAACAAGGACCCATTTCTTGATTTAGAACCATCATTTTTGGCCTATTTCCTGACTGATGTAGTAGAGTTCTGGGATACCCTGTTTAATGCACAATATAGTATCAACATTTATGAATTTCTTATTTAACTTATAATAAAAGAATATAAACACACTTCACCCAACGAAAATTTAGAATATGGCTCCACATTTTTATCACCAGACTAAACCAGAGGATTATTTAGTGTAAAAACCCAAAAGCCACGGCTACGCAACACTGAGGATGTTGTAAATCGCCCGAACACTGGCACTGAATCCAGCTTTTAATATATTCTGCTCTAAGAAAAATCCAGAGACTCCTGAAGAGGTGTTTGTTCTGGGGTAACTCAGATTTCATAATTGTTAAATACTGTACTGCATTATTGCATGCACCTCTACTGAAACCATACACCGCTGACATGAAAGTTCTCCGACCAAATTGTTTGGATTTTCAACTTTCTTGAGATAACTTTTCTTGTTTGGTTTCCTTGGTATCAGCCGCTGCAACAGGACAGGATCAGAGCATGTAGTGTGCTTCACAGTTGTTTATTCTAATTCCTTACAGATGTTAGCTACAGTCTGAGCAGTGGGTAAAAATATTTTTCCATGGAACAACTTCTAATAGCTATTTATCGGGTTTCTTTGGTAGTGTAAAATAGACCTACAGATGAGATGGAATTATTTATAGATGGAAGCTATACACAAATTTTTAATACATTTTTTTACATTTTTCTTATAAAAATACTAATATAGATAATTTACACAGCACTACTACTGATTTGCTGGTGGCAGCACTACAAAGTATTACTCTACTATACAAACAAATGTCACAAATGTTGTTATGCTCAAGAATGCCCAAGTTGATATTTTGAAGAACGGAAACACATATGTTCGAAGTAAGCAAATATTGAAGTTTGTAGGGTGTTTTAAAAATCATTACTGAAGACTTGTGTACAAGTGTGCGACAGGAGACTAACTGGGCGTAGCTTCGAGGTGTGTAGGGATGTTTGTTCGCTCGTTGCGTGCATCGAGGCTGTAATTAGGTACTTCTACCTTTATTCTAAAATACGTTTCGGCCACCACTCTGAATTATTTTCCTTTTGGTATAACTGTTTTGTGCCTTTATGACAGAGACCACGCAGAGTCCAGGTGCGAGTTTCCCGTGCGCTTTAAAGCTATCGCCCCTTAGTTTGTTTATTTCTTTAGCTTTCAAATTACACCCGTTTGTCCTTTTGCTTATCCTGTTTAGGGTAAATTTGTAACTTTTTGATGACATGCTACCAAATTTCTTTTGTCTCGAGTTGATTGCCCTTGTTAACTCGTTTATTGCTCAACGCTTTGTCCAGGTGTTTTGTCAATTGTTTGTGTAACCCATTGTTGAATAGTGGTGCCTGCTTTCATTATTTGCCTTTTCAGTAATATTTTTGCTTCGTGTAAAATTACTTAGGTTACACTGAGACTTATTGTTAATGTTTTTTAAAACTTATGTTGGTTAACTGCACACAGGATACCGTCATACATGTTGTTACTGCCTCGTTAACTCTTAATTCATATACCATATTCTAGTCTGAATATTTATTGCGCTATAACTATCCTTTTGTCTAATACATTGATTGTGTATATTATTGCTGAAGCAAAAATTTATTAAAGCTACCTGGATGAGCTATTGTTAATGAATACTTTTTTTTTGTTATTTGTTTTCCCCACTTGGCTCATACACTGCATGCCCATGCAACTCCACGACTTGTTCATTTGTAGTTCTTGTTTATTTATTTTTTTACATTTATTGGCAAGCTGCAACCTCTCAAGTTTGCAGAGTCATAAATGCCTAGTTAAATATAAAAAACAGCACTGATTAATGAATTTATTGATGCTTAACCTCTTATTTTTAGGTTCTCACTTATAAAGGCAGTGTCATAATCACAGACTTAATGAGCAACACCACGTAGTACATCACAGTAAAAATGCAGCTTTTCATTATATACTGATATACCGGTTACAATACTTAATGTACTTTAATTGCAATTATTTTAATTGTAACAAAAATTTTTAGAAATGTAAACAAAACACATGTACACAAGTCGAGAACAAAAATCCATAAAACGATACGTACAAAAGAAGCACTTCTCATTAAAATGGTTGTTATTTGTTGGCAAAGCTCCGCATAGAGAACTCGGTATATCGACCAAAATATTGATTGTGTAGCACTTGGCATCTGGCTGCTGACATTTCACATTTTCAACTGGCGATACCAATGGATAAAACACAAACAATAATTAAGAAAAATCATGTATGTGGACATTTATCATTGTTTTCTTACAATCTTCTGGCCCAAATGAATATGGCAAACGATGTAAGTTCAAATTTAAATGTCAATTTCACAGTATTCTAAGGTTTAAGAAAAGAATTCTTGGTATTTAAAGAAGAAAAAAAGGAAATGTGTTTTTGAAAAAATGTTATAAATGCATGTTCCTACAAAATAACCCTTGAATTTGACACTAATCTACTGTTGTTTATTTAACTTTTTAGTTAGAACATCCAGTTTATCAAACATAATGTTTTAATGTAGTAAGTATGCTACTACTGTGGTTTATTTAACTTTTTAGTTAGAACATCCAGTTTATCAAACATAATGTAGTAAGTATGCTACTACTGTTGTTTGCATGCTAGTAGTTTGATTCAGACTGTCAAATGTATACATATTGCATTCACTTATTTGAAATGTCCGTGGCAAGCAAGTGCCCGTATTTTCTATCGTCTGTGTTTAATTCCAATATATGGCTACTCTCGTGTACACCAAATGAAAATATTAACCTTTTAGTTTTAATAACATAGTGTTGAAATGATCATTATTTGGTAGGTACTCAAGTTTTATTCCCAACACAATGTAATATGTAAACATTCACATTCACATACATTAAAACTGTTGTTTAGAAATTTGTCAAGGTACTTAAAATTAATGTGTGTAAAAAGTTTTAAATTTGTTAAGCATAGTTATATAAAGTTCTCAAGTCCTCTGTAATTAATATATAATGCATAAAAACTGAACGATCACCTTTCTCTCATATTATTTATTTTAAATTTAAATTGCAAAGAAACAAACAAACAATTAATTATGTATCTATTTGTGTGATTTTTTGAGGGTAGTGAATATCCATGGTTATTTGTTCTGTATTTAAAATTAATCAAATTGATCATTGGTAATATAAACAATTGTCGTCAGTTTTTGTTTTTCTGATCATGCATGTTTTCTATCACGAGTATAAATTTTATTGAGTTAAAGTACTATGTTTTCTTTGAAAATAATTTTCTAAAATATTACATGGACATGTACAATCCAGTAATAAAGCAATTATATTTGAGACGCAAGCAAATTAAAAACTATTTATTGGAATTATTTTGGATTTCAAACAATCATAACAAAGAAGAATAATTTTTCTGTAATTAATAAATTAGCAGAATGAAATTACTTTTATGACAAAATTTACTGATTTTACTACTTGTAAAAGGTGGTCCCTATATAGGCAGTGTCTTTTTGTGACAGAAACTGCAGTACATATATATACATTGTCTTAATGGACCTCAATTATACAGGTACGTGTTTCTGATAGTAATGGAGGTATATCATTATTTCACTTCCAGATATGTACATTGTTTGTGGTCTTGGAAAGCAATTATTATTACTAAACCTATGTGAATATTTGAATAGTTAACTATTCAAATTGGATTCAACCTCAAGTCCTCAAATACTAACACTTCCAAATAATGAATATTCATTTGCTTACGAATATTTGACATATACCTTTTATTATGTTTTACGGGACTTAGTAATCAAAATTATGAACAATAGTCAACATTTTGAACATGCAATAGTTATTCAAAGTTATTTTTTTTTCACTACTGTCTCACTAAACAGTAGTGGGAAAATATTGTGAATGATTCCAAACACTGCATGTTTATGACATTTTAAACTTGAAAACAAAATATAATTTGAATTTGGTTTGTTGCACATACCAAAATAAATAAACTTCAACAACCATGGATTACGACACCTAAAAACACGGATACTTCATTGCAAAATAAACACCATAGTTTCAAAGGCATATTGTCACGTTCCAGAAATTTCTCGGTGTGGCAGAATTCGGATTTCTGTCTTTCATGGCGCGAGCTGTGGGCGGGTTGCTGCGCCCGTGCAAGAAGCGGCCTCGTTTCGTCAGCGACTGGCCGGCGGCGTGTCGGTTGTCCTCGCTGCACATTCCTCAGTCGCGGCGGTCTGCTGGCGTAACCAGGTCGCAGCGCGGTGCTCGTTCAGCGGGCTCGGGCCCTGATTGCGAAATTTGGGGGCGGCGGCCGAGGTTCTCTGGAAACATCGGCGGGGCGGGACTCTCTGGAAGGGTCGGCGGGGCCGAGAGGGTTTATAAGCAGCCGCTGGAGGTAGCTCGGGGCTCACTCAGGGGGAGGCTATGCCCCGGAACAGCACTACGTTTATGTAAAGATGGTTGGGGTCGCAGAAGTAATGTTTGAGATGTTTTTGAAGAGGCCGGACCTGAGCAGATGTTGTTGACATGCTAAACGTATAGTTTTAAGTTTTGATCTTAGATAGTTTAAAATAATGTTTAAGTTAAATTTAAGGACTTATGACTTATGAGTTTTAACGTCGTAGAAGATTTTGCTACCCTCTAGCTGCTCGTTGATCATAGCATTTGTAAATAGAGATCCCCTTTTAGTTCATTCAAGTTGAAATACTTACATAATTGTTAAGCAACTAATAAGACTGATTTTCAGATTGCCCTAGATTGTATTTATATTTAGTTTAAATGTAAAAGTTAATATTTTTGTATAGTTTAAGATCTCGTGTAATAAACGTACTTTCTTTAGAATTAAGTTTTAACTCATTTGAAGTAATTCCTTCTCTCTCCAGATCTCCTGTACAGGAGGCGGAACCTATTATTTAAGATCCCGGGTTGTGAACAGTTTTGATAACAAAGTAAGGTTAACTGTCAAGCGAGTCGTTTTATGAGCCTGGTATCATTTTATGAGTACGGAATGGAGAAACTAGACGAATTGGAGTGATGAAATCGATTCCCAAGTTACTATTATAAATGGTGGCGACAATTTGCACATGTTCATAAGTAATACGTTTGAGTGCCTATCATAGCAGACACATAATTTATGGTATGAGAATTACATTTACCTTGGAACTGCTGCGTCAAAGTACGACGTTACTGATGTCACGCTCCATTTTACTTGCCGAAAGTGTACACAATGAACTTAAATGTATTGACCTGTCACAGAAAACTAATTTTTTAAATATTATTTTTAATGCAGTTTGAGGCAAGACGTCTGGCTGTATAATACTCGCGAGCTCCCAGTTTTATTACGTAAATTGTAATTGTGACATATCTACACATTTATTTATAATAATTGTATTTATTGTAATTTTTTTTAACATTATATTTGAGCATGGCAATTCATGTGAAGGAAGTCATGTGAAATAATAGATTTATAATTTGTAGAGTTACAAGTATATTTTGAAAGTATCAATAATATTTTTTTTTGGTAAATTATAATTATAGGTAGAGTGATAACTGATTCATGGACAGTTTATGAGCTTTGGAATGGTTGAGCTAAATGATTGTAGAGTTAAGTCTGGAAACGATTTAAGTTCAAAAAAAATGAAAAAAGTTATTTAATTGGTTTGAACTGCTACTTCAAATCATACCTCTTCAATATTTGATCTTAGTTGTTTTTAAGTTGTCTATAATTTCTAATTTTAACTTGCATCCTTAGAAAAGGGTTTTAACGCATAAGAAAAATTCCACGATTTTAGGTATTTAAATGAAAATTTGCATTTATTATGTTGTACAAAGGAACACGAACCCTGGCCAGTGCAGAAGTTGTACACTTTAGCTCTGGGCAAGAGTTAAGCGGACATCTAAAATGGATTGGATTTCACTTTAAAAAAGGAACAAAAATGAAAGTTTGTATAACTAAAAACAATATTTTTTCTTTCAAAATTAAATATTTTACATCTACACTAGGGTCTCGATAATCCGAGCTCCGATAATCCGAGTTCCCAATAATCCGAGTCAGTTTCGGGGGTTATGATAAAGAAAAAAATACGAATTTTGCAAACACACATACACGTAGGGACGGCCAGGGCTACGTTGAGGAGGAAGGCCCGATGGGGTGAGTTGGGTAAGTGACTGTACATAGAAGGTAGCGGCCCACCCCTGTCAGAAGTCGCAAGAATCTATTTTTAGAACATTGGGGGAAACCCCTTTTCTCCGTTGGCCTAGATCCTCCGCCCCCTCGTCACTTCCCCGCGTTCCCTCTAGTTCCCATAAGTTCTTTGCTGTGAGCACATCTATGTAGTTACGTCCCAGTTCTATTACGAACCAGTATGAGTAAAAAAAAACATACTGAAATATCATTAAGTGATAAATTAGAAGCGCTGACGCGGGTTGATAAAGGTGAGCCGCTAAAAACAATTGCGCGTGATTTAGGAGTGAGTGCTGTTACTGTGGGTGACTGGAGGCGCAACAGACAGAAATTGGAGTTATGGCAAACTCAAAAAAATCTTTCTCAGGCTACAACATCCAGATCTCGTATGAAAAAAAGTGAGAACGAAAAAACAAGTGAAGCTTTGTTTTCATGGTTTTTAGCACAGCGGCAAAAAGGTGTCCCTCTTTCTGGGCCTATATTACAAGAAAAAGCGCAGTATTTTCGTAATAAATTACAAGAAGGTGAAAGCAATTTTAATGCCAGTAAAGGATGGCTGGATAAATGGAAAAAGAGATACGGTGTACGGCAATTGCATATCACAGGAGAAAAGCTTTCAGCTGATGCTGCTGGTGCTGAAAACTACGTTCAAAAATTTCAAAGCATGATCGAAGAAGGGGGCTACACAAATGATCAATTATATAACTGTGACGAGACTGGGTTAAATTTTAAAATGATACCTGACAAGAGTCTAGCATCCAAAGACGAAATTTCCGCTCCTGGGCATAAAAAGAGCAAGGAACGAATTACTGTTCTGCCATGTTCCAATGCCTCTGGGACACATAAGCTTCGTCCCTTGAAGATAGGAAAGTCAAAAAACCTAGAGCTTTTAAAAATGTAAATATGAACGCACTACCCGTCGCATACAAAAATCAAAAGAAGTCGTGGATGAATACGACCATTTTTAAAAATTGGTTCTTCGATGAATTTGTTCCTTCAGTAGAAACTTTTTTAAAAGAACGACAATTACCGAGAAAAGCACTGTTGGTTATTGACAACGCTCCATCCCATCCAAACGTAGAAGAGCTTTCAAGTGATGAAATTAAAACTGTTTGCCTGCCTCCAAATCTGACTAGCCTCATTCAACCTATGGACCAAGGCGTCATTGCGAAAATAAAGAAAAAGTACAGACGCTTGCTTCTGACATATATTTTGCAAGAAGAAGAAATTTTATTAGTAGATATGCTAAAAACAGTTAATATAAAAGACGTTATCTATTGGTTAGTTGATGCGTGGTCAGAAATTAAACAGGAAACAATACAGAAATCCTGGTCATACTTATAAAACTCAGAGTTTCACAAAGTGAAGAAGAAGAAACAGTTGAAGATGACTGTGATAATATGACTCTATTGAATTTAATGGTGGCAATCCCTGGCTGCGGAATGGAATCCAGTGCTGAAGAGGTTAAGAAGTGGTTAGACAGTGATGAAATTGAAGAATTGACGGATGAGAAAATTTTTGAAATGGTCAACAACCGGGATGAGGACACCGAAAAAGACGAACAAGAGGAAGAAGAAACCAACAAAAAAATTAGCCATGCAGATGGGTTTCTATGCTTAGAAAAGGCACTCGAATACATGGAGCAGCAAAATGACGTCACGCCAAATGACGTAATGTTTTTTAAGAAGTGGAGCACACGAGCAGCTGAGAAGCGAGGAGCATTAAAAAAACAAAAAACAATAATCAATTATTTTTAAAAATAATAATTATGTATATATTTCTATTCTGCCTTTCAATATGTTTGTATTTTCTTTTTATTAAAACATCGACATATGTATTAGAAATTGATTTTGCGTGTTTTTATTCGTATTTCCAATAATCCGAGGTTCTGATAATCTGAGTTGGCCCCGGTTCCATCCAGCTCGGATTATCGAGGTTCTAGTGTATTTTCATTAGCAAAACTTTAACTAACCAACCTTTCACTTTAGTACTATTGGACTAATTTTCTAGATGCCACTATACTATACATTTTCTTTTTCATTCCCAAATCATTTGTTCAATGATAAGATTTTTTTTTTTTATGGGATTCAAATTCTTGTCATTACTATTCCAATTGGAGAATAACTTGGTATTCACATTTGAATCGAACTAACAATCTGATATTCACACAACGTTGTTACCGCTCAACATCGCCCACTCACGTGTTCCCCGAGCAAGGCGTGCAACGAGGGCTGTTGTGGGCATCTCGACGGAGAGGCACAGCAGCAGCCCCAGGACGTAGGAGACCACCAGGTCCAGCAGGGACGCCCTCGTCTGGAGACAACACAGTCCGTCTCCTGGTTTATAAACTATGCAACATGCACATTTTATGATAAATTTTAATTTCATACAATTAAAGAAAGTAACACTTTAATATCAACTTACTGACAGTTTATTTTGTTTTAAATATTAATTGTTAAAACAAAAAAAAGCTTGGTAAATATTTTTTTTTTTAATGTTTTAAATTTTAAGTCATAGTATTAGCAACATTGTGCAGCTTGTGTAGTTTATAAACCTAGCCTGAAAGTGATAGTTGTTTAGGATAGCTGTTTGTGAAAGAGTCATGTTAACAGCTGCTGCTATTCACTTTATGTATGTACATTTAACATAACAGTCTGACAATCTAACCATAATCAGCAATGTAGCTACTCCACTATATATGAGTTTACTCAACCATGTTTGGCTATGTTTTGTTTTGAACAAGACAATAAGTTGATGCTGAGCAATGAAATTACAATATTTCAAAAGGAATCACTTTTGTGTTAAAAAGGTGTTCAAAAGATGCAATTACAAATTACTGGTTAGTTTAGCACACAGGCTACAGTGCACGACAGGGTGCTTGCTTTCTGCTTTCTCTCCACACAGATAATTGTCCTCACTTTCCAATATTAATTTACTTCTTTTCATGTGTGTTGAGATGGAATGTTGTAAGCCCCTGAACTCTGAATGGCCTGAAACATTTCGAGTAAACAAAGCAGCCTAGCTCTCATCTTCAGTTTCTCTGTTCTTACAGTCGTGTGCAGTGAAGGCTAGGTAGTCATATTGCCCAGCTGCTACATCTGCAAACTGTTTCAAAAAGTTGTTTGGTGTGTTTGTCTCATGGTCTGAAACAATTTGAAGTTTCCGTATTTGACTGTGAGACAGCAAGCAGATGTTGATGCGGATTGCCACATGTAGCAGCTCATGTGGTTGAGATGACAGAAAAACATGTACTTATAGTCTGAACATATGAGAAGTTATGATAATAAAATCTTTATTAAGTATAATAAGTTATTCTGACTTTGTTGGTTAGACCAAAGGGGGGAAAAAGGGGCGGGGGGGGGGGTTGAGGGTTTAACTTCTTGTTGGTGGAGAGGACAATTCAGATGGAAAACAACAGAAAGAAGGGTGGAACCAGGTAGGGAACCCTACAGTTACCAGCATCCCGAGGCCCTGGTAGCCACTCACGATCTGCAGCACGCTGAGGTGGAAGGGAGACCTCCGAGAGCCGGCCTCCGCCTTCTGCCAGAGGAAGTGCACGAGGTAGGCGCAGTACGTGAGGCGGCCCAGCACCACGCTCGCACGGCAGGACAGCACGTCGCCCACCACCCCTGCAACAATCCCTCCAGCTCTGCATCACAGACGGCATGCTGCAACAAGGAATACGTGGTCGTGGCCTCACGCACAGCCGTATCCAAGTCCGAACAGCGTGATGGCGGAGGCCACAGCGTAGGCGAAGGGCAGCTTATGGAGCGCGGCGTAGCAGCTCTCGAGCAGGTGGCCGTAGTCGTACCCAGGCTCGTACACGAAGTACACGGACCAGAGTGGACCGGCGAGCAAGGGCACCAGCATCGCCCACCATGTGACGATCCACAGCTGCAAGACATCACACCGTGATACTGTGTGCTCTGACTGCATCTGAGGGACAAGTGATTCTCTGGAAAAACAAGGTAAAGCTACTTTCTCAATAACAACTAGATGCACCAGACACAACTGCAGTGATGCGGCAAGTCTATGCGGATGCTGTGCACACCTTGTTCACCCCCGTGTTGTTCAGCCTGTGGTAGGCGACACCGAAGCTGAGGCCCACGAAGTAGGGCGCTGCATTGCACAGCGTCGAGGTGTAGCCGTGCAAGAACGTGTCGTCGGCAGTGAGGTTCTGCAGCACCCTGTGGCACACGGTCGCAGAGCCGATGCTGTAGCAGGGGTTAGGGGATGCTCAGCCAAGTCCGTGGCTGAGATTGCTGCACTCTGGGTGAACTTTTGTGACAGGATAACCACAATAAGCCTTACTGACTAAAGCAGGATGGTGAAACATCACTACTGCATGACGTTTTTTGAAGTGAAACTTCAACTGAGAGTAGAATTTCGAGGCCAAATTTTAATACGTTTTCGTGAAACATTGTTATAAAACATTTTTGATACAAAATGGACAGATAATATCAGCATATGATAAAAATAGTAAATGCAACATAACAAAAGGAGATGATCTACAAACATTTCCTTGAAAAACAAAAGGATTCAATCTAATGAAACTTATTAGCCTATGTAATTTTTTGGTACGCACCGTCAGGCAAGAGAAGCTAGCACAACACATCCACCTGTGCAGTCCGTGCTGCGGCTGCTTAAACTAGTCTTTCAGGCTGTCTTACATGCTGGTTATTTCATTTTCTTGTCATTATTATTTTTTGAGGGCTTTTCCTGTAAATTTATCACGTTAGCTCTTATATGAATTATGTTTTGTCTCGCGCTAACTAAACATGATGTAGAAGTGGTAAAAAGCTTGTAACTATGTGTAAGCATGGGAAAACGCCAGAGCTCTAAGAAAGGAACACACTCACGCAGGCACGGGCAGCAGCGTGGCGCGCAGCCGGCGCACGTAGGTGTGCAGGAAGCATAGCAGCACGCTGACGAGCACGCTCGCGCCGAGCACGGCACAGGCACGCCCGGGCCACCGCCGCAGCAGCGGCGCAACCAGCAGCGACGCCAGGAACAGCTGCCAGTCGGCACCCAGGTACCACGTGTGCTGCAGACACTGTGGCACAACGCCGTGTTTATTATCGCTGTTAGGCAAATTATATCAAACTAGGACTGTGCGAGTATTCAAATTTTTCAATACAAACACAAATTTTAAACTATATGTTTTCAATTAGACCACTTTGCAATAACGAATATTTGTATGCTTAAGAATATTTGACTTACTATACATATACATCATGTGTTTGTCATATACAACCATTCACTGTTGAGGTTAAGTCAATGGTGCGATATAAATAGCCTTTTTTGATGTTTTAATGGAACTTTATAATCAATGCAATAACATATACAACAAGCAACAAGTATTAATTTTTTTTTTATTACTGTTTCACTAAAATAATTACAGAAAAATTGTTCGAACGATTCAAACTTAATATATATAATATATATGTATATATATATGCGATGGCCACTAAAAGAAATGAATGCTATGGCTTCGACAGCGTATAAATTGATAGCCACAATTGATCTAACAACATGCGAAACAATAGCAGTTTACTTACTGTATGTATCTATGATAAAACAGACATTGTAGGGTTGTGCAAGAATGAGATTTAGGCCTCGAGAAATTTTCGAGAAAGAAAATACTTTTCTCACGAGAAACGAGACGAGAATGAGAAATTTTTAAATAATTAAGGTTTACTGTAGATATCACTTTCAAAATATATTGTTCTGTACATAAAACTGTTGTTTATCATAGAGAATGACAATTTAGTTGCCTGTGCACAACTGACATGCACCACATGTTATGTAGGCCTACACTAAATTATAAATAAGGATATTATGACTAAATTAAAGGTAATGCTTTTAATAACTTTACATACCAATTTTGTAGGTTAGGTTAGAACGTATTTTATTATGTATTACGCTTACGTAATTTAAAAATTCAATGCGGCAGTTTTTCTTTCAGGGTAAATTGGAATATCATTTGACAGTTTTTATTCACAGTTTCGGTTATTGATATGGTTTTGGATGGTTGACTATCGGCTACTCTAATATCTCTTAATGATTGCATCATGTTTGCTTTGTTTTACGCCAAATCATTTTTCGTCCAAACAGGCAGACGCGATGGTATTTTTAAAACATTTAAACTAAAATAATGGCAGTGTGTGAGTAATGTTCAACATATAAGAATACAACTATCAATATCAAATTTAGTTTCCATACCAAATTGAGTTGTTACCGGTACTACCAAAAAAAATTATCTTTTTTTCGAGAAATTATTTTTCTCGCTCGCTGTTCGAGAATGCAATATTTCTTGAAATTTTTCTCGAGGTTCGAGATCTCTCACAACACTAAGACATTGTTATTCAAAAGATATGTGGCTAACTTCCTATTCACAAACATCCAGCATCCATGACTGGAATCGTGTACGCAATGCTCTTATTGCACGGATTTTTCAAAATCTAAATGGCTCTCTGAAAGAATGCGATGTTTGCCGAAGTGGCAACAAATAAAGTGGAAATTTCAAAAGAATTTTGAAATAAATTATAAACACTACAATGTGTTTATGTTTAAAAAAATTGTATGTAATTTGTAATACAATAATAAGAGAATTTTGAAAAAATTCTAAATTTGAACACAAGTATTCATAAAATCTTACATACTATTGAAACTTAACATACTGACATATGGACTTACAGTAGTAGCTATAGGTAATGTGGCTTCTTACACAGTAGCATTTGTCTTCACTGATATGCCATTTTTTTTTTCAAACATCAATGGAAGGGGAAGGGGAGATTATATCATTTAACACTTTTACCGAAACCCTAGGCCTCACACCACTAACCGAAACCCCCGGTCTGTCAGACCTCAATATAATATAACCCATGATTACATTAGGTTTTAATGGTAATTACCCTATATAGTATGAAAAATGGTGTTTATTGAAAGAATAAAACCAATTGAGCCAAAAACTACATTTATTTCGTATGAAAGAAATCATTATAAGATCAAAATATTATGTTTTAGAATGTTCAATGAATTTTCAAATGTTCAAAGAAAATAAAAACATCACCTGATTAGGAGATGACTTCCTTTGCACATTCCAAGCATAGTTTTCTACTGCACTCCAGACAGATAGCCTTTGAACAAAGTATGCACTTGTAGGCCGTCTTCCTTTTCTTTGCACTTGGGCACGTACTGCAGGTTTTCCTCTTCTCCATTTTGTCACTCGGTCCAGCGTCAGCTTCGTCTCCTTCTCCCTTGCCTCTACGTTCTTCGGCTGGCACGTCATTTCCAAGCACTCTTCTGATGTCTTCTTTCAGGGTTCGTTGAAGGCTTGGAAGAGAGAACCTTTTTTGAAGATGGGGTTTGATGAGCTCAAAACTCAACTGTTTTATGAACTCGAATCATGTCAGAAGAGAAGAGTTCTTGTAGCTCATGTACAGTATGAACGAATTCACGGAACCAATATTCAGCATTCTGTAGAACATTGCTACTGGCCATCTTCTTGTTTGCCGTCTCGAAGAATAGATAGCACACTTCATGTCCATGATGTCAACTCCACATTTAGTTGCATTATAATGCGCTATTATCTCAGGCTTGCGTTTATTCTCGTTTGTTTCAGTTGAATGATGCATCGATGAAATGAGGATAACAGCTCGGTTTTTCTTTGGCACATAGCTCAGTAAAGTAATTCTGTCTCTAAATCCATACAATGATGAGCCAACTGGACGTACAGGATCTTGTAGAAATACTTCTGGGATAGCCTTCTTGTCTTTTCGTACTGTGCCGACGTAAGCGAGTTTTCTTTTCAGTAACTCATCTACAACTTCAAGTGAGCTAAACCAATTATCTGCAGTAACGTTTTTGTTACTGTTTACGATCGGTTTACAAAGTCTTACTACAGATTGAGTTGGTATGGCAAGGGTTTTTTCTGTCTCATCACTCAGTCCCACGGAATCAGAACTCTTTCCGGTGTAGATGTAAGCATTTAGAAGATAAGAGGTTTTAGCATCACATAGACACATGACTTTGATTCCATATTTCTTAGGTTTTTTTGGCATAAACACCTTAAACCCGCACCGCCCTCGAAAAGGTACGAGCATCTCATCAATCGTTACCTCAGAAGATACTGAGTACGATCTTTTGCAGTTTTCAATGAAATTTCCAAATATTTCAGATATAGGAGCAGCTTTGTCTGTTACTCTTCTTTGATTACGTGTTCTAAAATCATCGAAGCATAGACACATTAGAAGTATCTTGAATCGTTTGATGGACATAGTCGCTGAATAAATCGGTCTACTGTAAGGATCTTTTGTAAATACAGAAGTTATTTTCTCTTTTTTTGAAGATAAAACTGATGATGCCAGCAATAATCCAATTAGAGCGTTGAGCTCCTCAATGTCTGTATCTCTATAGTTGTTTTTTTTTAGTCGTAACTGACAAACCAGCTCTTACGGCTTCAAGTTTTATGTTGGTGTTTACCAGGATCATGTTCATAATTACGTCATCAAACAATAGCTGCCATACCTCTTTTTTGCTAGGTTGGTTTCCGAGTGTTCTACCTCGTGCTTGTAATCCAGGTAAGCCCCTAATAATGTTCCTAGCAGGTGTTCTCACGTTTCGGGGTGGTGGCTTGTTGGTCCATGCGTTTGGCACTACTAGCTCAGTCTTCTTAGTTCTTTCAATGAAAAAGACTTCTCTTACAGCTTGATTAGCTTGATCCACTATTGGTTCGTTCGAAGCATCCTCTTCTAACATAATTTCATCTTCGTCCTCAGAATTGTCATCTATAACTTGTCCTTCGCGCCCTGGTAAAATGAAGTCGGGATCTTCGTCGGAGTCGTCCACTTCACTTACACTGCTTGTTTCATCGTCAGGGACGTCATTATGCAACAAATCTTGGATAATATCACCAAACCGTGGATCACTAGGGTCCAAACGTCTTCGGGGCCGGTTTTGATTACTAACACCCTGATCCTCATCCATAGTACAAAACAATATCTTACACACAAATCAGCCTAAAAATGTTATACACACTACTTTAAATCCTACAACGTAACTAAAAACTAAAAAAATAAATCAGTTCAAACATAAACAGAAACCCTCGGTCTGTGTGACCGCGCGTCACCACTACACTTACAGAAACCGTCGGTCAGGGAGACCGGTTTGTTTACGATTAGGGCTCAGTCAAGGTCAAGTGCCGCACTCAAACTGAACAAAGGATGTGTCAGCAGTAGAAGGGGAGGGTGGGGGGAAGGTACTAGGGAGGTGGACCCCGAGACGTCCCACTAGTGTTGCCAACATTAAGATGTACAATTTCCTAGCGGTCTGTGAGACCTGGGTTTCGGTAAAAGTGTTAACAAACATATATACAGGGTCACTGGGTTAAGTTGGTGATTCTTGTGCTTTAATTCATGTCTTCATCACTTGAAATGAACTGTGTCCATTCTGTTTAAATATACTGTAACCTGAACACCAAGAGAAACTATGAATAACAGAAATAAGTACAAATAGTTTGATGATTAATGAACTGAAATGAAAGATTGGCTGGTTACGTTAGGTTAAGATAGGTATAGGTTAAATGCATAATTAAAAACACAATTTTTTTATATCATAATTATAATATGAAATAATTTTTTTTATATAATTATTGTTGCCGACTTAACCTAATCAACATGCCACTTTATATTATATGTCTAATTTTACATAAGTTGTTACATGATGGGGAAAAAATTTTTTAGTGGGATTCTAATTATCATTCTTACTATTTGAATTCAATATTTGTATTCACAAATAATTTGGTATTTGTATACAATTCATTTAGGGCTGGTTCGGTCCCGGTTCTCTGCAAATTAAATGGCTCCGAGAACCATAAATGCAATGTCAGTACCAGTGCGAGTACTACGGAAACAGCTAATACTTTCCCCAGTAAAACGCTGTGGTATATTGCAGGCATCCAACATGCACAAGTCTTTTAACTTCACTTTAAGTCCCATGTGACAAGTGAATGGTTCGTAAATCTTTGAAAATTGCAGGCCACACTGACAAAGGGCAGTCTTCCCTTTTCTCCCTTCACCGGATTGCCTCACAGCTAGCCCTCCCACATGGAAAGAAGTGCCCTTAAACAAGAGTTTTTGTGCCGAGATTCCACCAATTTTTTCGTCCCTCATTTCACTAACAGACAGGAATGACCAGCTCAACTAAAAGTAGACCTATAGAAAAATAGCACAGGCTCAATATACTTTTAAAACTTATCAACAAACAAACCACATGATTTAAAGTTGTCGTTCAGCACTAAAAACAAAAACTTACTTTGTTCTGTCCACTTCCCCTACCTCTAAAAACTTCAAGGCCACTAGACCGGTACTTTACACTGTCTCTCTCATTACTCCAGCGCTGGCTGGTCGAATTTTTCCATCACTCTCACCCCCTTCTCCAGTCGGATGTTTTTATTTTTCCTTCATATGCCCTTCTGACACACCTGGTTGCCTGGTCACGCCAGCCTTCACTACTTCCACACAGTCACCTTTGTTTTTTCCCAGCCACAGATTTCAAGATAAACGACCCAATGACAATAATAATTCCATTATTCTGAAGACTTGGGTTTTGCAAGACAAAGGATCCTTTCATTAATTTATGGATATAACTATCTATTCACTTTTAATAAATGAGTATAGAAATAACTTCCTGAAAAAAAAATTTTTGTGAGTGGGATTAAGTTTCTATGTAATTTTTATGTTATATTTATATAAATTAGCATGTCACTTGGTTTGTTATGTTTGTTCTTTAACTAAAGAACAATATTTTATACTCAAGAATTCCTCCAATTTCACCTAAGATTTGATGTCTGTCATCCAAAAATTTTAAAACTTGCTACTCAAGAAATTTCTGGGTCCTACTTATATTTATAATACAACCAACATATCATGTATTAATATATTAATATACTCTTTAAAAAGACCTCTGTTAACTTGGGGGTTCCATCCCTTACCCACCATTATAATGCATACATTACTTGCTACTCCAGTATTAGTTTTTTATTATTTATGTTTATAAATTACTTAACATCTTGTGAAAAAAAAAAATTAGATTTATCTCAAGCAATTTTTTATAGGTGTGCCTAAATTAAATACTGATTCAGCAAAAAAAAATGTTAGTTTGTATTACAAGATATTGCTGCACCACAAGATGTCTGTACAATGACTTGTTTGTGGTCTAAACTCTAAATTATGGTACTGTAGGTCGCTGATGAGTCATGTTAAACAAATACACCATTTATTAGGATAAACTATATCTTTAAATTGTGTGGAGGTTAACCTGAAACTGAGAACCGATAAATGGGAACAGATTTTTAAGAACCGGAACCGAGAACCAGGAAAAAAGAACCAACACATTGCTAATTTGAATTTAAAAACTGATGTTCGCACAGGCTGACAAACTACAAAGGTACCATGAAAAAATGTTTCTGGAATCACTTCAGTAGTAAAGGCAAAACACCAAACTCACTTTTAGCCTTGTGTTACTAACCATCCTGGGAAATATAAACTTGGACAGTGTTTTTTTTCCGGCCAGATTATTTTAAAAAGTAGTAAGTTTGAAAAAACCCTTTTTTTTTGTGTGTCAAAGTTTTTGTGCTGCCAAATCAAAAATTATGACATATATCACAAAACATTGCTTTTAGGCTGTGTTAGTGAATCAGCACAGCCACATACCGGCACTCCAAGGTGCAGCTGGTTATTGAGGTACAGCAGGTTGGTCCACCAGTGGGCACGGCAGTCAGTGGCCACCCGGCCTAGGTGCTGGTGCCAGTAGGGGCCGGCGCCCAGTCGGTGCAACCACGAGGCTGCCAGAGCCACCGTTACCGCCAGTGGCGGAGTCAACCTGCACATCCACACACGACTGTAGCTCAGCCAGTGGGCACGGCAGTTGGTGGCCACCCGGCCCAGGTGCTGGTGCCAGTAGTTGTATTTTGTACGATGGCGACTCAAAAAACTTAATTCAATGCAAATGAACAAGCATTCCGCTATCGAAAAAATGTATCGAACTTACAGTTTCGTTACTCGATATTTTGCGATACCGTCAAATATCGAAGGTATCGAAGGTATCGAGGTATCGAAAATCCCATCACTAGAAAGAATTCACATGTAAGATAACAGTAGTATAGCACTCATGACAGTAAAATATGTCACACCCGTGACACCATATTGACTATTGTAGACAAATAATTGATTTTTATAAATAATATTATGTGATGACATATACAATTAAACTTATTCTTACTTAACATGTTTTTAATCACATAACCAATTTCTACATTAGACTTTTACTTCTTTTTCTGTCATGGGTGTGACAGAACATATGGGTAACTTAAAACTTAAAAATTCATTATAATAAACTTACCAAAATAGTAAAAGTATACTTCTTTTTTCTCTTAAAATCAACTTAACAGGCATTAACATTAATTACAGTAAATACCAATATTATTACAATGACTATTACCAACTTAGAAAATTTTTATGCTATACACAAACATTCACCAACACCCACTTCGAGGATGAATATTGACCTCTACAAATATATATAACAATCCAAGTAACTGCCTTTCCCACTTGTTAAAGGTTCTAATTAATGATTTAATATGTTGTTTTATCTGTTTAGTACATTGGTTAGGTTTTCTGATATCTTTGAAATAACATCTTTTAAATACTTTCAAAAAGTATTCCTGTGTTTGCCATACGTGTTACAATCATAATTTCATATTTTGATGCTTTTAAGTCATTCTGATGATGCGCTTACTTAATAGCGAATAAGCCAGTAGGCCTATTTTTTAAATTTTTTCCTGTTTGTATATTTACATTTTTATGTGCTTTCAAATATTTAAGTATGTTTTTGTTTTGCTGTGTTCATAAATGAGACTGACGACAGTCGTCGTACCCTCCCAGATGCAGAGGCCGTACCTGTCCACCGACGTGGTCCTAAGGGAGGTTTGTCCCCCCAGTGCACCGTCTGTGATGTGCTACGGTCAGGGACGCACCCACGTGCGCCCTAGCATGCCAGTGGGCTTCTCTTTGTGTTGTAAATAATTATGCTTTTTATGTACTGTTAAGAGGTCACGAGCCTCCACAATTGCATATATTTTGTAACGTAACAAAACTCTCACGTCTGAAACATTGTGTAAATACTTCACTTGTCATTTATTCGTAACTAATTAATTCATGTGTATTTTCATTTTATTAATTAATTACTTGTCATGTCGTTTTAATAATTCTGTGATTCTTTCAAGTGCTTATGCTATGTTAGTAATGTAATCGCAGCCTGGCGCACCGCGAGGCGGGCCTCTCTCACGCCGGCCGATTTCCCCTCCCCTCCTTCGCGGCCCGCTAGCAGGCGGGGGACGGCAGTGGTGAACGAGACGCGAGAGCGAGCAAACGTGCGCTCCGCTCCGCGCTGCTCGGGAGACGCGTTCCTCATCTCGAAGTTCGCCGACAGTGAAACGTCACGGGTCGTCTCTGCAGCTGAGCTGCATTCGTTATATCGCTGGACGTACTCAGTTTTACGAGTTTTTCCGGGACTTCTCCTGCCTACGTTATAGGCTGTGTAAGTGCCTCTCCGGACTGCCGAACCTCTCAGTCAGTACGAGCACTCATAGGACCATATTCCTCTTACGTGACAGGCCACGTACGCGCTGTGCATCAATACGGAACAATCGTAACCGGAACCATTAGCTACAGGGTTACCTCCCCTGTTCGTGTCGGGACGTATTCTAAGGACGAGATTTATTTCCGGGAGTCCGGGTCGCGGCGGGGAGGACGCTCGTTCCGCGATGTGTCGGCCAGGCTGCGGCAGGTTCTTTATACGGAAATAAAAGGGGCTCGTGGAAACGGACATCACCGAGTTATCCTTGGAACTACCTACCGTTCCTCCTCCACACGTAACGTTCCCTCCAGGTCCCGTATTCCGGTCCTGGCCACGTTGGCCTGAACTCACTTCCTCACCGACGAGAGCTACATGGGCAAAACAGGACATTTTCGCAAACAGGAAATCAGGGACCATAAGCCGAGGGACGTCAAGACTATTAACGTAATTTTCTTTTGTACTTTGTTTTCACCATGATTCTTTGTCTGAAGGCGAACAGGTGCATATTTTGCCCAGTGCACAATAATTAGAAAGAGGCAGTGTGTGCGGTAGTTGTGAGAAAGGACTCAGGAGGGCTGTTGTCATGCGCCAAGATTAGCTGGTAAATTTTAAATGTATTTTTGTTTTTGTGATTGGGTGAAAATTATGTCACTAGTTTCCGTGACTTTTTTTTGTAAAATCTTTCTGAGAAAAAAAGCCTCGGTGCGGGGTACATGAAATTGTATACAGCTATAGTTTTGTAAGGGATGTGCTGCGATTAGAGATGTCATGAACCTGCTATTTCCTACAGGCACGTCGCCTCAGCAGTCAACTTCTGAACGAGGTTCCGAATGGTCGGGTGATGGTCATTGGCTCACAAATAATAGAATTATGTGAGTTTATAGATAATTTTGCTACTGTGGTCCGGGCACTACCTGATGTATTAAACTTTTTTTTTTTTTGTGGAACTGTTCAACTAGAATTTTTCGACCACAGTCGTTGGTAATAGGCTGATAGCCCACAACAAGGATTGAGTGAACTCTTGTCATTGTTCCGAGGATATAGTCCTTCAGCTGTACCGTGAGTTTGTGTGCAACCACGGGACATAAATGTGAACAGTATTTTAATATTCATCCTTTGGTACCTACGAACAGTCGACATGCTTGTTTTTGGAGATGGAGAAGAGGTTATGTGCGAAAATTTGTATACTCTACATGTACTATTTTTTGTGGTCAAAAGATGGCTGCCACGACACTGTGTAGTAATACAAATACCTTCATATCAGTTTGATGTCTGAGACATTATTTCAGTAACTAATCAATGACAGTAACATTTTTGTCTGGAACTTTTATAATATTTGTCGCTCAATTCATTTCGTCCAGTGTTAACGAAAAATGTATGTCCACTCCAGGCCGAATTTCGAGCTAGCCAAGATGGTTTGGAGTGTAATAACTTTAAACTGATTTTTTTGAATAAAAATTTGAATTCTAATTATTAATATGGGAACAGATCAGCTGTAAAAAGAAAAAAAAAACAACTCAATATTCCATCTTATGTGCAATAACCCATCTGTGGCTACTTCTGTAGGTTCATAAATGTAAGTAATTTAAGTATTTTTAATACAAGGGTAAAATCTAATTTTTTTTTCTTTTTTCAAAACCTTCCCCCCACCCCCTTTTCCACATAATAAGTCATTCCTGAATCCACCACTGACTGTTCAGTACTGTTTGCTACATCCCTGTCAACACTATACGTATATAAAATACTGCAATTACTCCTCCTCTAGAAATTTCTTTGGAATGAAGACAATGAATGAATGAATTATTCCAGGAAAACTGCAGTCACACACATGAACACGCCCCAGTGACATCCATGACCCCAGGAACTCGCACAGCGGGGTTCCATCAGAGTCTGCATCTTATCCACCCCCAAAACTTTGTTCAGATTATTAGACACAGTTTCAAGTCACTAATGCAGTTATTTTTGCAAGCATGGACTGTGTTGCCTTTCAGATATTCACATGTGAGTGTGCATGACAGACGGGACGACGGACGCTGTGCACACGCCGGCACGGTGGCAGACCTGAGGTAGCGCAGGAACACACTGCTGAGCACGGAGCCCTCCTGCAGCAAGTGGTACCCGCGCAGGAAGCCGGAGATCACGAAGAAGGCAGACACCACCAGATGACCGTTCAGGAACACGGCAGACGTCCAGTCACCGTAGTGCTGCGCACACCACACCAACACGTTGCCTCGCAGCACTCGGGCCTGGGGCATGCGGGCATGCACTGGCGACAAGACGCTCAGCTCATCCAGACAGCACCTTGCAGACTTTCCTGTCCCCAGCATGTGAGTCTCCTTCGTTCATTCTCACTCTCTAGTCTCGTCCTTTTTTCTCCCATATGTTACATGTGGAGTAACTCCATACTATTTTTTTTTAAATTTTAAATTATCACCCAATCGGTCATTTCCGGTTTATTTCCTGCAATCATTTCTATTTTCATATTGGCACTAACTAGCTTAAAGAAATTGTGATGTAACATTTACTTCCAGTTAGATGTTTCTGAGTGCTGTGTACTTTGCCAGTACGTATGAATGCTAAAGTAAATGTAAATAATTATACACTACGATCTATGCTGGTAGTTGTATTCCATTTATTTTAGTAATAGCATATGAAGTCATTCTAAAAGTTAGAAAAAAAAGATGATGTCATGATGGTGGGGGAATAGTTGTAAGACCCGGCAGCTCTACGGGAGTGGCGTGATGCGACAGGCAGCGAGGATCACCGCACCTCCTCCAGGAAGCTGATGTTGGCGACGGCGCCCTGTGCGTTCACGAAGATGCAGTGTCCGGCGATGACCGCGAACAGCACCAGGAACCGCATGCCCTGGATCGCGGCCAGCGACGGCTCCTTGCAGTCGGAGCAGAGACGCGCAAGGTTGGCACGCACTGAGAAGCACCTCAGCACGCCGTCTGAAACCACGCACAGCTCCATTACTGTCTGGCACAGCACAGTGTAGCTACGCTTCATGTGCTCTATGCAGTTTGCTGGCTTGCACTAAATAGGTATATTTCCAAATCAAACAGTAAAAATCTGTCTTTTCCAAACATATAGTACACCCATTTTTATTATCCTGTACAGAAGTTTTATTGCTAAACAACAGTAATGATTAAAATTAATTGCACTACCAGTAACTATTACTTTACAATTTATATTTACATGTAATTTTTATATCTCAGGGGAAGTATTTCCTACTTGTGATGTACCTGAAGTAAAAGAGATGTATTGTAATTGTTACATTGAAGGCTGAGATTATTTACACATGGTTTCACTGGACAGGTTCCAATGATTTATGAATCACGTGCTACTCTAAACTGAAGTCAGGTGGCAAAAAACAATATACAAGTTAGTGAAATGGTGCTAGAAGATATTTAATTTAATTTAATTTAATTTAATTAGCTGCAATTGGGTACAAAGTGCCCGGTGGCAAGCATTCTCCCTACTTCCCCCTCACTCTCCTTCTGAACTGGTCCACACTCCCAGCTGCCACACACTCCTCCTCCAGCCTATTCCATTCCCCTACTGTCCTCACGACCATCGCATTTTTTCCCCTTTCTGTTCTCCTCCTCTCTTTGAAAACCTTCCTAGTATTTTCCTTTCTACTTCTAGGCATTCCCATTTTGACTTTGCCCCCCAGCTCTCCCCATCCTCCCACTCCACTCAGCACCTGGTACATCTTGACCAATCTCTCCTTCTGTCTTCTATCCTTTAAGCTCTCCCATCTCATTCCTATCATCATCTCTGTGGTACTGCACTCCCCCTTCCCTTCTCTGTTCATTCTCCTCCACTTGCCCTTCACCCATCTAGCTGCTCTCCTCTGCACCCCCTCCAGCTCCCTCTCAAGTACTGCCGTGTATGGGTCCCACACTGCTGCGGCATACTCCAGCATGGGGCGGACCATAGTTTTATAGGCCTTGTCACGTATGCTGCTGCTTCCCCCCCTGAGCACTCGTCCCAGCATGCCCAGTGCCTGTCGGCTCTTCTTCACTACCTTGTCTACATGCTCCCCCCACCCCAGGTTACCCTGCAGCACCACCCCTAGATATTTATAGCTGTCGGCCTCACTTATCACGTCTCCCCTCCAGCGATATTCCCTCCTGACAATCTTCCTCTTCCTGGTAAACCTGACCACTTTCGTCTTTCCCACATTTATTTTCATACCATTATTTTCCACCCATTCTTCCAGCCTTTCCAGATCCTCCTGTAACCCATTTCTCTCCGCATCCATGTAAACCACGCAGTCGTCTGCAAAAAGCTTAATATGCCCTTGTATCTTCTCTCCGATATCATTCATCATTATGGTAAAGAGAAGTGGGCCAAGCACACTGCCCTGCGGCACCCCTGACGTAACCCTTCCTTCCTCCGACAACTCCTCCTCCACACGTACCCTCTGTGTCCGGTTGCTTATGAAGTCACCAATCCAACCCACCACCCTCCTGTCACTTATAGCTCCCTCCACTTTTTTCGTCATTTTTTCGTGAGGAACTTTATCGAATGCTTTTTCAAAATCGATGAAGCAGGCATCAATCTGTAGACCATTATCTACCCCCTCCACCAGCTCCTCCAACAGTCCAGCCAGCTGAGTCTCACACGAATATCCCCTTCGAAATCCATGCTGTCTCCTGTCAATCCACTTTCTACCATCCAGCTCTCCTACCACATGCCTGTGCACTAACCTCTCCATCACCTTGCCCACCGCCGACGTGATACTAACAGGTCTATAGCTGGCTGGGTCCTCTTTGCTACCCCCCTTCTTGTATATCGGTACCACCACCGCCTCCTTCCATTCTTGCGGCAACTTGCCCTCCTGCATCGATCTACTGAATAGCAGCTCCAGGTACTTCACCATGGCTTGCCCCCCCAGCTTTATCATCCCATTCCCTATGCCATCCTTACCTATGGCTTTCCTGCTGTCTAACCTTTTCACTACTTTCTCAATTTCTTCCTTCCTGATCTCAAGCCGTTTCTCGTGTCGCCCTGTACTATGCTCAGCATGTTTCCTTTCCCACTGTTTTCCCTTCTCGAACACTGACATGTACTGCATGGCCAACAAGTTTGCCTTTTCCTTGGATCCCGGTGCAATTTCACCATTCCTGATTCCTCAAAATTGGTACCCCTGTCCCTGTGCCCTTCGTGCTTCTAACAAACCTGTATAGCTTTTGCCAGTTGCCTTTTGTCCCCTGTACCATCAGGTCCCCAAGATAGGCCTCCTTCGCCTTTATCTCTCTATTCAGTTGTTTTCCTATTTCTTTCAGCTCCTCTGTTACAGTCTTCTTTCCTTCCTTTTTCCCCAGCGCATATAACAGTCTACCCTTCCTCTTTAGTTTCCGAATTTCCCTTCCATAATAAGGTGGGTCCCCTCCCACATTAATCCTCTTTTTAGGTACGTATTTCTCTTGAGCATCTCCCACCACCTTTTTGAAATCCTTCCACAGTTCCTGCACATCGATGCCTATGCTCCATTGGTCGAATCTCTCTTCCAGGAACTCCTCCACCCTTGTCTGTACTGCCCTCCCATACAACCATATTTGCCTGCTGCTGCCTTTCATGACCTTCTTGTCCAGGCAAATCTCCACAACGGGAATATTGTGATCGCTTATCCCATCCACCACTTTAGAGTGAGTGGCTAGCTCCTCGGGTCTTACCAGCACTACATCCAATAGTGAGCCGCCAGCTCCCCCACCCATCCTAGTTTCCTCTACCACCACCTGTTGTAACCCCATGTTCACCAGTTTAGTTGCCCTCCGTTGTCCCAGTGGCCCCACCAGTTCCTTACCACACTGCCATTTGACCCCTGGAAGGTTGAGGTCACCTGCTACAACTACCATGCTGTCCTCCTTCAGCATATCAAGCCTTTCGAGTACAGCCTCCACCTCTGTACCCCCATCACCCGGTGGCCTGTACACCGCAAACAGCTGCATTTTCCTCTTCTTCCCTGAGATCTCCAAGTGAAGTATTTCTTCCTTTTCTCCCATCCACTTTACTTCTGCATCTAACTCCCCCCGAACAAGAACCATTATCCCACCCCCTCTCCTGTTTCTATCCCTTCTGAAAACTATGTAACTCCCTCTCCTTATTTCGTTGTCTGCAACATCCTCATCCAGCCATGTCTCTACTGCCACCACTATATCTGCCCCATAGAGCTCAACCACTGTCCAGAACTTGTCCACTTTGTTTAGGATACTCCTGCAGTTAACAACCATTATATTTACTCTCTCCCTTTTTTTCCTACCCTCTTCTCCTGTTTCTATATGCACCCTCCCCTCACCATCCTGTTTTTGTCTTTCCCTCCCTCTCTCCATCCCTTCTTGATTATTTCCCCTGCCTCCCCCCTCCCCCCACCTTTCTCACTTCATTCCTTCCTACTAGCTGCACCCTACCTTTGACCTCCCCCCTACCCCGTTTCCCTGCCCCATGTTACCCGCTCTTAAACCGTCTAACATCACCTGCGTCAGGATTCCCACGCCTTCCCTATTCAGATGGATTTGATCCCTTGCCATGTGTCTCATCTGAAGTCGACTCCTTGCGCTGATGTAGTTTGCTCCCCACTCCTGACACTGCTTCAGCATGATGGCTTCCGCAGCCCTGAGCTTGTGGATAGGCACACCCCTCCTAGGCAGCACTCCACTCACCAGGATGTCTCCCCTCACTTTCCTTTTTAACTCACAAAACATTCCCTTCATGTCCTCCTCAAACTTTCCTGGTCCTCCCCCTCTAACAAGGTCGTTTGTGCCCACATGCACAATCACCTTCCTTATTCCGTCAAGCTGGCTAGCCTTAACTCTATCTCTTACATCCTCCAACCTTTCACCACTCCTCCCTGCCTTATACGCCCCCGGTATGTTTACATATCTGAGCATCGAATCCCCGAATAATGCCACCTTTACGCTTCCGATTCCCCTACCTTCCATAGTCCCCTCATTCCCATCCCCTTTATTTGACTTATCTTCCTTTAGCCTGCCTGTGTCCTCTGGCTACCTCAGCCCATGATTTCTCTTCTCCCTTTTTGGTTCCGTCATTCTTGCATTTCGTCCCCTCCATTTTGCTTACCCAGTCATCCCTACCTTCCCCCTCGATTGTATCTTTCCACTTTTGTATCTGACCCTCTAGCGCTACCTTTTGCTTCCGCAAGTTGCTGACCTCTTCCTCCAGATCCCTAACCTTCCCGTTTTGCTTGAGTAGTCTGTCAATTTCTTTTCTCCCCTCCTCCAGTTCCCCCCTTAACATCCACACTTCATTCCTCAATTCAGCCTCCTTACTCCTAGTTTGCCCCAATGCCGTACTTTTTTCATCTCTTGCATTTACCGCCAGTCCCTGCCCCTCCTGCATCCTGTCTGCTTTCCCTGCTTCATGCTTCTCTCCTATTCTTGCCCTTAACACTTCCTGCTGGAGGTCACCCATGTTCCCCTCCAGAGTTTTCACCATATGTCTTAGTTTATCCACTTCCTCCTCCATTCTCTCCTCCCAGTTTTGCCTCCCCGCCCTTATGGTGTCCACTTCCCTTTTGGTACCTTTTATTAGCCCTTCCAGGTTTTTCTCTCTCCCAACTAGTTCCCTCTCTACATCTCCCTTCCAGGTACTCCACTCCTGCCGTGTTCCCTTTCCTCCCTCCACTATATTTCCAATTATTAGCTCCTTTATCCATTCCTGTATACCCTCCCAGTTGTCTCTCATCACTCCTCCTACACTCACTACCTCCTTCCCCTGTATGGTTACCTCCTCTCCTTCAAGCATGTCGTTCGTTCCCTTTATATTTTCTTCCTCCTTTCCCCCTAGTGAACCTCTGTCTGTCCCCTTCACCAATTCAAAATCCTTGCCAGGACAATGTTTTTGTCTTTCAATTAGTCCCTCCTCATAATTTCCCCTACACAGTTCACATTCCCACTCCTTGTCTTTGAGACTTTCTAAGCCCACTGTGATCCCTCCACATTCTACATGGTACCACTCGTCACATCTATCACACTGAACACCGTTCTCCTTCCTTCTCCACGCTTTCCCACACCCCCTACATTTCACTTTACCACCCATCTCTAACCTAATTGCCATGTGCTTGAAACCGACCTTCGCCCTTTTAACTCCGCCTAATGCGCATTTATAAAAACAACTCAATTAAAAAAATGAAAATTTACGTTACTCTAGATGCAATCATAAACCATAAAAGACACTCCCATACATACTTACATACATATATACATACATACATACATACATACATACATACATACATACATACATACATACATACATACATACATACATACATACATACATACATACATACATACATTACTACGTAGTATATACCATTGTTATGTTTGTATTTTCTCTTCCTTGAATTTGGAGACACCAAATCTTGCGAGATATCATGCAATGTCCCAATCAATACAAGGATCACAATGAGCGACAGCAATCCCCTACAAAGACAAAAATTAAGTTATTAAATAAGATTAATAAAACAATTAAAAATGTCATTTTTGAAATGATATTATTGTGTTCAACCATTTTTACTTAATTTATTTTAAAAATAATCGCTATAGGTAGATGCAAATATAGAGTAAAAACTTGCATGTACTAAAAAATATCTTATCTTAAAGCATTAGGCTTAAATACATATTGGGTATTGGTGATAAAAATTAATAATTTAGTTTGAAAATAATGTAGGAACTTTCTGATGAAAACTTAAATGTATAATATTTCATCAAGAATACATGCATTATTTTAAGATAAAATGTGTTTTTAACAGATTATACTATTGGAGTTGACACAGTATGGTCTCCTGCGGAGTGCGGAGACGTAGTGTCGTGGCTGGATGTGGTTGCCCAATGAACCCTCTCAGCAGGTGTGGCCTGTGTGGCTCACAGATGGATGTCACCCTCGCTGGAGAACAATGCTATGCAGCCTAGCCTGAACCCTCACTGAACCACGTGTTCCAGGCCCGTGGACACGCCCTTGCTGGACCCATCACTCCCACTCAGACACTTACCAGGACCGGAAAACGAATGGGATGAGAAAACAGTACTCATACCATGTGTGACCTTTATTGCAGAACCCACGTGTATTGAGAAGTACTCTACAACACACACTAGTCGTCAGCACAGTAATTAGGATCACTTGCTTGTCTTCAGCCTAAACATTGAAGCTGGAGCGAATCTGCAACCGGGGGGTTCGGTAAGAACAACACCAGAGTCAACCGGTCTCGTGAGCATGGGCCGCCCGTGTGCCGATAGTGCGAGGCTAGGATTGAAGGAGCAGGAGTTAGGCCCTTGTTCAAGAAACTCATCGCAGTCCACATGGTGTGTAAACGAAAAAGGTTCAGGATATTAATTAAAAGCGACTGCACGAATAATCAGTTGAAAACAAAAAAAAGAAATGCTGGGAGCTCCACATGACCGTCTGGCTCGGCAGTGGTCTAAGGAAGACAAGTCAAGAGTGCACTAGGTCCGTCTCCTACTCGCTCGAGTGGAAGTCGCGTTATTCTACATCGAATGGAGAGCTGCCAGCCTGTATTTAAAAGCTGTAAAAAAGAACATGTATAATCCTTGTCTTAAGGTCCAAAAGGATATACGTGAAAACATCACAGAACAGTCCGTGTGTTAGACTCGGCAGAGGTGCGTGTCGAACAGCGGCGGTTGGTATAGACAGGCCTGGGATCCAAGCTTAAAGTAACGGAGGAAGACGTCAGAATAGTCTGTGAATAGTTTAGTGTAATTTATACTCGGAATAATTCACACATGTTGTCGACAGATGGCTGGATGGATGCGGGCTACCGGTGTTAAGGCTAGGTTCGAAAGGTGCTGACCCCAGGAAGTAGTCAGCGGGGGTGAGGGGAGGCGGGTCACTGGCCGAGGTCTGGCAGTCCTCGGGCCGCAGGGAGACGGTGGGTACGATCCCCAGCTCCCGCCCCGCGGGCTCCAGCGCCGCCTCCAGGGACAGCTGCAGGCTCGCAGCGTCCCGGCATGCCGGCGGGACACACACCGCCCACCGCACCGAGTCCCGTCGCCAGTGCGTCCACCGCTGTCCGTGCTCCTGCGCCACACACACTTAAGAAACCTACCTGGCATTAAAAAAAAACTTTATTCACAAGTTAAAATTGGAGTGGTAGTAAGAACAAACATTGCCATGAACTACGTAATGGCTGCAACGATACTTCAGTAAACATTTAGCATTTAGTTTGTGTATAGTACGTGTCATCATCCACGGCCTCGTGCTAGAGACCTGGGTAGGCCGAGTGGATGAGCGTCACGATGTCTGGGGGCACCGGGCTAGCTCCATGCATCTAACCACTGACATGCTGTCCTGGGTCATCAGCACCAGCATGGTCCACTAGTCCGCAGCTCAAGATACGCACGAGAATGCCCTATTACACTGTTAAATCCCTAGCCAGTAGAGGGCACTAGGAGTTACTGAAGACGCCGTTGCTTCTGGCAGAAACTATTCCGTTCTGGAGCCGGCCTGTACCGTAAATGGTTACTCCGTGGCGCGTTGGCGTGGCAGAGTTAAGGCAAAAT
This sequence comes from Bacillus rossius redtenbacheri, assembly GCF_032445375.1. NCBI lineage: Eukaryota > Metazoa > Arthropoda > Insecta > Phasmatodea > Bacillidae > Bacillus > Bacillus rossius. The sequence goes on from NC_086336.1 coordinate 66,739,267, forward strand.
TACCTGCCAGCAAGTCTGCTATATGCATGGCTTTTCTAGTCGTGACTGTACTGTCTCTGTGTTTTCGTACCATGTGCGTCTGACTGAGGACGGGAGCAGATAGCAGTTCCCGAAACGTCGCTTGTTTCTGATTTAGAAAACTGTTGTGTTTGTTTCGTCTTTTCGTTTTGTCGTGTTTTTGTCTCGTTTTTGACTGTTGTGCTGATTTTTTTTTGTTCAATATTTTTGTGCTGTCATTATTTGTGGGTTTTTTTTCATTCTCTTCTGTTTTTTGGAAAACTATTATGTTTGTTTCGTCTTTTCGTTTTTGCTGTGTCTCGTTTCAACTGTTGTGCTGTTTTTTTTTGGGTTCAGAATTTTTGTGCTGTCATCATTTGTGTTTTTTTTTTTCGTTCTGTTAGTCAATTTTTCTTTGTTTTTCTTTGTTTGTTGACCATATTCCTGTTGTGGAGTATTGTGTGGTGTTTATATCCTTGACAACAGCAATTTTTTGCTTAATTTGAGTTTTTGTTTTTTGCGTTTTTTTTTTGTAGTTTTCTTCTACAGACATACATGTGCTCAGCAATGGCGTATGTCCAAAAGCTTACATCAAGTTGTGCACTCCCATTGCACAAATCTTTCAAAGATAATAGCAAATGTAAAAAAACACAATTTTTTCCATAGTTCATAGTACCTTTCTTTGCTCTTATATTTTACAAAAATTTCATGATAAACAGTTGCCTGTAATTTTTTTCTTTTGTTATGTTCTAGGCCTAATATAGCAAACACTTTTGGTACCAGAGCTTTATGCTCACTTATTTACATAAAAACCTAATTCTTTTTAATATTGTTTTACTTGTAATTCTTTTCTTTTACTTCTAAAATAAATAAAATGGATCTGTACATTACATTTTCATAAGGCTATCTATTATTTCAGGCATCATGAATTTTAAGCAGAATTGTGTTAGCTTTGGTAGCATCTTGTTCAGCCAAAATTTTTTATCATTAAAAATTCCAAACTACATTACTGCTGCAGGCCACAAGATCGCAATACTACTTTTTGGAAATGTTGAGTTGTCCCTGAATTTGTGCTGTTTCATACCCCAATGTACAGTAGATTGTTAGTATTCATGACAATAATTCTAGCTTTTAATAATATTGTAAGTATAAACCAACGATCTAGAGATATATAGACTGCTAGTGGGAGGCCATCTTTGATTCCAATTGAACTTGACAGAATGGTGGGAAAACAGTGCTTTGTTAGCAGACAACGTATGTTGACAGCAGAAAAGTGGCAGTGTACTAAGTTAATTATGTAATATTATGGGATGAATTATGTTCATTATGTAAAATTATGTGATGAATGAACAGTTTGTGATGACAATTTTATTTGTATTTAAAACAACACACAGTCTAGATTTGCACTCGTCCAATGATTTCCTCTTAAAATCTATCCTAGCAATAGGTTTGTTTTATCTTGCCACGTAATTTAGATTATCCTGTTTAAAAAATTGCATAAGACACAACTAAAACTCATAGTGAACGAATACTACTACAATAATAACAAACCCACACAAATCATTTAAAAGTGGTCATTATTCCATTGCAGTTTTATTATTTATAATTAATAGTACTTAGTGATGAGATAAATTCCATAACTGATCTACATATTGGTCACAAACGTTGGGTTGAAGAAGGGTTAGCTATTTTCTAGCGCATTTAATGTCGTACTTACACATCGCACTACGATGAAACTGTATTTAAAATTATATTTCACTCGTTCCATCTTTAAGTATTACCCGCAAAACCTGTAAAATTGCGAAAAACCTACATTTTTAGGGAATTTACTAGCAACTTGCATCTTTCTCCCATAAGAACCAATGCTTTTCCAGCTATGTTTTGCCCACCATTCTGTCAAATCAGCTCTCTGTCTCTCTCGCTCGGATTATAGTTCCCCAGTATGCCGTCGACAGCAGCAATTGGCACTGAAAGCAGGGTGATAAGCAGTCTATATATCTCTAGGTCGTTGGTATAAACCATTTATATTTTATAAAACACAATATGAACTGTCTTACTGTTAGAGGCTGACTTAGTGTTATTTTTGCGAACAGAGGCGGTTTAATATGTATTACTTTTGAGAACAGAATTTATTATGTTATAATTTGTGTGATGCAGTTTTTTGGAGAAGCTTTAAAAAAAGTACTTGGTAATGTAGATATTCACGGCAGGAACATAATGGTAGATTATTTTTACACTCCTAAATACCGTATCTATACTAATATTATAAAGCTGAAGAGTTTGTTTGTTTGTTTGTTTGTTTGAACGGGCTAAACTCAGGAACCACTGGTCCGATTTGAAAAATTCTTTCAGTGTTGGATAGTACATTTATCGAGGAAGGCTATAGGCTATATTATATTATCAACAACATTAGGGATCCTTACTAAAAGTCAAATTTAGAATCAAATGCATTGGAGGGGGTTAGATACAACATGCAGTACACGTACGAAGTGTGTGTTGACAATGCCGCAGGCGCTAGAAGTTTATTTCCTATTGCCTATTAACATTGTTGCCACACACTAGATGCCTTATCGTTATCATTCTTAATTTTCCCATACAAGTAAAAAACACCGGTGTGATATTAACAACGAAGCAATCAGTACCCTCATAAGAGTTCAATTAGTAGCTATTTAAATACTTTTTATCACTTTAAATCGCAAACCTAAACTATTGTTTTTTTTCTCCTCTGTGTTTAATTTCTTTTATTGCCCTTTTTTTCAAGTATATATATTTTACAGACTTGAAACTTCACAGTAATGTTCCTTATGTTACGCAGGATGACATTTTCCGAAAATTAGATCCCATGGGTGGTTAAAACCAGGCAACAGTGGGTACTTTGTCTGCATGAGAACAGGATTTTGCATTGTTCATGCCTTCTGCATCTCCATGGCAACGGGCATCGCACAGCAGTGGCGTACCCACAAGGAGGGGCATGTATAATGAGCGGCGCAAGAGTGATCTGCCTGTAGACTGCCGTAGTGAAGTACGGGTACATCAGTTGTACGTTGCGTGCACGAGTCGGGAAACCATAGGTGCTATTCATTTTCTCTCCGGTACATTATACAGCATTGTAATAAATTTTCACTGAATTTTTTTTATTTACCATTATTGTAAATGGGAGATGTGGCTTGATTTTTTTCCATTCGTATAGCCGTGCGAAGCCGGGTCGGGCAGCTAGTCAGTTATATGATTAATAATTTTATTCACGCAATGATTGAGTGTAAAAATTAATTTAAAATTTACTAATTTATATTTATTGCTCAAAAGCTAGTCTATTAAAAAGAAGACTGATAAATGCTAGTTTGCAACTCTCAGCAAGAAAAATAATTTGGAGGTGATCGGTACGTACAACATACGAAATTGAGGTGACATTGTCATCAAAATTATAGTTACAGTTACAGATGGTGGTACAACACCAATATCATTTGTATTAACACATTTTCAAAACACTGCAATGATCTGCTGCTTTTTCGATTGGATTGGACAATTAGATACTTATGGGTTATGGAACAGATTAGACTAATCACCTACACCCACTAAGCATGAGCGTAGCTAAGATAGTTTTAGAAAAGATGGTAAAACATGTTTAGGAACATGACACATGGATAAAAAATAAGGAAGGGGGAGGGGGGGGGGCACAGATGTATATGGGGTCTGACACCCACCTGCCTAGCGAATTTAACTGACATGCCTCATCAAACACAGATTTGCTTAATACTCTTTTTTATTTTAGTTAAAATACTTCAATCTAATTTGCCCAGTAACGTATTGAAAATAATGTAATATCAAAAGTTTATAAAATGTTCTATGAAAGTCTTTAGAATTGAAACTGCACCTGTGCCTTTAGTGTTACACAGAAACAGTATTGTTTAGGCCTTTAGTGTTACACAGAAACAGTATTGTTTAGTTTCTATTTTTTACTTTAGTATTATTATCATCTTTATTTATTTTCCTGTATTGTATTTTTTCTATATTTTATACTTTTCTATCTTTTACATTTTTTAAATTATCTTTTGTATTATTATTGTATTTTAATTTATCCAATTATGAGACATGTAATTTTTCCCAAAAAAACATTTTGGAATTTTTCTAAGAAAATAAAATTGCCTCTAACTGTGTTTTATCTTAATAAGTAAATTCCTGTGCCTTTTCCAAACTCATTCTTTTAATTTAAACTAGTTTTATTAAAAAAAAAATCCTTCCAAGGGGGACTTCCAAATTGTATTATTTTTGTGAAAATAACATTTTGATATACTCCAAGCACCATCACTGAAACTTTAAACAAGAATGTCATAAATCAAAAGGAACTTTTAAAAATTAAAACATTTTAAATTTACTCTTCTTCAAATAGAGAAAAAAAAGGTTGTATCAAAAAAGATCTGCTGCATAGTAAAAAGTTCAATTGGAGGCTAAACAGTTACTTTTCAATACATTTTATTCTACTTTTAAACTTTAAAATAGCTCTCCTGAAAAATCACTTTTTTTTTAGATATGACATTGTTGAAACAAGTGATAGTTGTGAAGAATGATTGCAGTTACCAGAATAAGGATCAGTGAATCAAAGTTGAAGTTTCCCCAGAAACGATGTATCCGCCCCAGAGCGTGATTTACCAGAGACTGCCATTAGGGTCTACCACACGGGAGGGTATGATGACGAGACTCGTGCGCCAAAACCACCTCAGAAAAAAAGTTACATGAAAAATAAATTGCTATTAAAACTAAGTGTATAACACTTTCTCTCAAATAAAACAGGGCACCTGTAAAAATGAAAAAATGCCTAAAGTAGGTTGTTGTGAAAAGTTTGTAATTGTTTAAAAAATAGCATGAGTGGGTGAGTTCCGCTACTGCTCAGGTCTAAACCGGGCTTCCAGGTACGATGTCATAAGAAAACCAGAAGCTACGAGAACATTTGGGAACACTGTGGTACAGAATCAGGGCTGCCAATTCATACTGAAGATTTAAGTAGAGTGCACAAAATGTTTTCTAGATAAATATGTAGCACATGCATTTAGCACACTGTTTAGATTATATCTTGTATTAATTTGTATGTTGAACTCAAATGCAAAAAGTGTGTGTATGATTAATGCACAAATGATGTCAGTACAAAATTTTCCAATGTCTAATTACAATTTAAAGATCTGTTTTTGTTTAGTAGCAGTAAACTAAAAAAAATGAACAAGAATTAATAAAAAAAACTAGGCCAATTCATGTTTCTTTACTAGCTTTGTGAAAAATAAAAATGCAAATTTTTATGTTCAAAAAAATGGCACGGAGAGAAGCAACAGCGCATATCATGAATTACATGCAGCAGTTGCATAGTTTATAATTTATACATTTCTTACAACCTACTTCAAAAATGGCAGGGTAAAAATAAGTGGGAATAAATAGGAAAAACTTTGAAGGAGTACACTTTTATATTTGTTATTGATTGCAACCAGCATGTGGCTATTTACCCGTATGTACATGGAGACGGGCGAGGTGATGTTGGTGGGCAGCAGGTACACACGGGCTAGGCAGTAGGCGGCCTGCTGGCGGTACAGGCAGTCGTCAAAGTCCCCGAGCTGGAAGAGCTGCCCTGTGATGACGGTCCGGCCATCCACACCACCTGCCACCACACAGCACACACCACACGCGACCTGTCAGAACAGACAGCCTGCAGTTCACACGGGGGAAGAGACAACCACACCCCGAACAGAATGGGTAACTGTTAAAAGAGACCTAAGTCACTTTTTCATAGTTTTCAAAAAACATAAAAAAACTTACTTTTCTTTTGTTATTAAATACTGCTTTGATTAAATTACACATTAAAAAATAATATGTATAAAATAGTATTAGATATCCTATATTATGAAGATAGAAATTCAGCTTCCCTAGCAAAGAACAAGAATAACATGTAATTTGGCCAAAGACATTTCCATATTCATTTTCATTTGCTTCTAATATTTTTTTCTTCTTCTATAATTTATATAGCATTTTTTATTTGAAATGATTTCTTTTATTTTGTAAAAATAAATATATTGTAACTACCAATCAGTATTTATTTTACTTTTTTCTTTGTGAATTTTTACATCTATTACAAGTTTGGTGGACTAGCAGTTGATATGAACGGAATCTAAAAACAGAAGAAATTATTCACATTATTTAAGTAATCTGAAATCTGTTGTATTAATTAATTTCAACCAAAAATATGTAAGGTTGTGAACTTGTAAGTCAAACCTTGACTTATCAATTCACTGAATTTTAATTTTTTAAAGAAATAAACATAAGAGTCACTTTAAGCAACTTTGATAACTTAGTGTACAAATCTTCAAATCCCAAAATAAAATTGTGAGCGAGTGTTGCAGTACTCGCCAGTGAGTGTAAACATCTCACCTCGGTCGCTAGCAAATTCATGTGTTCTCATGTTGCAAATACACTTATAATACGAAACTGGGACACCAAATTTATCGTAAGATTCTTGAAAATAATACCAAGTGTGATAAGTATAAGAAAAGTATTTATTTTAGGGGGGAAAAAAGTAAAAATTTTTCCTCTTTTTAAAACTGAACTATAATTCTGTCTAACAAAATGGTACTTATAATTTTCTCAGGAGTACCAACCGAATGTGTCGCATGTAAATGCCTCAACGCTGAACCTGCGACACTTTCCCCTAGAGCTAAATTATCATCACCTACTTTTAAGTAGCATTTTTATATGTTCGTAAGGGTGGATGTTTAGAATGCACCAGAAATGCAATGAAATAAGCATGCATTACACTAAAGAGTTTTAGCAGGTTGAACGCATGCATACAGTAAGTGCTATAGCCACGAACTGAAGATGTCAAGATGGCATACCCACGTGTGGCAACATACACTCGTGTATATTAACTTTTGCAAACATCGCAGGTTGTACTAAGCATTATTGGTGTGCCAAAGTAAACTTTATGGTAGTGAAACTATTCTGGAGTACATATTGTACACTTGAATAGTCATAACAAGATATAATCGCAATGTTAAAAATACCTATTATTTATTATCCACGAAAATTGGGTTGGAACGAACATGGTGTCAAAATTATTTAACATTTTGTTGATTCTCTAAAGCAGCATGAATGTGGTGCTACCTTTTTAAGTACTTTTAAAACTAAATGTAGCAGTCAAATCAGGGCCGAAACAGCGATGAGTCTTTGCGAGGGGGAGGGGGGGGGGGAGAGAATGGCTGCCCTTCAGCTAATCAAAAATAAAAATTACCAGAAATGGAAATCAAGGACTTATACCTGAAAACATAGATTAATATTGGCAAATCCCAGCTCATGGAAACTTGGGCCTAGAATATTCAATATAGAATAGACATATTGATAATACCATCCTGATAAACATAATTCAATTTATTAACCTACAAATTTTTAAATATTATTACAAAGCTTAATTCGTTAATTCATTTTTTTTTCTTTTCAAAAAATTCAGATTAAGTAGAATGCAATACTCTGGGCATTAAAAGGTCTTCGGCAAATAAAACTGAGATTAATTTCAACTTATTCACCCAAAAATAAAAAAAAAATTATTTGCCTGGTTTCCTTCAAAACTGGATAATTACAAAATCTAGGTAACCTAGAAATACTACAATTCTGAAAGAATGTCTTAAATGTTTGGAGACCTCTCTTATTCCCAATAAATCTAATTAAAAATTTTAACCTTGACATGTTGCTGTAATATATTATTCGTGGCTCCTGTAAAATTAATGAAAATGGAATAATGAAATAATCAAGTCAGTGGACCGAGCTATGTATTTAATAATAGTATAGCAATTAGATAGGCCTACACACAGAAAATGAATTATTACTTATTTGCTTAAAATATAATTTGTTTACTTCAGAAATTGTATTTTAAAAAAAAAATTGAAATTTTTCAGTGACTAGGTAGGTAGGCTTGAACCACGTCAAAAATTCTACGATAATATTGAAACTTAGGAAGACAATGTATTAAAATAAATGTCATGTTTCTTTCGTATTTAAAACCATGCTTAGTAGTCTTTGTATCAAACAGCTCACAAAATACATGGTTTACCGAAACAACTACCACAGTCCGGCTGCTTGTTTACTTTAACAGCGCGCGAAGCTAACCGGTCGGGAAAGGGCGGGAAGCCTACGATTCACTCGTCCTTCTGGACATACCCGAATACTCAGTTGGCAAGCCTTCTTTCAAAAGACGAGCGATCCAAACGCTCAATCGTGCATCTTCGTTTTTTTTTTTTTTTTTTTGTTAATTGTAATTAAATAAATACAACTCATGATAACTAATGATCAATTAGGTTAGCTACATTATAAATACTTAAAAACATTGTGGACGGTTGATTTGGTTAGGACAGCTACATTAAAGATACTGTGAAATCATGTAAACGGTTTCGACGGGGCGAGAGTGGAACGAGCTTGAGGGGAGGACACTGGATCTGGGAGGAGGGAAGGACTTACGAAGGTGGCTCCAGAGGGGGGAGGAGTGAGGGTAGTTGGGGGGTGGGAACTCCTTGCCACCGGGCGGATGCCCAATTGCAGGTGTAAAAATTGTTATTATATTATTATTATTATATTAAAAAGTTATTTGCTAAGCAACCATAAAATGATTTTACAGTATTTTTAATGTAGCTATACTTACCTAATATAACCAACCATCCACAATGTTTTAAAGTATGTATTTATATTGTAGCTAACCTATCCTAATCGACCGCAAAATTTAATGCCACACTGGTTTATAAAATGAGATAGAACGAAAAAAAAAAAAAAAAAAAAAGAGCGAGCTGAACTTCGTGGAACTTCGGGTTTGGCTCTCTCATCTGTGAAAAAAAGGCTTGCCAACGTAAGTACTCGGGTATGTCCAGAAAGATGAGTGAATCATAGGCTTCCCTAACTGGGACACTACAGTCTCCAAACAGTGTTGCTAACGTCATGTTGATAAAATTTCTTGAAAAAGGCACATACAAATTTATAATTAACGATACGAAACTTTCTTTAATATATCCTTTGATAAATGTATTCGTGTTGGTACTAATAAACAACAAACCATTTTTTTTTTAAGGTTCGGCTCTTAAGGGGAGGAATTTTCTCCCCCCCCCCCCCCCCCCCCCAATAACTCCCGTCGAGTCGAATAACATTAACCTTAAACATTTTAAAACATATAACACTAAGAATATGTATGTAAATTTATTTTTGCCTAAACTACAGAAATCAGTCTGTAAATATTTCCTACAAACAAACCTTATACCTACTTACTGAATTGATTCAACATTTATGATTTAACAGTAAAAGTTTCATCACGAAATTATTTAATTCAACATGGCATCTAATATATGTCGGCTAACAATTTATCGTGTCTCTACATCAGCGGTTCCCTAGGTTTCCGTGGCAGGGTCACAGGGGTTCCGTGAGTCAGGACGAATGCCATAAATCAGGCACAATTATTGTCAAATAACTTCTTTTGAAGGGGTTTTGGGGTTCCGCCAAAAGAAAAGTAGATCATAGGGTTCCCTAGCCGAAAAAAATTTGGGTACCGCTGCTCTACAATATGACAAACGCTGTGATATCTCTAAAGTTCAATGTTAACTAAGGATTGTCAAAATTATGTCTTTTTTTTATGTTGTAATTTTTATGACATAAATTATAACATCAAGTGATCAAGTACGAAAGGATAGTTGTACTATTATAATGTTTGATCTGTTACACCAACGCACTTAGAACATGCCCCCAATGTTCGCGAAAGTGAATCTGCCATATTTTCGAGATTTCCGAGACTTCCACAAATGGCAGAACCGTGTTTATACACTACCGTTCCAATCGACTTTCATTCCATTCACGAAATTAGTCCTACCAAATGCCGTAAACCGAGAGTTAAGATGTTTGGACATCGAAAATATCTAGATTGTAAACGTTACCATGGTCACAACTGTAAACATGATCTGTGCATATCACATAACTAGTAGTTTTTCCCATCAATTATATCAGCAATACACATGTAATGTTCGTCCCGCTATCAGGGCAAACTCACTAATCAAAAAATCTCAAAACTCAACCGGATCCCTTGGTACCCGGTTACCGGAGATTTTCGCCCTCTGCCCTTCTCCCTATCAAACATAGGCCCTGACAAAATTACGGGCGAGGTGAAGCCGTAACTCACTATCATGGTGATTGCTCAACCAGTCACTACAGCAGCATATAAGCTTACATAAACAAAAAGTATCGCCGTACCTTGTCCGGTGATGGGGTTCCTGTTGAAGGAGGCGGTGTCGCAGAGTCCTTGTGCACATGCGCGGGCCGCGTACACCAGAGCCAACCACGTCACAGTCTTCATCCTCCAACCCTTGGCGTCAACCCTGATGGACATGGTGCTGTTGGTATCGAGATGTATCCAGCTCAAAACTGATAACTGAGGAAGAAAGGGGGGAATGCAACCTCTTTCTTGGGGGAGGAGGGTACATGGTGCCATACAACAACATACTTTAACAAAAGGAAGAAAATCAATTAATACAATTAATTTTTTGAAGAATTGTTTGTGAGGATTAGTTACACAACTTTCTCTAGCTACATATTCTTGCTTCTTGAGTCACATCGCCAGCAAGGGCATTAAAGACAGAAACACGTTACACAATACAAATATATTATTCAGAATGGTTGACCATTGTCTACTACAGTTAGGAATTATTACGTCATGTGCTTGATTTAGAGGAACAACGGAAAACCTACACGACAATGTACTAGTATTCGAACCAGCGCAGTTTCCTCTGTACAGCGCGGACTACAGCAACCACTGATACGTCGCTGCATCAGTTGGAAGTGCTGCCGGTCGTGTTCAGGCAGGCGCGGCGGAAGAAGCGACTGTTTCTCGCGAACTAACCAGCCAACGAGGATTCAGAAACAGTTACAGCATGGTTCAGCCTCGCGACAAACCAAGTCTCTGTGGCCACTTTGTTTGGGCTCCGAACATTGTGGAGGAGTGTGCAAACGGGGGCTAGGACTAGATCAATATTTTTTAGATAGGCGTTTTTCCCCCCTGGTAATATGGGATAGTGGTTATGGCATGCCTACAGTGAGGGAGTCCTCACCTGGAATAATTAAAAAATATATGATGCTTGAAAACACATTTTGAGGCTATCTGAAATTTTTTTAGATAAAAATTGTCACTTACGATAGGTACATTCTGACATAATCACTGCTTACGAAACTCAGCCACAGTGTTTTCAAGTCTATTGTGATGTGCTCTATAATGGCAAAAGGCGGGTGGGGAGGCGGTGCGCGAGGTCCGAGGGTAGCGAGTCACACCCAGTCAGCAGCCAGCAGAGCCGCGACCTTGAGCACTGCTGAGGCGGCGCAGGAAGTCACGTGACTGCGGCATGTGCAGCGCCCGCACCCGGTGACTACGTGTGCCTGGGGGGTTTCTCTCTCGTAGCAGGGCGAAGGCCCGTCTACAATAGTCCGAACCTGTGCGTGGTCCGTGTCCTTATCCGAATGTGAGTGACTTCACATTGTCTCACCGAAAACTGCCCTGTCCACAATTGCGATGTCCGATGTCCGAATGTATTTATTTCTAAAGTTGCTACCAGAGCGCAGTAAATGTGCCAAACATTTTTTTTTTGTTTTGTTTTGATTCTTTGCAGTTTGAGATTGAACTTTTGAAAGTTTTGGGAGTTCAATTTTATATATTTATTCAGTAAGGCAAAGTGGCAAATGTAAATGCTAAAAAATGAACTCATATCACAGCAATCGAACAGCACTAATTTAAATGTCGTCTTGCTCTTCTTGAATTACACCTTCCATTTCCTTCAATAACAAAAACAAACACCACGTTTTCAAACGGGAACTGGAAATTCAAATATCGTGAGTAATCTGTTCTGTGTCCGAAGTACACAGGTTGGGACAAAAAGTTCATATTGACGAATGTCTTCGGACCAAGTAGGTTCGGACCTTCGCCCACTTGACGCGTGACGTCAGAGGGTCACGTGGACCAATCAGCGACGAGTGTCCTTCGGACACAGTTTAGGACATTGCTATTGTAGACGGGCCTTAATGCTGACAAAATTAATTGAAAACTTACAAGTTAAGCAGTACGAGCAATTTTGGACAGGGAAACGTTTGCAGTCTTTATATGTGTGTGTGCCTATTCATCACTAAATCTTCCTTCTTCCACAAAATTCATTCTGGTTTTGTAAATGAATGTGTATGGAACCAAATATTGTGTTAATAGTTATTTATCGATTTAGTAACTAAAGATATGAAATTTAAAAAAAAAAAATCCTTTTTGGCACAGTCTGCAGGCATAGGTAGATTTCGAAGTACCTACTTATTCTGGAAATGTTCTGGAAACTTCTATCAACTTTTAGAATTTTTTTTTAAAATTAATGCATTTTTTTTTTACATTTCATGCAGCGAATTTTATTCGAATGTTTTTAACTAAATGCATCCAGAATTGAATAGCTTATAACAATTTTTCATATTATGCCTACTGAGACAGTAAATTTTTTATTGATCGTCAAACACTATTTTTTATTCCTTGACCTAATACGTGGGCGTATAAAAATTTGCCTTGGACCAAGGCTTAGAATAATATAAAAAAATTTAAAATAAATTCAAACAAATGTGATATTAAGGAATTTTGAATATTTTGAAATGACAAAGCCCCCTTAGCAATTTAAAATAAATAAGAGCGGATTCAATAGTGCAAATGGTATGGAATTTGTATTTATTATTGTTACAACCCTTTTTTCAACTCATTGCATTAATGGTTTGTCTTATCAAATCTTGTTACAGGCCAAAGTTTTAGATCATTTTTAGAATATTTATACTCAACTGGTATTTATTCTATAGTTTACCTAATAAGGAAGACATGATTTTTTTTTTGTCTTTTAACCTTTGTTTTTCCATTCTTTACAACAATGGTTGGTTGTATCAATAACTGTTTGACTTAAGTTTTGGATAACTTAAATAAGGTTTACAAACAATATGAACGTATTTTATACTTTGCCTACTAAGAAAGTTATGAATTTTTTGTCGTTCAACCCTGTTTTTCCCACCTCTTGCAGTAATTATTAGTCGTATGAAAAATTATTTTAGACGAAATATGTTAATATTTTAAGGTTTAAAAAAAATAAAAACAGATTTAATAGTGTACATGCTTCAGAAATTATATATATATTTTTTTATTTTCACTCCTGTTATTTTCCAACCTCTTGGGAGGAAATAATTAATTAATTAATCTTAACAAAAATTGTTTCAGACAAAAGTTTTGGATTAAAATTATAATATTTACAAACAAATTAAAAGGATTTGATAGTATGCTTACTAAGGGAGTTACGAAATGTTTTGTCCTTAAACCCTTGATTTTTTTTACCAATTGTTGTTATGTTTGGTCGTTACACAGACGTAAGTTTTTGGTATTAAACCTACGAGTTATACGAGGTGTGGCTATTACATAAAGAAACGTGCTGCTACAGAAGGACGCATGCGCCAGACGCCAGCGACCGACAGCGTGTAGCGTGAAGCTTTCTCTTTGCAATGCAGTGCCTCTCGCTTCTGTAAAGAAAATCAGAATAGCCATATCCTTCGTTTGCATGGTTGCTTTTGTGTTTCGCCGGAAAAGAGAGCCAACATGGCGTGTGAGCCGGGCGTAAGACTGCGGTGGTGTCTCGAGGCGATACTCGCAAGGAGGCGAAGGCCACTCACTGCACGCACGGCTACACGACCGGTGCTTGCGACACCAAACCGCACACGCAATTGCAAAACTACCTTCACCGTTTCCTTTCGTCGTGGATACGAAGCAAAGTAAGTCCATGATTTAAATGACCGTCGAAGAGACCAGAAAAATGGTCCTTTTTCTTGGTCAAACGCGAAACGGAAACTTAAATGCCAAATGGTTTATAACTAATCAATAAGTAGGCTACATATACTGATCCCCAATTTATGTGTGTGGTGAGGGCCGTCCAGAATTTTGTGAATTTGGAGTCCAGTATGATTATATAATTTTTATGTACATTTTCTTTATAATAAATTATAAAAAAGACTGTCCTACTTAAATAATAGAAATAGTAAACTTTCTGTACATTTTATATTATGGTTTGTACCTATTTGATTGTTTTTAATAATTTGTTCTTAAGTCTACGGTACTTGTTTGATATCTTTCGAACAAGTCAAATACATATATAAATAATAATGTAATAAAATACTTTAAACACACATTATAAATTTGTATGTAAGACATATTTACAGTTAACACGTGTACAAACCGGTATTAAATATTGACATGAAAACACAATTCCTGCCACTTCTGTGTGCTAGAATGTCGGACTATAATAGCAAGTAAATATGTTATAGAAACCTACTGATACTGAATAAAATAATCCTTCCAAAAATTCTCACTAAACGTATATGATTAAGTTGCTGTAATATACTTATTTAAGTCTTCGCCTGTTTTATATTTATATCTTGGGAGGGAGGGATCTAGAACCAACTGAACGTCCCTGCTACGTCCTTAGTGTGGTATACGGTACGTGTGGTTCCCGACTAGGTTATGAGAGTTTCTTTTGACGTGACATCTAATAAATCGATGAACGCCGGCTGCACGCACGAAAAAGTGTCCCGTTACGAACATGGTCCCGTTACGCTGTGTCCCATTACGGTCATTGTACGCTTGCGCCGCATCTATCTCTCTTCCACTCGATTGGAACAACCATCGATTTGCCTTTTGCGAGGCACATTAAACTTGAAACACTCCCATTCGTTTCCTACTTTTCCTATCTTAGTCCTATCCTTAACAGAATAACACATATTGGAAGAAGTTAAATAGCAAACACGTATAGAAGTTATAGTTAAAATAATCTGTTCGTTAAAGTAATAAACATATTTGAATTAATGAGTGCAAATAAAGTAAATATATAAATTAAATTGTAGGTATCATTTCCCTCCTTCTTTATATCCATACAAAATAGTGATAATTCAATAAAAATGATTCAATTTTATTCATAAACGAATGCAATCATTTCATCAATGTTTTGTTACGACGTTGTCACGTTAAACTATCGTCCGTAAACCGACTTTACAGACAACCAATTTTTCTTAAATACCTAAATGATATATCAGGCTTCATCTGAGATGACATCAAGAATGGTAAAAAAAACCTACCTGCGAGTATGAATTATCGTAGTTCACAGCTGCGACGAAGACAAGCAGCTGACATCATCTCGTGACAGACTAGACATCTACGAACAGACCCTGTATGTTCTATGCTCGCGCGAGTTCAGCGCGGGTACTGAGTTTCCACAGTACAGTACAGTAGGTACCCATTAGAGACTGCAACCACCGCCGCTCCGCTAGTATCTCGTGGAGTCGCTCGAGCGCGTAAAGCGTCGCGACCTCGCGGCTCGTTCCAGGACTGCCAACTTTCACTTTACAAAATATCCACGTGTTCCGAGTTATACTCATCGACTATCGCTGTTCGCTGTATACCGTGTCCTTGTTTGGAATCAGCCTCACCATACACCATGCAGTTCTGGGAATGATCTTATTTCTCTCGGTTTCCGTGCATCGCAAAGATTAATGAGGAGCTAATGGGCGGTAGCAAGACGCACTAGCAGCGCCTGCAACCTTTTCGAAAGATGAAAAAAAAAAAGAAGAAATTAGAAAAGGCTGCATTGTGCATGAATGACGAGAATATCAAAAAAAAAAAAAATTACTAAATAGAACCTGAACATCTTGGTTTTGTTGGCCGGATATTTTCATTACGGAGATCTGAATGACGTTCTCTATACCCCAATTGTATTACATACATGTATAGGGGTCAACAGAGAGAAGTAATTAAATAAATAAATGTTCAAAACAAAGTCAATAGAGCTTATAAAATAAAAAAAAATGCAAATGGGTTTTCATAAAATTTTTGAACAAAAAAAATGAAAAAATTAGACTGTTAAATTATAAAATCCAGTAGAAAAATTTCTGTAATAAACAAACCTTCAAACGTAAAATATATTACAATTATAAGTAAATTTAAATTTATTTTACATTTTGTTAAGCAATTGTAAAATAAATTATTTGAAATATATTTCTTTTTAAGATTTGGTTAGTATAGAAGTTTTTTTTAGGGATCTTAATAATTTCACACACGATATTATCCTTTTCTTTCCTCTTAATAACTTACGTTCTTCCTTTGATTGTTTATTTCTGTATGGGCACCTTGCACCCTCTTCCACCATGAGAGGAATCCCATAAAATGCATTGCCCTTTCCTCGAACCCTTCTTTATGGATATTTCCTTATTAATAACTGTTGCCTTGCTATCAGCAGGGGCGGTTGCAGGAATAATTTTTGATTAGGCCCGGACTGTACCCCAGGGGCGTATGCACAGTTTTGGGAGTTCGGGCTCTACCTTTAGGGGGGGAGGGGGGTGTTCTGGGCACCATATCACATATCACAGTGTGGTCCGGGGAATATTTAAATTCAGGTGCGAAATGGTTAAGTTTTGTGGTTTTCTGGTGGTAATTTATTTCTCTCTAAAGTTCAATATGTGTAAGAGATTAATCGTAACAATTATTGTAAACATATGACGATTGTATGTCAATAAAATACACCTTAATACCTATAAAGGCCACAATGTTAATTGTTAGGATTAAACGTGTTTTAATATAAGATGTCTATTACAACACAAAGATAATGTTACAAATCTGCAGGCGAATATATAGTTTCATTTGATTGCCAACTGCCCTTTTCAATGCCATAATATTAAATATGAATTGTGTACTTTTAAAAAAGTCTTATTTCCAATTTTCAATTTTGAAAATGTTGGGTAGGCCTGGGCCTACATGCTGGAGACCCCGCTGCTTGCTGTCACCCATGTGTGTGCAAGCATTTTTGTCCAAAGTAAACAACTTTATTAGTGCATCCAAAGGACAGTCAAAAATGTTCCATGGTCGCTACAGCTGGTGCACTGTTGAGCATGTAAAATCTCATAGCAATTTTTAAAGGCGAGTTTTGATTCAATGAAATTCAGAGCCATTAAAGGAAGAGGTACGCACTTGAGTTTGCCCTGTTAAGACAATGTTCAGTGTATTATTTCATAAAATTCATAATAAACCCTACAAGTAAGGTGATACAACATTTACAGTTATGGCCACATTTACAGTCTATTATTTTTTTATTTGAGAGATTTGAAAAGTTGAAAATTAAAAATAGGATAGGAGACCTGGGCCCTTGGTTAATTGACGGCCCTGGTGACATGTCACTATCTGCCTTTACTTCTCATAACCAGACTTGGGATCTACCACCACCAGTACCTACATGGGGGAAAAGATTTTTTTTCCCCCCCACTCAGTGGATGTACATCTTGGCATGGCAGGGGGAATGCAGGGGGGATATATCCTCCCCCTCTTAAGTCATGAAAGAATAAGCAAGATTTTGGTGAAGTTATTTTGGGCACCTAGTGCAATATGAGCTGTTACAAAACATTGAATCACAAACCTTAATTGTTGAGAATGATAATTTTACTGCCCAAACCCCTTGTTCTTGACATTAAGTTTTTTTTATAATTTTTTTTAAAATCCTTCTAAAAACAAATTTTTGTATCTGCCACTGGTGAGTAGTACCTAGTTAGTACTCTAATTAGCCTACATACATACTATAGTAGATGCTCAAAAACTATAGCAAGGATAAATTACCCATTTGCCAACTTCGTTTTCAAATGATGTACAAAAATGCCAACTGAATGGGTAGCAATAAAATACAAAATCTTAGTACGGAAATAATTTTCTCTTAATTTCATATCTCATTTTTAAGATTTCTGCACTATAAAACTATGTGCTTCTACATCTGTTCTTGCAAATTTGGGCCTACTTCAAGCATGTGATCCACTTAACACTTTGATACAATCCAATACAGACACAGGTGTGGTACGGCACCCAGGATGCCACAATTGCAGATGCTTCAGAACACTAAACTAGATGTGGTTTATTGGACCCTACTGCAATCAGAAAGTACCTATCCACTATCACTGCTATGTCTCAATGCATAACCACACGAAAAATGTTTACTTATCAAATATTGTCACAACAGTATATGACATGACATTACCCTCAAATTTTGTAAAATTGCTACAAAATTGATTAAATATTGCTGCAACTATCTTCTCTCAACATCATACAACAATATTCAATTGCCTTTTTTTTTTTTAATTTTAATGAAATAACTTAAAGTAAAATAAAATAAAAAGGCTGACAATGAAACATTTTAAGAACATTTTTTCAACAAGTCAGTTGTATGGGTAACAGAATGTAAAAAATGTAAAAATTATACTAATTTTTTAGATGTAGAAAAAAAAAAAAAAACTAAAATTTGCATGGCCATTACAGATAAAAGCAATCAACACTGTGACGATTCATTGTTGGAAGAGGTGGTGGAGCTAAACGTCACATGCTGTGCAAGGAGGTTTAAGACAGATAGGACTTCCAATATTGAGAGCTCCAGAACTACATATATCCAGGCGATGGGTTGAGTGCCAGACACTGACCCTTATCACATGAACTGACCTTATCAATCATGGCTCTCCAGGAAACACAGGTAGATAAAAAAAAAAAACAACACTAGTTAACACCAATTTGTATTAAACATCTTGTATATTACACTGAAAATTAATACATCATCTTCACAGCTGGTAACACAAGAGGATAAAATCGCAAACCCCAAAAAACAGCCAGCATACATGTTGAGGAATGTATCCATACACCTTCGAAGCTACAGGCGCACTAAAACTACACTAACACTACGCATATGAGGTGTTATAACGTACAAAATGCTTGGCACAAAAATGAGATAAAAAAAAGTCTGAGATATAAAGTTTTCCCCTAAAACATCAATTGTACGAAAAAACAGAAAAATTTATACGTTCACTAACAATAGGTGGAGATTTCAAATGCTTAGCACTGGTGCCAGTTGTAAAATTGTGCCACAAGAAGAAATTAACAAAACAAAAATGTTCAATAACCTAATTCATTTTCAATATCCTAACCTAAATTATTCCTGTATCAAAGTAGAAGGCAGAAAATTAAAATGATAAAGGTTCAATACAATTAAACCTTAGTTAATAAAAACTATAGCATTAAATGGTACTATCTAAAATATTTTTAACAAGTTTACTTTTGTTATCATTACTACTCCTACCCAAACACTGGAATTCTCTCTTGATAAGACAGGCTGCCAACAGTCACGAATAAAGTCACTCTTCAGCCACTGAACTAGTGCATTTTTCACACTACCCATCTAAACAAATCATTGGAAAATACAGCCAGAAACACTATGTTATGCAATACTTTAATGCCTAAAACTCTACTTTTAAACTGGCCACATAAATTGTTTGTACATATAAGAATTATTATATTACCTACGAGATAAATATAACTATTATTATAATGAACTAACCACAGCTTAGCTTAAGTTTTGCACACAATTAGTTTTTATTTCATAATTAGTTCCTACAGCTACAAAATCATGTATAAAAATACGTGTATATGGAACATGCTGGAAAGTAACGAGAGGGAAGGCCAGGTTCGTGCTGTGCTACGTATGCCACGCTGTGTTCCAGATGTGGGAAGGTTAAAATGTATGTTTGGCTGTAACATATAGAAAGCTGACACCTAACAACACTGAAAACATGGTAGGCCATCACTTCTGATGACACAAGGAGCAACGGCAGAGGTGAAATGGAAGGACCGCATAAACACAACTGCTACATCTACACGGTTCCACAGGTGAACATCCGCCAAGAGTGACCATGTCAGAAGAATGTTAGGAAGGCTGGGTGTCTCTGAAGCTGGCATCAGGACGAACAAGAGCGACAATGAGCAGAACACAAGAGCAGCTTGGCCTGAGCGAGCGAGGTGTCAGAAAACGCATTTACACAGCTACCCAAGTCTGCACTAGGACATTACCTACAGAGCAGTACATGAGTAAACTATAAACTACACTACTATACACTTTCTTCCTACATGCAACTCAACAAGCAGGAAACAAGAGTACACGACAGAGACCCAGAAGGCGGCAGGAGGGACAGCATGCCACGGTCTCCACAGACTGTAGACTATAGTAGATGTGAAGAGAAGGACTCTGATGCACTGAGCGAGAGGGAGCGCCAGGGGCTCTCTCACAGGACAGGGACCCTGAAGGCGGCAGGAGGGACAGCTAGCCATGGTCTCCACAGACTGTAGACTATAGTAGATGTGAAGAGAAGGACTCTGATGCACTGAGCGAGAGGGAGCGCCAGGGCTCTCTCACAGGACAGGGACCCTGAAGGCGGCAGGAGGGACAGCTAGCCATGGTCTCCACAGACTGTAGACTATAGTAGATGTGAAGAGAAGGACTCTGATGCACTGAGCGAGAGGGAGCGCCAGGGGCTCTCTCACAGGACAGGGACCCAGAAGGCGGCAGGAGGGACAGCTAGCCATGGTCTCCACAGACTGTAGACTATAGTAGATGTGAAGAGAAGGACTCTGATGCACTGAGCGAGAGGGAGCGCCAGGGCTCTCTCACAGGACAGGGACCCTGAAGGCGGCAGGAGGGACAGCTAGCCATGGTCTCCACAGACTGTAGACTATAGTAGATGTGAAGAGAAGGACTCTGATGCACTGAGCGAGAGGGAGCGCCAGGGCTCTCTCACAGGACAGGGACCCTGAAGGCGGCAGGAGGGACAGCTAGCCATGGTCTCCACAGACTGTAGACTATAGTAGATGTGAAGAGGACTCTGATGCACTGAGCGAGAGGGAGCGCCAGGGGCTCTCTCACAGGACAGGGACCCTAAAGGCGGCAGGAGGGACAGCATGCCACGGTCTCCACAGACTGTAGACTATAGTAGATGTGAAGAGAAGGACTCTGATGCACTGAGCGAGAGGGAGCGCCAGGGGCTCTCTCACAGGACAGGGACCCAGAAGGCGGCAGGAGGGACAGCTAGCCATGGTCTCCACAGACTGTAGACTATAGTAGATGTGAAGAGAAGGACTCTGATGCACTGAGCGAGAGGGAGCGCCAGGGGCTCTCTCACAGGACAGGGACCCAGAAGGCGGCAGGAGGGACAGCATGCCACGGTCTCCACAGACTGTAGACTATAGTAGATGTGAAGAGAAGGACTCTGATGCACTGTAGCGAGAGGGCGCCAGGGGCTCTCTCACAGGACAGGGACCCAGAAGGCGGCAGGAGGGACAGCTAGCCATGGTCTCCACAGACTGTAGACTATAGTAGATGTGAAGAGAAGGACTCTGATGCACTGTAGCGAGAGGGCGCCAGGGGCTCTCTCACAGGACAGGGACCCAGAAGGCGGCAGGAGGGACAGCTAGCCATGGTCTCCACAGACTGTAGACTATAATAGATGTGAAGAGAAGGACTCTGATGCACTGTAGCGAGAGGGAGCGCCAGGGGCTCTCTCACAGGACAGGGACCCTGAAGGCGGCAGGAGGGACAGCTAGCCATGGTCTCCACAGACTGTAGACTATAGTAGATGTGAAGAGAAGGACTCTGATGCACTGTAGCGAGAGGGAGCGCCAGGGGCTCTCTCACAGGACAGGGACCCTGAAGGCGGCAGGAGGGACAGCTAGCCATGGTCTCCACAGACTGTAGACTATAGTAGATGTGAAGAGAAGGACTCTGATGCACTGTAGCGAGAGGGCGCCAGGGGCTCTCTCACAGGACAGGGACCCAGAAGGCGGCAGGAGGGACAGCTAGCCATGGTCTCCACAGACTGTAGACTATAGTAGATGTGAAGAGAAGGACTCTGATGCACTGAGCGAGAGGGAGCGCCAGGGCTCTCTCACAGGACAGGGACCCTGAAGGCGGCAGGAGGGACAGCTAGCCATGGTCTCCACAGACTGTAGACTATAGTAGATGTGAAGAGAAGGACTCTGATGCACTGAGCGAGAGGGAGCGCCAGGGCTCTCTCACAGGACAGGGACCCAGAAGGCGGCAGGAGGGACAGCTAGCCATGGTCTCCACAGACTGTAGACTATAGTAGATGTGAAGAGAAGGACTCTGATGCACTGAGCGAGAGGGAGCGCCAGGGCTCTCTCACAGGACAGGGACCCAGAAGGCGGCAGGAGGGACAGCTAGCCATGGTCTCCACAGACTGTAGACTATAGTAGATGTGAAGAGAAGGACTCTGATGCACTGTAGCGAGAGGGAGCGCCAGGGCTCTCTCACAGGACAGGGACCCAGAAGGCGGCAGGAGGGACAGCTAGCCATGGTCTCCACAGACTGTAGACTATAGTAGATGTGAAGAGAAGGACTCTGATGCACTGTAGCGAGAGGGAGCGCCAGGGGCTCTCTCACAGGACAGGGACCCTGAAGGCGGCAGGAGGGACAGCTAGCCATGGTCTCCACAGACTGTAGACTATAGTAGATGTGAAGAGAAGGACTCTGATGCACTGTAGCGAGAGGGCGCCAGGGGCTCTCTCACAGGACAGGGACCCAGAAGGCGGCAGGAGGGACAGCTAGCCATGGTCTCCACAGACTGTAGACTATAGTAGATGTGAAGAGAAGGACTCTGATGCACTGAGCGAGAGGGAGCGCCAGGGCTCTCTCACAGGACAGGAACCCTGAAGGCGGCAGGAGGGACAGCTAGCCATGGTCTCCACAGACTGTAGACTATAGTAGATGTGAAGAGAAGGACTCTGATGCACTGAGCGAGAGGGAGCGCCAGGGCTCTCTCACAGGACAGGGACCCAGAAGGCGGCAGGAGGGACAGCTAGCCATGGTCTCCACAGACTGTAGACTATAGTAGATGTGAAGAGAAGGACTCTGATGCAGTGAGCGAGAGGGAGCGCCAGGGCTCTCTCACAGGACAGGGACCCAGAAGGCGGCAGGAGGGACAGCATGCCACGGTCTCCACAGACTGTAGACTATAGTAGATGTGAAGAGAAGGACTCTGATGCACTGTAGCGAGAGGGCGCCAGGGGCTCTCTCACAGGACAGGGACCCAGAAGGCGGCAGGAGGGACAGCTAGCCATGGTCTCCACAGACTGTAGACTATAGTAGATGTGAAGAGAAGGACTCTGATGCACTGAGCGAGAGGGAGCGCCAGGGCTCTCTCACAGGACAGGGACCCAGAAGGCGGCAGGAGGGACAGCTAGCCATGGGATCCACAGACTGTAGACTATAATAGATGTGAAGAGAAGGACTCTGATGCACTGAGCGAGAGGGAGCGCCAGGGGCTCTCTCACAGGACAGGGACCCAGAAGGCGGCAGGAGGGACAGCTAGCCATGGTCTCCACAGACTGTAGACTATAGTAGATGTGAAGAGAAGGACTCTGATGCACTGAGCGAGAGGGAGCGCCAGGGCTCTCTCACAGGACAGGGACCCAGAAGGCGGCAGGAGGGACAGCTAGCCATGGTCTCCACAGACTGTAGACTATAGTAGATGTGAAGAGAAGGACTCTGATGCACTGTAGCGAGAGGGAGCGCCAGGGGCTCTCTCACAGGACAGGGACCCTGAAGGCGGCAGGAGGGACAGCTAGCCATGGTCTCCACAGACTGTAGACTATAGTAGATGTGAAGAGAAGGACTCTGATGCACTGTAGCGAGAGGGAGCGCCAGGGGCTCTCTCACAGGACAGGGACCCAGAAGGCGGCAGGAGGGACAGCTAGCCATGGTCTCCACAGACTGTAGACTATAGTAGATGTGAAGAGAAGGACTCTGATGCACTGAGCGAGAGGGAGCGCCAGGGCTCTCTCACAGGACAGGGACCCAGAAGGCGGCAGGAGGGACAGCTAGCCATGGTCTCCACAGACTGTAGACTATAGTAGATGTGAAGAGAAGGACTCTGATGCAGTGAGCGAGAGGGAGCGCCAGGAGCTCTCTCACAGGACAGGGACCCTGAAGGTGGCAGGAGGGACAGCTAGCCATGGTCTCCACAGACTGTAGACTATAGTAGATGTGAAGAGAAGGACTCTGATGCACTGTAGCGAGAGGGAGCGCCAGGGCTCTCTCACAGGACAGGGACCCTGAAGGCGGCAGGAGGGACAGCTAGCCATGGTCTCCACAGACTGTAGACTATAGTAGATGTGAAGAGAAGGACTCTGATGCACTGAGCGAGAGGGAGCGCCAGGGGCTCTCTCACAGGACAGGGACCCAGAAGGCGGCAGGAGGGACAGCTAGCCATGGTCTCCACAGACTGTAGACTATAGTAGATGTGAAGAGAAGGACTCTGATGCACTGAGCGAGAGGGAGCGCAAGGGGCTCTCTCACAGGACAGGGACCCAGAAGGCGGCAGGAGGGACAGCTAGCCATGGTCTCCACAGACTGTAGACTATAGTAGATGTGAAGAGAAGGACTCTGATGCACTGTAGCGAGAGGGAGCGCCAGGGCTCTGTCACAGGACAGGGACCCTGAAGGCGGCAGGAGGGACAGCTAGCCATGGTCTCCACAGACTGTAGACTATAGTAGATGTGAAGAGAAGGACTGATGCACTGTAGCGAGAGGGAACGCCAGGGCTCTCTCACAGGACAGGGACCCTGAAGGCGGCAGGAGGGACAGCTAGCCATGGTCTCCACAGACTGTAGACTATAGTAGATGTGAAGAGAAGGACTCTAATGCACTGAGCGAGAGGGAGCGCCAGGAGCTCTCTCACAGGACAGGGACCCAGAAGGCGGCAGGAGGGACAGCTAGCCATGGTCTCCACAGACTGTAGACTATAGTAGATGTGAAGAGAAGGACTCTGATGCACTGAGCGAGAGGGAGCGCCAGGGGCTCTCTCACAGGACAGGGACCCAGAAGGTGGCAGGAGGGACAGCTAGCCATGGTCTCCACAGACTGTAGACTATAGTAGATGTGAAGAGAAGGACTCTGATGCACTGAGCGAGAGGGAGCGCCAGGGCTCTCTCGCAGGACAGGGACCCAGAAGGCGGCAGGAGGGACAGTTAGCCATGGTCTCCACAGACTGTAGACTATAGTAGATGTGAAGAGAAGGACTCTGATGCACTGAGCGAGAGGGAGCGCCAGGGGCTCTCTCACAGGACAGGGACCCTGAAGGCGGCAGGAGGGACAGCTAGCCATGGTCTCCACAGACTGTAGACTATAGTAGATGTGAAGAGAAGGACTCTGATGTACTGAGCGAGAGGGAGCGCCAGGGGCTCTCTCACAGGACAGGGACCCTGAAGGCGGCAGGAGGGACAGCTAGCCATGGTCTCCACAGACTGTAGACTATAGTAGATGTGAAGAGAAGGACTCTGATGCACTGAGCGAGAGGGAGCGCCAGGGCTCTCTCACAGGACAGGGACCCAGAAGGCGGCATGAGGGACAGCTAGCCATGGTCTCCACAGACTGTAGACTATAGTAGATGTGAAGAGAAGGACTCTGATGCACTGAGCGAGAGGGAGCGCCAGGGCTCTCTCACAGGACAGGGACCCTGAAGGCGGCAGGAGGGACAGCTAGCCATGGTCTCCACAGACTGTAGACTATAGTAGATGTGAAGAGAAGGACTCTGATGCACTGAGCGAGAGGGAGCGCCAGGGGCTCTCTCACAGGACAGGGACCCAGAAGGCGGCAGGAGGGACAGCTAGCCATGGTCTCCACAGACTGTAGACTATAGTAGATGTGAAGAGAAGGACTCTGATGCACTGAGCGAGAGGGAGCGCCAGGGGCTCTCTCACAGGACAGGGACCCTGAAGGCGGCAGGAGGGACAGCTAGCCATGGTCTCCACAGACTGTAGACTATAGTAGATGTGAAGAGAAGGACTCTGATGCACTGAGCGAGAGGGAGCGTCAGGGCTCTCTCACAGGACAGGGACCCAGAAGGCGGCATGAGGGACAGCTAGCCATGGTTTCCACAGACTGTAGACTATAGTAGATGTGAAGAGAAGGACTCTGATGCACTGAGCGAGAGGGAGCGCCAGGGGCTCTCTCACAGGACAGGGACCCTGAAGGCGGCATGAGGGACAGCTAGCCATGGTCTCCACAGACTGTAGACTATAGTAGATGTGAAGAGAAGGACTCTGATGCACTGTAGCGAGAGGGAGCGCCAGGGGCTCTCTCACAGGACAGGGACCCTGAAGGCGGCAGGAGGGACAGCTAGCCATGGTCTCCACAGACTGTAGACTATAGTAGATGTGAAGAGAAGGACTCTGATGCACTGAGCGAGAGGGAGCGCCAGGGCTCTCTCACAGGACAGGGACCCAGAATGCGGCAGGAGGGACAGCTAGCCATGGTCTCCACAGACTGTAGACTATAGTAGATGTGAAGAGAAGGACTCTGATGCACTGAGCGAGAGGGAGCGCCAGGGCTCTCTCACAGGACAGGGACCCAGAAGGCGGCAGGAGGGACAGCTAGCCATGGTCTCCACAGACTGTAGACTATAGTAGATGTCAAGAGAAGGACTCTGATGCACTGTAGCGAGAGGGAGCGCCAGGGCTCTCTCACAGGACAGGGACCCTGAAGGCGGCAGGAGGGACAGCTAGCCATGGTCTCCACAGACTGTAGACTATAGTAGATGTGAAGAGAAGGACTCTGATGCACTGAGCGAGAGGGAGCGCCAGGGGCTCTCTCACAGGACAGGGACCCAGAAGGCGGCAGGAGGGACAGCTAGCCATGGTCTCCACAGACTGTAGACTATAGTCGATGTGAAGAGAAGGACTCTGATGCACTGAGCGAGAGGGAGCGCCAGGGGCTCTCTCACAGGACAGGGACCCAGAAGGCGGCAGGAGGGACAGCTAGCCATGGTCTCCACAGACTGTAGACTATAGTAGATGTGAAGAGAAGGACTCTGATGCACTGAGCGAGAGGGAGCGCCAGGGGCTCTCTCACAGGACAGGGACCCTGAAGGCGGCAGGAGGGACAGCTAGCCATGGTCTCCACAGACTGTAGACTATAGTAGATGTGAAGAGAAGGACTCTGATGCACTGAGCGAGAGGGAGCGTCAGGGCTCTCTCACAGGACAGGGACCCAGAAGGCGGCATGAGGGACAGCTAGCCATGGTCTCCACAGACTGTAGACTATAGTAGATGTGAAGAGAAGGACTCTGATGCACTGAGCGAGAGGGAGCGCCAGGGGCTCTCTCACAGGACAGGGACCCTGAAGGCGGCAGGAGGGACAGCTAGCCATGGTCTCCACAGACTGTAGACTATAGTAGATGTGAAGAGAAGGACTCTGATGCACTGAGCGAGAGGGAGCGCCAGGGGCTCTCTCACAGGACAGGGACCCAGAAGGCGGCATGAGGGACAGCTAGCCATGGTCTCCACAGACTGTAGACTATAGTAGATGTGAAGAGAAGGACTCTGATGCACTGAGCGAGAGGGAGCGCCAGGGGCTCTCTCACAGGACAGGGACCCTGAGGGCGGCAGGAGGGACAGCTAGCCATGGTCTCCACAGACTGTAGACTATAGTAGATGTGAAGAGAAGGACTCTGATGCACTGAGCGAGAGGGAGCGTCAGGGCTCTCTCACAGGACAGGGACCCAGAAGGCGGCATGAGGGACAGCTAGCCATGGTCTCCACAGACTGTAGACTATAGTAGATGTGAAGAGAAGGACTCTGATGCACTGAGCGAGAGGGAGCGCCAGGGGCTCTCTCACAGGACAGGGACCCTGAAGGCGGCAGGAGGGACAGCTAGCCATGGTCTCCACAGACTGTAGACTATAGTAGATGTGAAGAGAAGGACTCTGATGCACTGAGCGAGAGGGAGCGCCAGGGCTCTCTCACAGGACAGGGACCCAGAAGGCGGCATGAGGGACAGCTAGCCATGGTCTCCACAGACTGTAGACTATAGTAGATGTGAAGAGAAGGACTCTGATGCACTGAGCGAGAGGGAGCGCCAGGGGCTCTCTCACAGGACAGGGACCCAGAAGGCGGCAGGAGGGACAGCTAGCCATGGTCTCCACAGACTGTAGACTATAGTAGATGTGAAGAGAAGGACTCTGATGCACTGAGCGAGAGGGAGCGCCAGGGGCTCTCTCACAGGACAGGGACCCAGAAGGCGGCAGGAGGGACAGCTAGCTATGGTCTCCACAGACTGTAGACTATAGTAGATGTGAAGAGAAGGACTCTGATGCACTGAGCGAGAGGGAGCGCCAGGGGCTCTCTCACAGGACAGGGACCCTGAAGGCGGCAGGAGGGACAGCATGCCATGGTCTCCACAGACTGTAGACTATAGTAGATGTGAAGAGAAGGACTCTGATGCACTGAGCGAGAGGGAGCGCCAGGGGCTCTCTCACAGGACAGGGACCCTGAAGGCGGCAGGAGGGACAGCTAGCCATGGTCTCCACAGACTGTAGACTATAGTAGATGTGAAGAGAAGGACTCTGATGCACTGAGCGAGAGGGAGCGCCAGGGGCTCTCTCACAGGACAGGGACCCAGAAGGCGGCAGGAGGGACAGCATGCCATGGTCTCCACAGACTGTAGACTATAGTAGATGTGAAGAGAAGGACTCTGATGCACTGAGCGAGAGGGAGCGCCAGGGGCTCTCTCACAGGACAGGGACCCTGAAGGCGGCAGGAGGGACAGCTATCCATGGTCTCCACAGACTGTAGACTATAGTAGATGTGAAGAGAAGGACTCTGATGCACTGAGCGAGAGGGAGCGTCAGGGCTCTCTCACAGGACAGGGACCCAGAAGGCGGCATGAGGGATAGCTAGCCATGGTCTCCACAGACTGTAGACTATAGTAGATGTGAAGAGAAGGACTCTGATGCACTGAGCGAGAGGGAGCGCCAGGGCTCTCTCACAGGACAGGGACCCAGAAGGCGGCAGGAGGGACAGCTAGCCATGGTCTCCACAGACTGTAGACTATAGTAGATGTGAAGAGAAGGACTCTGATGCACTGAGCGAGAGGGAGCGCCAGGGGCTCTCTCACAGGACAGGGACCCTGAAGGCGGCAGGAGGGACAGCTAGCCATGGTCTCCACAGACTGTAGACTATAGTAGATGTGAAGAGAAGGACTCTGATGCACTGAGCGAGAGGGAGCGCCAGGGCTCTCTCACAGGACAGGGACCCAGAAGGCGGCAGGAGGGACAGCTAGCCATGGTCTCCACAGACTGTAGACTATAGTAGATGTGAAGAGAAGGACTCTGATGCACTGAGCGAGAGGGAGCGCCAGGGCTCTCTCACAGGACAGGGACCCAGAAGGCGGCAGGAGGGACAGCTAGCCATGGTCTCCACAGACTGTAGACTATAGTAGATGTGAAGAGAAGGACTCTGATGTACTGAGCGAGAGGGAGCGCCAGGGCTCTCTCACAGGACAGGGACCCAGAAGGTGGCAGGAGGGACAGCTAGCCATGGTCTCCACAGACTGTAGACTATAGTAGATGTGAAGAGAAGGACTCTGATGCACTGAGCGAGAGGGAGCGCCAGGGGCTCTCTCACAGGACAGGGACCCTGAAGGCGGCAGGAGGGACAGCATGCCATGGTCTCCACAGACTGTAGACTATAGTAGATGTGAAGAGAAGGACTCTGATGCACTGAGCGAGAGGGAGCGCCAGGGCTCTCTCACAGGACAGGGACCCAGAAGGCGGCAGGAGGGACAGCTAGCCATGGTCTCCACAGACTGTAGACTATAGTAGATGTGAAGAGAAGGACTCTGATGCACTGAGCGAGAGGGAGCGCCAGGGGCTCTCTCACAGGACAGGGACCCTGAAGGCGGCAGGAGGGACATCATGCCATGGTCTCCACAGACTGTAGACTATAGTAGATGTGAAGAGAAGGACTCTGATGCACTGAGCGAGAGGGAGCGCCAGGGGCTCTCTCACAGGACAGGGACCCTGAAGGCGGCAGGAGGGACAGCTAGCCATGGTCTCCACAGACTGTAGACTATAGTAGATGTGAAGAGAAGGACTCTGATGCACTGAGCGAGAGGGAGCGCCAGGGCTCTCTCACAGGACAGGGACCCAGGAGGCGGCAGGAGGGACAGCTAGCCATGGTCTCCACAGACTGTAGACTATAGTAGATGTGAAGAGAAGGACTCTGATGCACTGAGCGAGAGGGAGCGCCAGGGGCTCTCTCACAGGACAGGGACCCTGAAGGCGGCAGGAGGGACAGCTAGCCATGGTCTCCACAGACTGTAGACTATAGTAGATGTGAAGAGAAGGACTCTGATGCACTGAGCGAGAGGGAGCGCCAGGGGCTCTCTCACAGGACAGGGACCCTGAAGGCGGCAGGAGGGACAGCTAGCCATGGTCTCCACAGACTGTAGACTATAGTAGATGTGAAGAGAAGGACTCTGATGCACTGAGCGAGAGGGAGCGCCAGGGGCTCTCTCACAGGACAGGGACCCAGAAGGCGGCAGGAGGGACAGCTAGCCATGGTCTCCACAGACTGTAGACTATAGTAGATGTGAAGAGAAGGACTCTGATGCACTGAGCGAGAGGGAGCGCCAGGGCTCTCTCACAGGACAGGGACCCAGGAGGCGGCAGGAGGGACAGCATGCCACGGTCTCCACAGGTTGTACACACTAGTGGACATTGAAGGTGACAGCACAAGTCATGCCAATACAGACCACACTGATGTCACCACCCACACTCGCTAGAACACGAAAGACCTGAGCTTCATACGCCATCCTATTACTGACTTGACTTCCTGTAATTGCAGCTAATTATCAGTAACATGTTTATTGTTTTTGTACTCATATAATATAACAGTTAAGAATCACTTTTCTACAAACATTAGTAATAACAGTAATAATAAACAGTGGGGAAATAATTTCAATGAAAGGTTGATTTTTCATTAATCTTTTTACAGTCATTCATTATGGCATACAAATAACATCAATCATTGCACAAGAGTTTAAACATCTATACAAATACTAGCAGCAAATGCTATAAATCACAACTGAATGTCAAGAGTGCTTTGAGAAGAGTAACATAATAAAAATCAACAAAAATGATAGTACAAACGTAAAACCAACAAATTAACATTATAATATATAACATTTTATCAAGGATTTTTTGTGATAGAAACTTGGCAAAAGTTGCATTCAAAATTTTAAGTTGCAGAATATTTATTATATCTACCTTCAAGTGCATCTTAAAGAATTTAATCAATAAAACATGAACACACACACTAATAACAAATATAATATTATTTCTTTGGGAATCATAATAAATAATAAAAATATGAATAGCTTACATAAATGATTAACACAATGTGAGTCAATGTAAAACAGATAATAATGCTAAAAAAACAGCATCACAGTAAAATAATATTCAAACAGAACACAAACATTTCCCTAGAGTTTTTATCTTGTAACACAAGTAACACATATTTACCATATAATTTTTTCACATACTTAATGATTTGGGACTAAACTAATACTCTAAAAAAGAACATTAAATTTTATTCTTGCCTTGTACTACAAATTGTACTATAAGACAAAAACATAGTTTCACAATTTTAAAAACACTCACAACTACTATTGAACATCATAATATATGGAGTACATAGATACTTAATATAATTTTCCTTCCAACATTTAAAACAACATTTTTATGGTGTTAATTTTAAATCAGTGAAACAATAAAAACTTAAGTTTTTATTAGAGCTGAGCAAAATTGGTAATTTGGGTTTGGAAAATTTCTGGCGGGAAAATAATTTTCCCATGGAAAACGGGACAGGAGTGGGAATTATTTTAGGTTATATTTTCAGATAATTTCTATACTATTTTAAAGGTAAAATGTTGTTCTTTTTATTGTGTAGGTACAATAATTTAGTATTTATTCATTGATTTAAAAAAAACAAAATACCACAAAATAAGACTAACCTTATTTAATTTTGTGATAGCTGAAAAATTAAAACAAAAAGCCTTATTTGTGAAATAGTGATGAATGTAGCTCATATTTACAGTTATAATTCAAGTTATTCCTTGTTTTACTTATTTATGATGGCCAAGACATAAGTTTTATTATTTGGTTTGTTTCAAATACTTGTAATCATGCCTGTGAATATTCAGTACATCACCATTACCAGTTTGAGTTTGAACTGCTAAAAATTGTGTTTTTCATCGCGTGCATTTATTGAATAAGGTAAGAGTTCGGTGCTTAGTTTGAAAATAGTTTTAATAACAGAGTTTGGCAAATAGAAATGAATACTACTGGAATAAAATTGGGAAACGGGAAAAATTAATTTCCCACCCGACTTAAGGGAAGGACACATTCTTAGATTTTAGAGAAAAACCCGGATCACACCCAGCTCTAGATTTTATGGTGACATTTTATAGTGACTTAAGCGGCCTTCATACGCAGATTCCTAGCAGTAAGATTTAGCAAATACTGTAGAGGGAGAATACAGGACAGCTCGCTCGTTTTCGCGAGAAACAGACGGTGCTGCGCTCTCGCGGCTCGGCGTGATGACTACCCCTAGCTGCCGCGACCACGGCCGCGCCATACGAAAACCTCTGAAACTAAACTCGCTGAAGTACAAAGAGTAACCGTCAGAATTGAAAGGAATTATTATTAAATATATTTTTTTTAAATTCTATTGCCTTATAGAACGTAAAAATTTTCCTCAAGTCAAAATATTTCTTTTAGAAAAACATACTATCGTGAGTTGTAATATTTACCACTTCCCGCTTTCATTGTTAACTAAATATGCCTTATTTCTTGGTTTGTTGATATTATAGTGATTTTATGCTTTGTTTTTTTCTTCTTATTTTCACACAATTCCTTTTCAGATAATGTATTTCCTCGCAAAAGCATTGTTTACACCTTTTATAAAACAATTGATTATGACATAAATATATTTGTTTTACGATGAATGTGGGAGAACCCGGAGTAAAGAAAAAAAAAAAAGCAAAAGAAGTCATGCACTAGTAGATTGTATGGAATATCTAGCATAGCAGTGGTTATAACGTATGATCGGGGAAAATAAACTTCTTGCTACCTATTTAGGTACAGCTGGATAAAATTTTAAAAGCATATTTGTCTCTTGTATATTATTTGCCTTTTTCATTTACAATGGAAGTGAATCTTGTAAAACTTGTTCTAGCTCTGGTACCATTGTAATAATGCATTAATTTAAATATTATTATTTTTAAGTAACAAGGTATTAATACATATTTAATATTTATGGTAGCTTAATATGGTGCAATTGTAAGTTCTAATTTAAGGATTATATTGTTTTTTTACATTGTGTCAAACGCTATGTACTTCTACATATTTATGTCATACTGAAATTATGTATTTTTTCATCTCCCTTTAATTTTTAATATTATTTAAATGTACATGTTATTTAATTTCATAATATCGTGCTCAAATCTCTGTTAACTGTACATATATTATTATATACGTATTATACACTATATGAACAACTGTACTCATTATATACTCATTACATATTCATAAAAAAACTTTTAACCAATATGCTGTTGAACGATAGCAAATCAATATAGTATTTAGTGGCTAAAAAATTTGGATAGTTTAATTAATTCATTAGATAATTCCCTAAATGAACGATGATTAGCAATAGAATGCTTTGAAAATTTTTACTTCAATTTTCCTTGAAAATATGCTGTTCATTGTTAACTATTTTTTACATCGAAAGCAACTAACTTTTCAGCAAATAAATTTACATCTGCATGGCCGCAAAGAATACGAAGGTTCAACACAATTTTTTTCAAAAGAATCTGTTGATTAGTCTAGGTGCAATGACGAGTTGAATTTAATACATTTTAGGCTTGGAATGCATGGCCGTAGGTGCTGTTATCACGCCGAGCCGCTAGGTAGCAGCACTGACGCTCTTCGCCCGCGCGGCTGTGCTATTAGTATAGAGCTGTCCTGTATTCTCCCTCTACAGTATTTGGATTTAGGATGTGCTACTTAAGTATGCATGCAAGTGTG
The DNA here is from genome assembly GCF_032445375.1 of Bacillus rossius redtenbacheri. NCBI lineage: Eukaryota > Metazoa > Arthropoda > Insecta > Phasmatodea > Bacillidae > Bacillus > Bacillus rossius. Next base: position 66,773,095 of record NC_086336.1, read on the forward strand.
TGCATGTAAACTTAAGCGTGGCATGCAGGCAAGTGTACAATTAGGAGTGACACACGTGCAATATGTACTGTTGTTCAGGCAGGCATACGTTGTAAGGTACCAAGGTCACACACACACAATGTTGCACACTACTGTTGCACAAAGGTGAGTGTAAGCTAATTTATAAATGTAACATAATAACAAAAAACTATAGCATATCTATTGTTGTGGTGAGTAAAATCCAAAGAGTATTCAAACAAAATTGGATACGATGAAGAACATGATAAAAATATTTTGTGAAACTAGTTTTCCTGCTTCAAACTGCAACTTATGTGGTAAAGAACGCACGTGTGAAGGCAGCTTTTCATAGCTTTTCAGGATTGGACTATATTCACTGTGCAAATAGTAGGTCCTACATTCTGCTTCATTTAAAAAACATGATTTTACAAAGAGACAGAATGAAGACATCTGGAGTCCACAACAGCAACATGCCAGAAACTGATTATAGCTACATATGTAGTTCACAAATGACACAGATGGTTTCCACAGTACAATTGAAAAAGTTAATAAGTGTTAATTTTCTTTTAATTTGAATGGCTGCCTTTATAAAATAAAACTGCATTAATGGTATTTTTAATTTTTCCTGGTAACCAAAAAAAAAAAAACTTCTAATCAAGTTCAACCTTGACAAAACAAACAAAAATAAAATATAATGCTCAGCTGACTTTACAACAAAATAACTATAAAGGGAAAGAGTTTATATGTCTTTTAGAAGGCAAAACTCAACACTTTTAAAATTTAAAGCCTTCTAAGACAAATGTAGTTGGTCGTATAACAAACCTGCTGGTAATGTGATGCAGAAATGCTTAAATGACAAAACATAACCAACTGAAATAAAGCAACGCAGAAGGACTTAAGCCATCACAGACCCGGAATGGTAACCAATAAAAACTCATGAAGTACACACCAAAGTAGAGCGCCCCAGAAATCTGCGACAAAGTAACAAAAGTCTGAATTTAGTGAATTTTAAAATGAAGTTATTTGAGCACAAAATCTAATGATTTAAATCACTATTTTGTACATACGCCATTGCAAGATTTAAATCAATATTCACCATTGCACAAACCATTTAAATAACGTACAAAATCTGCTTGGCCTCGCAAGGTAGGAGAAAGAAGGAAGGGGGAGCCAACACCCCCACGGAGTTTCCTTAAGAGATGCTGGGTGGATCCCTGTCAACCAACACCTAGTAACAGACCCATTACCTTGATGTAAAATACATGGCTTGAGGCTCACACCAAGGAAGACAGATCATAGAAACATTTCTAAAACTGTCATGTGCTTGAAGTATCAACTGATAAGAAAGTAACTTGCATCAAGGAAACCTACAAATTAACTAACAGAGGTAAAATAATTGTATGTTTTACACAAACACAAACAGGTACAAAATTATTAAAATTTCAACCAGCAGTCTTTCAGGGAAGTATGAAGGAGAGTTCAAGTGCTTGAAGCAATGAAGGTTCACAACAGCACTGACCTGCGGATACTCCCCGAGGAACGGATGTTGACATGCTGTTGTAACAGCTGTCTTTTTATACACAGGCTTACGTAGAAACCACAGAATATTGCAAAACCTGTGTGATAGCTTTACAGCTCCGAAAATAGCAACTTCAGAATTTTGACCCCAGCAATTTTGTGTTTTTTCTGAGTTGTGACAGTAGTATTGTACTGAGGTATCTAGTCATTGGTGCCTAGAACTGAATTCCAGACTCGTGGAACTAACAAACACAACGCATTACTTTTACTGTGGTTGTATGCAATCAGAGCAAATACAGTAGAACCCCGATTTAACGAAGTGCTATGGTTACCGAAAATGTTTACTCTAAATCGATGTTTCGTTAAATCCGATTTTCCGATTTTCAATGACCCCCGCACTCATAATCGCGTCCCTACCGTTTCCATATCGTAGACAGGGTCGACGCTGATATCTTGTGCTGCCGTGCTATCTCAGACTTCGTCATCTTTACAACTTCAACGTCTTTTAATCTCGCTCGTACGGCCCCCGGTTCGTACGTACACCTCGGTCGTACATACAGATTTTCAGAAACCGTGAAAAATGAGGCATAAAATAAAAGTTTAAAAATATGTAAAGTGTAAGAAATACGTTAAAGTGTATTAAAATACAGTCGCAACCTGCAGCGTTTATAACAAATACGAGCTACATACACATTGCGTCACAGTAAAAAATAAAAAAATTGGCCGCAAATTGATGGAAAATTTCCGACAATAGCGCGCCGTACGCGGAGAAAGGTCATTGTACTCGGTCAGCTGCTATTACGGCGCGGCGTAGCCGCCGGCTGACTCTCTTTGTTCGCTGAGCTGCGCAGCACTTATAAAAAACGTATTCCAAAAACTAAACACCGCGCACAAAGCTCTTACTGAGAATAATAAAGCTGTAGCAAACAGTATGTATTCGGTACCGAGTAACAGGTGCGCCATCTAGTAACTAGTAACGAAACGTTACACACGGCTGCATCTCGTTACTCGCATTTTTCGTACGTTTTACGCATGCGCGCGCATATTCGATGAATTTGCGTTACAAAGAACGATGTTTGTTTATTAAGTTAAGTATAATTTGGTAATTCGTCATCAAAGTTTTTTTTACTGTTTATTAAAGGTATTGTGTGTGTAGACAAAGTTTGAGATTGGAACAGAAACAACGTAAGAAAGTATTGTTTACAAATTAGAAATATGTTTTTATTATCGCGTATTTTCACGTTTTTTTTTGTTATCTTAAAAGAGATAGTATAAAAAAGCCGCTCTAATAAGATTTAATTGTTTCTTGGTTAACAAAAACTGTTATTTATCAAATATTGTTAATTGTTTATATTCTATTTATTATTATTTACGCGACGTCATACTGTACGCGTACGCAATACGACTCGATTCGTTGCTGCAACATAACATAGCATGTTATGCGGTATCAGAAGTAACGAGTAATGTAACGTGATACGATAGTAACGAGTACTAATTGTTATAGTAACGAATACATACGGAGACGCTTTTTTTCGTTACTTTTACACCTCTAGAGAATAATGATAATGGCGTATTGGTGTGACGTGGTCACAAGTTGAAAAAACCTGGAGGATGGGAAAGGGAATATTTGGAAACGTGTGATTATTGGCTAGCACTGTTACTATGCAGGCGTGTTTGGAAGATAACGTGGTGAGTCAAGCCAGGCATAAAAGAGGGGGAGGGGGATGCGGACAAAGAAACCCTTCATGACGTCATGTGTCGCGGACAGTCTATCTATCCAGGCGCGCGCAATGGCACGCACCTACGCAATTCAGTTACAGCGCCCGCAGTTTTTAAGCAATTTGAACAACTTTTTTAATTTTTTCGTATTTGGACAGATGATGCAAAGGCACATATTAATATATAGTACCTCCATTCTATTACTGACACCACAAAGTGTAATTTTTAATAAGATTCCATTACTATTTACTTTCATTTTTTGGAAATCTATATTATTATTTTAATAAATTGGTGTTTTTTTTAATGGTTCCTGAAAACCTTTACGTTAAATCGCTGTTTTCGTTAAATCAGTGTTCGCAAAATCGGGGTTCTAGTTACAAAAACTAACATAGTATCTGAAGAAAGTACCTTGGGTATACTGCATGATCTTATAGCTAAGATCTCATTGAATGCAGTTTTATTTAAGTGTGAGACATACAATTAAGATTATAGCATACAACAACCATTTTTTTTATTTGCTGTGTAACTTAAGATACAGTAGAGTCTTGCTAATCCAGACTAGATTGGACTGGACCCTATGCGGTACACCAAAAGTCCGGATCAAAGAGAATTGGCCTTAAAATGGGTGTATTAAATTTTTATGTGGGTAAAACAATTAATTTTTTCCTTTATAAATACAACTTTTCCTACAGATAAATTTTAGTTTTAATACAACTGTGTACATGGACATAAGTTTTTAACCTACATATAGGATTAACAAAACAAATAGTTTTGTGAAACATGTTTATAATTAAAATTGAAAGTTTGTCCAATGGGATGAACCCGATGTCCAGACAAGCGGGGACGCTGAGGGCCTACTGGGACTTGGTGGCTGCCTCGCGTTCCTTCACGTCGATGATGGCCAGGTTGCGGCACGCCACGAAGCCCTGCAGCAGCGCGATCAGGGACTTGATGATTGCGACCGGCAGCGTGGCGTAGCACACGGCGCGGAACAGACTCAGCCCGCCCACTGCAGGCAGCACACACGCACACACCTCCGTGTCACGGCAGCAGCAGCTTTCCACACTAACTGTAGCCATTTAGTACTCAACTTTATGCATTACAAATAAAACACCTTAGGACTACATTATTATAGTCAGCAAAATACGTAATTTTTTTATTCTATATTTTTTGGCTAGTTTTATAAGTAATTACTATTAAATATTGTTTCCCATTTCACATCTTAAAAAATTAATCCCTTGTTTAAGTAATTTGTATCAATGTCATATGAAATATTAGAAAGTATTCATTTGCACTTAACAAGCAGATCTGATATGAATGAGTGATTTTATCAAACTGATTTATAAATGTATTTTATTAATCAATATTGCCTCTTTGGATTATGAACTTCATAATGGATACTGCAAATTATAATATCTACGCTCAATATTATATGCACAAATATTTCATAAAACAAAATAACTAACCATGCATTTTAGTACAAAATCAGCCAACACACAGAGGTTGGGTGTGATAGTTTTTATTTCCAAAGGGTTGATACCTTGTGAGCTCTTTCCGATTCGACTAATGAAATATAATAATATGACTACAAAAATACATAAAAAAGATAAAAAAAACTATATAAATGTTATAGTTTATTCCCAGTACATACAACATAACTTAAAAAATGATTGTACTCTAAACAAACATTCTTTAGTGACTTTGCTAAAAATTACTTAAGTCTTTTTAAAATATTTCTGAGCTTATAATTTCAAATAACATCTTTACAAAACTGAGTTTTTGCTCAAAATGTGGGGTGTCAATAAGAAACAAGGCCTGGACAGTTTATCTCGGATGTTTGACAGTGCTCAAAATCCATACACTATTAAATTTCTTTGAACTTGGAATTTTTCATTTCCAATACAAATATCAAGCTCAACAAAGTGTAGCACTTTTTGCATTCTAAAGAAGAGGGGCTTGGTTTAAATTTTACAACTGTGAGTTTTCAAAATCTTCGCCGGCCTACTCGGTTGTACAGTTTTGAATCGTGCCAACTTACTTGCAAAAATGTTGCTAATTTCCCAGTAACCTAAGAAACATAGGCCACACACAATGAAGGCAGTTGGCAAATCCTCCTAGTCCTGCACCCACAGTTTGCACTTCCTGAGCTCCTGAGTCGCTGTGCAAAGCCACCCGCACTAATGTCCAACACACCATCCAAATCAACTCTGAAAGCTTGCCACACTACGCTTGAATCAGCTGTTCCAACTTGCATCACAAAAGGATTTCCATCTCTTACGTCATCCAATTTCCCTAATTTCACTGTCTCAATCCAATCATTTTTATCCTGTCCCATCAATTGATCTTTCAAGATCACATAAAAATATTACACTACAAGTAATTATAAAAACATTTCAAATTGACCATAAACTCTTTCTCTGCACAAAACACAGTTTGCACTGTTATTTCCATCAATGCTGTTCAGCCGATCAATTCGAGTTAAAAATACTGACTGATTTACAAATATTAAAGGAACACACTAATCCAGCTTGGTAACTGACATTTTGTAAATTTCCCTGTGTTTTCCAGGTTTTGAAGAAGCTTTTCAATTGGCTGAGTTTCCCCCAGTTTCGCACACTCTCCAAGAGGACGGGGGACGGGACACTCACGCACGGGCCCCTCCGTGAAGTGCAGCAGGTAGAGCGAGGCGTAGAACAGCTCGTTGCCCGCGCACATGCAGAACAGCACGGGCCGCGACGTGTAGTACACGCGCATCACCGGGTTCTCGGCCACGTCCACGAACTTGTGGCTCGTCTTGCCCTGCAGCAGCGTCCTGCAAGCCCCACGCGTCACTCACCGCGCTGTACTTCAACATGGTTCCACCCTGTCAAAACGGATTATGTTTCACAGTGTTGTTGACATTAGGGACATCAGAGAGGAATGACAGTGAAACAACGAGATGAAGCAGCAGCAGTACACACTGGTGAGGAAAACCCACCAAGCTTCCTGCTCCTGAAAATTCCGGTTCAACCCATCTCAAAACAAAACATGTATCACCTTAGACCAACACAAGCGGCACAGTTCTGGATGGATGCACCAGATGAATGCCTCAGTATGGACATCTACTATTATGTCTTAAGCTAAGATTGCGGTACACAGCAAATGGCACCCTCTGTTGCCAGACTGATACTACCCCACTTGTATGCATTAAAATTATTATTTTGTATATTATCAATAATTATGATACTTTTTTTTTTTAAATTTACTATTTGTTCTTTATATTATATAGTCATCAACCGAGAGCAAAGTTTTCAAAAAATCAGCTACCAAGGGGTTTTTAACCCGGGTAACGCTATTTATTTAATTTAGTAAATCATTAATTATTACAGTATTATATAATAAATAACTAAAATTAATCATTTAGAATAACAATTCAGCATATTTTTTGATTTTATTTATTAAATAATATTTATCTTGATTATTTTACTAAATTAAATGATTATTTTTTACAGATGCTTATATTAAAAAAATTTAATTTTATTGTATTTATACTTTATGAACCATATTTATATCACTCAAGTACTTTATTTTATTTCTATTAATTATTTGCATGCAAATTTAGAGTTAGTTTTTTACTACGCTAAGTATACCATATGCAGGGTGTCTACCAGATTTAGTAAATGAAATTCCCTGATTTTTCCAGGTTTTCCAGTTCTAAAACTTAATTTTTCCAGGTTTTCTTTAACACAATTACGACATTCCATGAAACTGAAAAAACTGCATAACAGTACATTGACGAGTTTCAAAGTAAGTATTTCAACTCACTTAAATTAGTAAAAAAATAACCTTCTTCCAGATGTGGTCAAAGTGACTCAATTGATGGCAAATAATAAATAAAACATGCTGCTACAAATATTTCACACACTTACTTTTGCAAAAACATTAGTAAAAAGAAGCTTCCATCAATTTCGCAGTGACTCAACTTTTGCGTCTATTGCACTTGCTTCAGAACGAGCCAAATCCAAACACTCGAGCCTTCTTCAACTGCAATGCCTTGATCAACTATTATTTTTTCTGCCTTCTTCTTGTCTGTAGCTTCCTTTTCTTTTTGTTTTGTTTGCAGGGCTTCCTTATGCCTACAACTAGCATTTCTTACATACTGAACATGGACTTGGTGATATCAACATGCTCTACACCTCCAGAACGTTCAACAAAGTTGTACACTTGTCTTTGTGCAATCAGTGTTTCTTCCTGCAAGTTTTCAGTCAGCAGATTAGAATTCACTGAAAATCCTCTTTCCAATGATGCATTTCCATGAGAAAGTACCAACATCAGCCTCACAAACTTTAGAAGGCCTGTTTTGGCAGCTACTGTAAGTGCCTTACGAATGAGCATCCACAAGTAATCAAGGTGCCCGTCTTCTCGAGAAAAAGACGAGAACAGTGCTTCAGAATCTGGCGAGGAACATACCAACTCATATGATCGCTCAATGTTATCAGCTTCTTGTCCTGATAGCTACCTGTTTTGAAGACAACATTCTAATCTGTACTTCACACGCTGTTTCCTCACACCCGAATTTAAAGCCACAGACGGACATAAGCAGGAAATTCCCATGGTAAGTTTGTACTTCAGGGGACTTTTGTCTTGAAGTTCTTTTACCATAACCTTTAGACAAGTCCTAACATCATTTTTCAGTAACAGGACAGACTTTTCTGGTACTTTCTCTTTCTTGATGGCATGGCGTACTGCATAACCCAACTTGATATTGTTAGCAGTCAATAGACTTTCCTGGTTATCTACATCCAATCGAGACACATTGTGTTTCTATCTAAAGCTCTTCAGTACCTCTGGTTTCACAAACTTTCCTGCCAAAGCTAATAAACTTTCTACCAGTGAATCATAGAGAAAAGGTGCCATCGGTGCTTCACTTTGGAACATTGTAAGAAACAATTCCAGCTCTGATGCCAAAGAGTGGAAGAATGTCAATTTTAGGTACTTCTAGAAGATTATCTTCAAAGGCACTTTTCACTACATTGAAAGAGACAGATAAAATAGAAACTTCACTAATAAATTTCTATAGATGGGGTAACGTTTTCATGGCACGCTCAGCAACTGCAGTATTTTCTAACCATCTGATTGTACAAAATTTCTTGGGAAAAAGCTCTGATCCAGTTATTATAATGTAATCTGCCCTCCTTGCAGGTACATGCTTAAACAAATAGTAACTGTGCCTCTAAAAACTAACAATGTCCCATTGTGTAGCAGAAAATACAGTTTTGAAAGCACCATGGACCGTATGAAGCCCACAGCTACCAATTTCTAGCAATGATGGCGAATCTTCACGAAAAGTGTCTGTGATATGTTTTTTTAAAGCTAACAAAAATGCCCAGTTTACGTTGGGGCCATCCATAGATACCTGCAGAATATTTCGAAAGTCAACGGAGGAGAGAGCTCCCAAAAATGCTTGCAGTAAACACAGATGTGGTATGCCCCAAGAACATTGATGTTAAGTAAGCTGAAACAACTTGGTCTTATTCGAGCGCGGGAAGCACATGCCGCAGCACGTCACATCAGCAGGATAACAAACCAGCTTGAACCAGTTTGTATCACGTGATTTGATGCCACTTCCGAATCCGATGGTAAACAAAAGAAAATGGACGTGGGAACTGTTCGTTATTTGCCATTCAAAAATAAAAACGGGAGGGGATATACACTTGATGCTACGTCAATGCAAAATGATCAATAAACAAAAAACATATTGCCAACTACAACCTACCAAACAAAAATTCCCTGATTTTTCCCTGATTACAATATTCCCTGATTTTTCCAGGTTTTCCAGGTCAGTAGACACCCTGCATATGTACTCGCAAATGAATCATCTCTTCATATGGGCGTTATCATTAATCAAGGGCAAAAATCTAACTTTTTCACGGTAAGAGTCGCCCTCAAATATGAATCGCGCCATGTGTCTCCAGTAGAATACAAGTGAAGTCTTTATGGTCCGTGTCTCAGCTTATTGCAGTGTAAGAAACACGGCGTCCTTCTCCTCTCAACCATTTATGCCACTTCCCCTTCTCCCCCCTCACCTAAGTTCTATCTAACAAAAAATACAAAGGAAAAGTGTTTCCTCCCCCGCCCGGGGCCGGCTCTTGTCGCCTTCCCCGCGGAGGAAAGACCGCCGTTCTTCAATAACAAGCTCACTCTTTACAGCAGTTTTGTCATGAATGAAATGTTGCAGTAGAAAGAGTAGGAAATCTTACGCATAAACAATATTATCTTTGAAAGATTTGTGCAATGGGAGTGCATGACTTGATGCTGTCATCATTTGTGGGGGTTTTTTCATTCTGTTAGTCCATTTTTATTTGTTTTTTCTTTGTTTGTTGACCATATTCCTGTTGTGGAGTATTGTGTGGCGTTAAATCCTGACAACAGCAATTTTTTTTGCTTAATTTGTGTTTTTTGTCTTTTTGTAGTTTTCTTCTACAGACATACATGTGCTAAGCAATGGCGTATGTCCAAAAGCTTACATCAAGCAAAAACAATGTTTGGACACTTAGAGTTAATACGTGAGGGCAGTTAGTCATGGTGCCAATCGCAGCCATGGCTGGCCAATCCCCTCCTAGCACAGGATGTATGCTAACTCTCCTGCATGGCTTAAACCCAGCATGAGTAGAGTGTATAGTCCCTCCTAACGTTGATTCCCCCGTCTTGCAGCGCGCCCACCCGGCAGAAGACAGTCACGCCACCGACCGGCACCGGCTGGGCAGCTTAACGGCGCGGTTCATGATGCTTACATTCACTGCTGAGCTATTTTAATTTAAAAAATTATATTTACTCGTGACATATTTTGTAAAACCAAACACAGGCTAGATATTTAAGCACATAGTCAGCCACAACATTGCAATGTCAATTTTTTTTAAACCCAAAATGGAAAATTTCCTTTTTGGTCGCAGTGCATTTTATTAAACAAAAAATCTGTATAAAATCTGCTACCCTTACGCAGGTGAATTCGGTAACTTCTAACGCGCGCACATAAGTATAAGCACCCATTTTTTTAAGTTATATTTCTTAAGGTGCATAATGAAAAAATTATGAGTGAAATTTTACGCGCACCACGCAACAAAATATTCATAGGACGAAAAAAAGGTTACCTACAAAAAAAAAAGGCAGCTACATTAAAAATTATATGTGTATGTGCTTTAAATCTTATACTTTAGTGATTTGAAGCATATGCTTCTTGCGTCGCTGTACAGCTGAGCGATTCCTTCCCCTTCCTTCGTCGTTTCCCCCTCTCCGCTACCTCTTTTGGATTTCCCCTCCGCATTCCCACTCCTTCCCCTGTAGTGTGCTATTCCGCTGCAGCTCCAGCGCCCTCTATATTGTGCTTATAAGGGCCTGCGAGGTCTCGGGTCGTTGGTTGCGGTCGGGGGAGCTGTGTGTACTGGTCAGTATCAGCGATGACGGTAACTTGCATACAGTAACGTCACTCTTCCTGCACGATGTGGCCGTGCACTTTTTACATACATTTGTCTCGCCCTTGTAAAGTTAACTTTAATCAGCCACGATGTTCGTTCCAGCCGTTTGGGCAGTACTATGGGCATTTCTGTTTGTGTCTCGCTATACTGCCAGTTTTCTTACGTGGTTTGCTTTGCCACTGGTAAACGTAACGATTGATTCCTTGTAATGATAAATTTATTAACTTCTGAACTTTTTATTTACGCCGCACCGATATTGGCCGCCTTGTTTTGTTGTGGGGCTTTAATAGGTTTCATTTTTCTTTCTTGTTTTGTCTTGCCCTTTAACGCCATACACGCCTTTTGCTGTGCGAGCCAATATCGAGATCTCTCCCCTGGTCGCACCGAACCTCCACGTTTAGGGCTATATTATTCGTTTTGATTCTGTTTAGATTGTTTTGTTTGTTTGAATCAATTTTTATATGGCCTGCGCAGCCCGCCGGGATTTTATACACCTTTAATACTGTTGTATTTTAATAATATTCTATTTTACTGTAACCTATTGTATACTCCCAGTGTTGTTTTCATGCTGCATTTATTGAGGTACCATATCATAACGGTTCACTTATATTTGTATTAAGCATTTACACTTATGATTGTTATCAATAAAAATCAAGTTAACGTATGTGGTTAGTCCTGTTCTATAACAACATTTACACCTCTCTGAATAAATACACTTTTTTCTTTAATAGCTTGCCGTCTGGTCGAACCAGTGAGTCCACCGGGCTGCAAACTTATTCGGGCCCCCCGGCTAAACGTCTTTTACTGCAAGTCAGTTGTGAACTGAAATTTTGAATGCCAATTTATTACCCATGTATGCAAGAGCTTTTAGTCTTGTGCAGCAAACACCCTTTAAGTGAACCCGAATTTTAACTGACGTATTTATTTGCTGTGCTCAGTTAAGGCACATAAACTGGGGTTATTTAGTGTTTAAGCATTGCTATTCATTTTAGGTTTTATACTAAACTGCATGTAATAATTTTTGGCTAATATACACTGCAGAAAAATGGAATGTTGTACATCTATGTCGTACAAAGTCACACCCAATTCAACTGTTTGGGCGCACGTACAATATATGAATATTAATTGATGTTGCAGAAACAACTGCGGTGATACAAAACTATTTGAACAAGATTTTGAAAACTCTTTAGGACTTGAGTCATACTCAGCCAGACTGTAGTGAAAGGAAATTTTTTAACTTTTCTTAAGAGCGTAGCAATGCCTAATTTTAAGACTGTTAAAAAATTTTATGATTTTTTTTTTAATAATCACAATGGCTTATTCAATATTGTAATTTTTTATAAGTTATGCCCATAGTTTTTAAATTATTATATACACCCAGTTAATTCTCTTATATTTTTCAGTAATGTATAGTGTTTTATAAACTATGTGGATATTTATGGTATATAAATAATGTTGACTTTAACCTTGACTTTCATTGCGCCCTAGTACTAATCCGCCTGCACTCTGCCTTTAATGCTGTAGTTTCACACACCACTGGTAATGTTTTATACTCGACACCGCGGGTTGGGCAAGAATACAAATAACATTTGGTAGAAGATGTTTATTTATTAAATTTTGAATATCTTAACTAAATCCATCACCTACAGAGTGTAAGGAACTTGGACACTCATTTTGGAATACGTAATTTGGGCGGACATTGATATGGAGGACACACATGACAACAAGGTAAGTTTTTTGCCAATTTTACAATATTTCTGTTAATCCTGCATGACCTAGCCATAGTGTTGCCAGCTTAATATTTGGCATGTGGGTAGAAGAATGTTGTAGCAATGAAATAAATATTTTTCATAATTTTCTGAGAGATAATGTTTTGAGATATTCAAGGTCATAAATAAGTTACAGTAAATGACCTTGAACTGATAATCCAATGATAATCCATTGTCAGACGGTGGTGTACAGTATCCACAGAAAGGTGTTTTTCTTAGCATTTCAATTCTTATTCTACTACAATTTGGAAAAAAGATGCAGACTTTTATTAGTGTGTAATTTTTTAAAGAACATTTTGATGTTTATACACCTGTATCATGGACAATTATAAAAATAAAAATCTGAAAATTAGAAGAATCACTTACCTTGAAATGTGTCCTTCAAACCAAATTTCATAAAAATTTGAACTGGTAAGGTCAGAAACCTATTTTGTTTGATGGTTAGTTAAAAACTAAGGTTATAGTAGAATACTGGCAAGAGAAGTAGAGCACTCACGTGTGCAGGTAGATCCAGTGGCAGGCTATGTCGATGCACATGCTCAGCTGAAAGAGGAACATGTAGCGCGGGTAGAAGTAGCTGAGTGTCACCAGGAGACACATGGTGCCACAGCGGTCCGTCAGCTGGTCTAGGATCGCCCCGAACTTGGTGCCTGCAGCACCACACATTGTTACACCACCTTCCCCATCAAACATTTATTATACACTTTCCTCAATTTGCAATTAAAATTAGCACCCAAGAAAAAAAACATTTAAATTGAAATCTTTGTGATTAATGCCAGAAAACCATTATTGTGAAAGTAATAAGTTCATCTATAACCCTATCTATAAAATTTGTTAAAAAAATTCCCTTATTATTAACAAAATAAAATCTTTCAAAATGATAAATTTAAAAAATCTCGTGATTATAGTAATGTATTACAGTCTAAAGAAATTGATGATACTTGAGATTTTTTTTGTTTTAGTTTTTTAAAACACTTTTTAAAATATTTGCACTTACATTTGTTGAATATTTGAAACTAAAATGAGTTAATAGTTGTTTTACAGCTTGTGCATCACTGGGATTTTTGTATGTTAACCTTTTAACTGCCTCAATACCTTCAAATGACTATAGCTTTGAATGAATATATATTTTGGTTATTAGCCTCAAAAATACTTCACCTTTAACTTATAAATCCAGCAAAAACTTACTTTCGTTGAAGTACCTTGCCGCGTAGCCATCAAACGCGTCCAACAAGCCACTGATGATGTAGCACCACGACGAGACAATGTGGTTGGTGGGCATGAAGTAGAATGAGACGATCGCCAGCAAGATCCGGCCATACCCTGGATACAACACACAGCAGTGTTATCTCTGCACATCTGAAGCAACACTGTCCAGGACTCAACACACACGTCACAATGTACACACAGATATTGTAACAGTTAGTTCCTCAAGGGACATCAACAAGTGTTCACATAACTGTTGATATCAACTTCGTTATTACATATTATATTGTAAAAGTCAGTCAAAATGGCAGAAACTAGACATTTAAAAAATTAATAAATATGGCACAGGAAGGTTACTCTTGGTTTCATTTTCAAACTAGGCATAACAACTAACTGGCACTCCAAAATACTTTTACAAATTCATGAAAATATAATTAAGGTGGAGGGCTTTTCTACTCTGCAGAAAAGTTAAAACTATGATTATAAGTCACATAGTATTTCAACAGAGGCATAAGACAGAAGCACCACTTGCACCAACTCGGTGCTCGTAAATGGGCGTAAAGGAATCAGCTGCGATGTTTGGGGAACTGTAATCTGCTTCCGTCATGAGGCACAGACTGTCAGTCCTGGGAAGCCTTCCGTCATCAGGCACAGACTGTCAGTCCTGGGAAGCCTTCCGTCATCAGGCACAGACTGTCAGTCCTGGGAAGCCTTCCGTCATCAGGCACAGACTGTCAGTCTTGGGAAGCCTACCGTTTTCATTGTGCTATCATTGTTATGATGACCAGAGTGTCTCTTTAATATCATCATTGGGTTCATTCTGTTTGAGTCTGTGCTGTCCAAGGTTGTTTTGTCTGTATTAACTGTTCTTGATGCAACTATTCCATCGTTGTCAGCCCACTGTGATCGTCTGTGCATTTCTGACGAATCCCTTCCACAAATTCTCTGAGCTGTCAATCTTCTTTAACTTTTGACATCGGCTGAATCTGACTTGTCTGTGTGTTAGTGTATTTATCTTTTATGTCCATTCTTAAGGTATCTCCATGATATACAGTGCAAACCAGCAATGCCATTTGTAAAAAAAAAAGTTTAAAATCAATCTTCTCCATGGCAAGAAACATTCAAAGAACAAACCCCCTGACAAGGACGTCACAGGCGTACACAAATTTCCGTGGTCTGCGCAAGCCTTGCGCCTCTCAATCTGCTGATCATTTCTTACACTGATTTAAACATGTGTTATCACATAGGAATCAATGTAAGTAATAGTGGTTATTTTCTTACGTCGTGGCTCTTCCGTAAATAAAATAATAAAATTCCAATTTTTTTTTTCAAACACTAAGGGTGTTGTTCTATTTATCCTGAAAACAGTGTTTCTAAATTCCTGCTGGATTTTGAGAAATTACTGTTTATAAGGTTACATTAGGTAGCCCGTGCAATAATCTCGTAGCAACTTTATCCTGTAGCCCTTGGTAAATAAGAATGTGTATATTTTGGATTTGGATTTTGTGATGGAGTAGAAGGAAAAAATAAAAATAAATAAATACATGATTCCTTACTGTGCAGCCAAAACCAATTGTCAACCCCTGACAAGGATTTTTTTAGCAGTATAGAGACACGAAGCCCCTAACGTAAAATAGTAATTGTCATTATGTGTATCAAATGTATTAATTTCTTTTTTCACGCCAGGTTACGAGCTATCGTACTTAGCAAGTCGGCGCTCCAAGCCTCCATATTACTAAAAACCATCCCTGTCAATGTTGATGCTTGGGTTTGGATGCACAGTAGAGACTAACATATTTTTCACATATATTTTTGAAGTGAAACGTCTTTGGGAGTTGGGAGCGATGAGAATAAAATTTCAAGGCCAAAATTTAATGCAACGTTTTCGTGAAACATTGTTGTTGTGGAATGTTTCTGACACAAAAAATACAGAGAATAAGCACTTGGCCAAAGATATAAAGCGAGCACTATGATATGTTGGTGGGCTCGTTTTGTTCTCCTCTTTGTGCCATGATTCATTCCTGCACAAAAAAAAAAGAGAGATGAACAAAAGAATAACATTGTGTACTCATGCACTTTTTACAGAAAATAGATAGAGGTATCCTATATGGTCAGCTTTGAATGCATTGAATTAAATTTGCTACCAGTGTGCTTGCGTTCCTCCTTGTTCAACCAGCAGCATAGCGATCACTGTTGAGACAGTCCCTGCATTTTCCGCATAGATAGCATTACATGTTATGAATTTCATAGTTTGTTCAGAGATTCGGCATGTTCCAAATGGCAAAATTGTTTAAAAAAACAATAATACAAACTGGTTTTCTTTATGATGTGAGTATTTTGTCAGTGAGTAATATTAGTTAATTAATTTTTATTTTAATCAAATTTCTAATAATTCCAAAAAAGGTTAGGATTCTTAAATTCTTGAAAAAGTAATGAAAGTTAAAAATCCCCATGTTGTGTTATCTTGTTTATAATAATATTGTAAACTGTCATTTCAATATTTTAAGCAATATACCAATATAATTAACAGTTTAATGATTAAGTTAGTTTAATGACATTTAAATCACTATCGATATGTGTAAATGCTTGGTTAGGTTAGGTTAGCTAAGTTTAAAACTTTGTTAACAAAGTGAGAACGGTAATGTATGTATGTTTCATATTTTATTTACCATAAAGCTATAATATCAACATTAGTGTAAATATTGAAGAAATAAATTCAAAAATTTAACTGTTATTATGGCTATAATTTATTTAATTTTGATTCCTTATCATTTAAATAATTTCCTTAAATCCTATTAAGACTATAGTTTTTTATAAAATTGTCTTCTTTCTCCCTTTCTCTCTCTCTCTGCAGTTTTACCCCTTATGATATACTTACGAGCCGAGGTTTGAATCGCCACACAAGCTTCACTTCTATCATTTGTACTGAGTTACACGTGACAAACGTGCTCTCTTTTTAAAATTATTATTAACTCTTCACTACGTCACAAAATACAAATGCAAAATATACACATCCTTACATATGGAAAACCAACGCAACGCAATTAATACACAGGCTTTTTAATGTAAACAATAGAGTGTAATTTATCAGAAACCAGTATGTTTTTTTTAACCCTATTTTTAGGGTAAAACAATGAATATTTCCTAGTTTTATTTTTCCTTGTTTCATTAGAAGAATTTTATTATTTTTATTTACGGAAAGGATGGGATGAACGAAAATTACCTTTTAGCCAGGTAGATTTTTATTCTTTGAAATGCATAATATTTATTAGTGCTCTTTACACATATACTTTTTCATATGATGGCTCATAAAATCATTATATTTCTAATTCTTTGAACATAGTTTATGATATTCAGTAAACATATCAGGGTGTGCCCTGAATGTATCCAAGCCTGTACATTGCTTGTAAAGTTTCTGCCATGCCTCATTATTATTACTTAATTCGTAATTATTTAATTGTGTGAAATTTTATGCTATATCATGGTTAATGAATAAATTATTTTTTGAAGATAATTTTTTCTTTCTTTTCATAACACAATTTTTTTACACTATTTGCCTTATAATCTGAAGGAAGATTATTTTTTTTTTCACTCTATTTCTTTCCCCAATTTTTGTGTGAACTGAATGCACATTTACATATTAGTACATTTACATTAAAGTGAAGAATAATGCCTGCGGTCCTCAGTTGAAGCTGAACAGTCTGCCTGTGTGTGATGTCTCATTCTCTGTTACAAACCACACTACTATTCTAGGTGTCGTAAACTTCAGTTTAACATTCCGATCCAGCCCCTTCCCCACAACATTGGACTGCTAACGCCAGTGAAGAGCGGGATGAAAGTGTGATTACCATCGAACAAACAACAGTACGAACAGCCAATAGCATTAGAACAGCCTTCTCCACACTTACACAAACTTCTGGCGCAAACAAAAACTGATCTTGAGTAAAACATTGTAATAAATTAGTTTCTGTTTTGGGATTGAAGAAACAAGTACAACTGTTGAAAACAAAGGGTATGTATTTGACACTGACATAGTCCGGGGCTGCATCCTAGCTCGATATGCCACCACCTCCCTAACCACCCTCCTTCCTTCCTCGGCATTTGAACCGCCCGCCGACATCATGGGTGTGTGTGTGCGTGTGAGAGAGCGCCACGGACTACAGGAAAAGGGCGCAGTAGAGTCAGTGCTTCGCTCCTGTGATTATTATTGTGTCATGTTTGTTGTTTTCTTTAAAAAAAAACCCATTATATTCCCTTCAATATTGTTCCACCAAAATATTAGCTGGCCGCTATAGACGCAGACTTGCCGAAGGCCATTTGGCAATATTATCTTTTATATTTAATATTTGATTAACTGAACTTTTATGTAATTGCAGTGCATGTAGCTTTACTTTTAAATGTATTTTTTAAATCGGCCACGGCGCTGTCTAGTTGGAATAATGGTACTGTCCGTTTCGGCGCGCAGCGCCACTGTCTTGCTACTACGGCGGCCATTTTTCGCCCAGTCTCTTCTCATCGCTGCCTGAGGTAGGACGTTTCCAGCACTCCGGGGACTTTAACTCTGCTTCCGCTGATCTGGTAATTCTGTGTGTGTAATTTTACATCCTAATCGCTTTCGTTCGCCCTCGGAGCCTACCTCGGGGGCTGACTGTTTAATTAAATATATTAATTAACGCGAATCTTAAATCCCGGCCACATGGTGGCTGGCCCTCATCTAAACTGATCGCGCCACAAGGCTTTTGAACAGCTTTCTTTCGTGAGTAGATGTAACGTGTTGTGCGAGCCCCCTGTTCCTACAGGAGCTAATAAACCACAAAAGCTCCGAACTCGTGTTGTTCTCTTAATTGACCACGTGTGTACCCTCATCGGCGGGCGTGTAGGACGCCCTAAGAGCCCACTGCGTAAGCATAGCGTGCCCGACGCTGAGAGCGGGCTGAGGTCAGGTTATTCTACAAGCTGCGCGCGGGGGAAACGAGTCATGTCCTCACACGGGCGACGTCACGCCCCGAGTTAGGAGTCTCACCGGGTCCACGTGCCTCACCACGTGGTGGCGCTCACTAACACACCGCCTTAAAGCCGTCCGACAACCCCCAGCCGCGACAACACATTGACCCACAAGCAACACGCAAATATATAAGTTATGAAAATCACAAATAATTTTAATTCCTGTTAAAAATATCACAAATTATCTGTGGAAGAAAATATTTGCAGACATTTGTAAATATTGACAGAGCTTCAGAAACCAACTAAACTCAAACTCTTACCTATTAAATTTGGCACAAACAAAAATATGTTTTCTTCTGAACTCATCTTCCTTGCTCTTAAATTAGACTGTGAATGGAAATCCAAACCTGTAGAAAAAAAATACAATAACTAATTCATCACCATTCTAATAGCAATAATGTTTTTTTAATGACAACTAAATTTCACCTACTATGTGGTAGCTCAATATTTTTTTTCTAGGATAAAATGCTGCTGATCAACAGGTACTACCCTTTATTTTAATAATTAACTATAAAACAAATGCCACTGCTATACTCCACATCTGCTATGCACAATTTACGAGTCTGAGTGCTGTGGATTGTCAATTAAAGTTAACAGAAAAGAGATGAGGAGACCCTGTGGTAACCAGAAATACTGACGATAAGTTAAGATTCGAATCTCAAATTCAAAACTGTACCATAGTTATGGTACAAACTCCAATTAGAAAAAAAATATATGTTATGCAACAACAGCATAAGTCAATTTAATAAAAAAAAAAAAGTGTTTTTAAGAGATGAAAAAACAAGTTTAAAACAGAATTTAAAAAAGTAATTCTTGTTCATGCTCCAGCACATAAGCTTCAAGGTAGATAGATTCAAGTCTAATTAAAATACCAAGTTTAAGGGTGAATAATTAAAAAACAAGCTGGGGTAGATAGGGCATTGTAGACTACTACACCTTAGCATACATATACTTGTTTGTGCTCCAGCACATTAGCATTATGGTGACAAGATCAAGTTTTTTTAATTACAGAGCCCTTAACACAGTGTGTAAATACTCACATCTAGTCATAATGTCAAGTTTACAGGTGAATAATTAAAAAACCAACTGACACTGAGCCTTGTAACTTCTGCACCCTGGAGCTGATGTGCTGGATCACACACAAGTATACATGCTTTAAGGTGAAGTAGTCCACAATAATGAATTCTGACTTGATTTTTAATTATTCTGTAATACTCGAACAGCTCTGCTTTTTTGAACAGAAACAACAACAAAAAATTGGAAAACTGTTGTCACACACTACACATGTCCCCAAATTTATTCCAAAGGGATAGTTTCGTAATTCCTACAAGATTGTGAAATAATTAAATTTTTATATCCTACATTACAATATCTGTGCTTTTATGCTGCCGCCACCATTCATTGTTTACCTGCAATAAATAGAAATATATGTTTTCCATATACCTGAGGTGTTCCAGAAGTAACCTTATTAAAATAAATGTTTCTTAATTCATATGGTTTGTGAAAAAATAACAGTTTACAGCTTACATTACAATTCACGCAATTGCCGACATTGTTTACCCATGTAGGTTTTTTAAATTTTTATTTTGGACAACTTTAGTCAGTGTAGATGTTGTAATAGTGAAATTTGTTTAAATAACAATTGTATTGCAATAGTAAGAAAATTTTAATGCTTATTTTATTTTTGTTGTTCTATTAGAATAAGTAATTGTATTACGAAATATTTGTTTAGTTACACTGCATTTAAAATACATACTAGGTATTTCAAGTTACCTTGTAATGGACAAGTCTAATGGGAGGCAAAAATTTGAATAGAATTGCTAATGTCGTTCAAGTTTTGTGAGGAATATGTGCTGTGCACTGAAGGAGCTGACACATTGAATTGTACAGTCTTTCCAAGGAATTCTTTGATTACAGCTGTCGTATATTCTGCATTTGATATCGCTGGTGTTTCATGTATTCTAGTTTATCCCCGGATCCTGAAGGCTTGATTTTGTGGTGCATGATGCTTGCTGTTTTAGTTCAGTACATTGGAAGATCCTGTACATGAAATAAATTGCAAAATAAGGAAGGATTATGATTGTAGGCTGAAAAAATTCTTTTTATAAGACTTACGATCATAATTCATTATTATGACAAATTTTTTTATGTACAGGATCTTTCGAAGTTACTGAATTAAAACAGCGAGCATCATGTACAACAGGATCAAGCCATCAGGATCATGCTTGCACGATCTTTCAACATACTTATGTAACTAAAATAGCAAGCATCATGTACAACTGGATCAAGCCAAAAGGATCATGCTATTAGGATCTTTTGATGAACTGAATTAAAACAGCAAGCATAATGTAGGCCAACCACAGGATCAATCCAACAGGATCATGCAATCAAAATCCAGGAATAAACTTCAATATATGAAAAGAAAGAATAAGTGTATTTTTTATTATCCATAATTGGCTACAGTTGACCTAAACAAGCTAAACAAACAGATACACGATTGCGGGTAAACAATTTTTTGGCAGTAGCAGTGTGAAAACACAAAAATTTTAATGTCAGTTTAAGCTGTTATTTTTCACGAACCAGAAGGAATTTAAAAAACCATCCCTTCAGGGTAAATATAGGGACATGTGTAGTATGTGAAAACCGTGTTTTTCCGCCATGTCCGAGTATTACCAATTATTCAACCTTAAACTTGGCATTATGACTAGATGCAAGTATTTAAACAATGTTGAGACTCTGTAATTAAAAAACTTGAATCTTGTCACCATGGAGCTGATGTGCTGGACCACAGACGTGATGCCAGCCGCCGGCGCTCCCTCTAGGTCGCACAGGCCGTTACGTCCCAACAACACTCACTCGAATTGCGTGTGCAACGAACACGCCCGTGCGTGATGTGCGCGCGACGAACGGCAGGCCGACCGAAGCGCCCGGCCAGGTGGGGCATTGCGCTAGTGTGTGATAACTGTGTAATTTTCTATTCTTTCCATAAACAAAAATAATAACAATTTTATAGATAATAAAGCAATATAAGAATTGTATACCATTGTAGAATAATTATTGTACATCTCAAATTAACAACTAAGTCCATAACTGGTCGTGGCTGTTTTCCCGCGCTCCACGCGTTATGGCAGAGGTTCGCGCCGCACTTTTTAGCAGTTGCCTTCCGGCGCTCACCAGGGACGGTCGCTCTGCGCCCGTCATGCAGACATCATCGCACCAAAACCAGCATTTAGGCGACATGGCGTAAGAGCATCCTAAGTAATGACTTTTGTATTCGCAATCTAGCTGCGTCACGGCAGTCATCGGTAACAGTCACGCCTCGAAGTATATTTTTCACGTACATCTAAACGTATTTGCAATCCATCACGAACTTTGACTTATTAATATATGTAGCTGCATTCCTGTTTAAGAACTGTTGATCGTGTACTTTTGCCATTTCATATTCAAATTCAGTCATAATATAAATTTTGTTGCAACTTTTCAGTGCTGCAGTGGTTCGCTGCGGCCTTAGTTTTGTCAGTGCTGGCCTCATGATAGGACATCTACACGCGTTTGCCGCCTAACCTGTTCTTGCGCAAATTCGGCGTGTTAAACCGACTGTGTAGAGACAGTCTGACAACAGACTCGGCCAGGGTTGAACCAGCAAGTGTATTAAACCGTAATAAAGTGCAGTGTCTTTTCAGTCAGTTTCCTTTTATTCAAGGCGTCTTGGGTGGCCTGAACAGCCCAGGTAGTTTAAACTAACGATACACCTCTGCCCCCCCCCCGCCCCGTGATCATTTTCAATTCAATATTTATTAAAAATATAATCAAGCAGCGGGAGTGGCGTCACACGTATACATGCTTTAAGGTGTAGTAGCCCACAAGGCTCTAAACACGAACAATTTTTTTTAATAATTTGGTTTCAAACTTGTTTTTTTCTCTTAAATACTTTTTTTTCTTATGAAATTGACTAATGCTGTTGTTGCACAATATTAACGTATGTACCATAACTGTGGTACAGTTTTGGATTCGAATCTACCATATCCTCAGTATGAACCAAAAATAATTCAGAAAAATTTCCCTGGCCCATTCTTTCCCTAAATCTCTAAATTGTTAATGTTCCCAGCTTGAAACTAATATAAATGAACTTTGAATATTTGTTATTTTGAATGGTGAGGCATCACAGTGGGTTTAAGTATAATAGTTAAATCATTAATTTGATTTCATTACATTGAATTTCGTTAAAGCAATCTTTAAATACTTAAAATACATCTAATTAAAAAAAACTCATTATCTGGCAATTAACGCCATCGTATTTGACACCATTTTTAAGATATTTTATTTGTGAGAGTTAACTATTCGAATTCCTAACCTTTCAATAATGTAAACAAAATGAAAGAAATTATATTTTCCATAATTTCTGCAGCAATGAAAAATTAAAAAAAAAAAAAATACTTTGATTTTTTTTAATACCTTATAATAATGTTCGGGCCACACTGAAACCAAAATAAATATGCAACTAAAAAAGTTCACTTAGTTCTGTAGATATCGTAAAATGAAGTAAAGCCAAATATTGACTTTTGAACATCAATTGAATTATTGCCGCTTTGGCCTTGAAGGTACCAATTTAGCCACGAAAGGGGTAATAACATAAAGTACTTGTGACGTATAAGTGCAGTGTGTACTGTTCCCGCTATAATATGTATTTAATAATTCTAATAAGAATTAAAGTAAAGCAATTTCCTCCCCATACCACCCACAAAGAAAAGTGTGCTGTGAAAAATGGGGTGTTGACCACATTGGGGTAAAGTGAGTAACGAATACCCCTAATTCCTTTTGCGGGTTTGGAAATGTTTTGATTGATAATGCCGACTGATTGTTTTACTAATGTATAAACTGCTATGTAGTATTTAAATGAAGTAGTCTGGCAAGTGACATACAGTTTCCATTTTGACTTATATATATATATATATATATATATAACTAATTGTTTACAATGAAATTTAAAGACCACATTTTTAAGCTTTCTGCTATTTGTTTTTCATAAACATAATTTAATAAAGATAATAGCTAGATGTTAAATTTTTCAGTATTTCTTTGTTTTTTTATAAATTTTCTAGTATTTTCCTGCTCTTGTGAAAAATACAAAAAAAGTTGGCAAAAGAATTCGTCCAACTCAAAGTGGAGTATTTAAAATATGACGCCACCATCGGTGCTCCCTCTGAGAGCACAGGTCGTTATGTGTCCTCAACACCTGAATTAGGGCCAGTGCTACGAACACTCCCGCACGTGCAATGTAGTGTAAGGGGAAGTAGTGCCTCGAACGGCGTGACGTAAGTCACGGCCGGCTGTGTATACGAAGCGTCCAGCTGGGTGTGGCAATGCGCAAAAGGGGATTCAGTGCATATGCAATTTAAATTACAAACATTAACTAAAACTTTCAATATGTCAAATATTCCTTAATAATTAATTAATGTAAATGTAAACGCTTTTGGTTTACAAAACTGGCCGGCATCATCTTCCCGCACTCCGTAACTTCCCGTGGATTTTCTTCCCTCCCTGGCCGGATTGCCAGGGAGAGTAGTCAGTAGCCTTCCAGCACTCACAGGGACCGCACGAGTCGACGCACACACAACACGTGAGTGCGGCATGCGGGAGGATCCGGTCCAGGTCAAGAGGGAGGGCAGAGTCACGTCGGCATGCCGTTGCCACGCCGTGGGATGCCACCGTCAGGAAGACCAGGTGGCCTACTGCCACCAGTGCGGCACCACGAGACACCGCACGTGCACGGAGGCACGCGAATTCCTGAACTTCCGCGATGGCCTGTTCATGTGCACAGCCTGTGAGGACCAGGTGAACGTGCCCGTACCTGTGACTGTAGTGAGTGAGATTCGGCGGAACGTCAGGTTCAAGCGGCCGGAATTCTCCGAGCACACGGACGAGGACCCAGAAAAGTTTACACGGGCGTGCCAGGACCGCCTGGCCAGACATGGCATCCCGAAGGAAGAATGGATGGAGCGCGTCACCGAGCAGCTCAGGGGACCCACGATGGACTGGTGGACCATGACCGGCGAGTATGACATGGAGTGGGAAGACTTTGCGCCACACCTGGAAGCCCGGTTAAACGCCGCCCGCGCACACACCCAGTGCCAGCACGCATTATTCTGTGAGCCTCAACGAGCAGAGGAGGACGTAGAGACATTCATCAGGTCCAAAGTGCGACTAGACCGGCATCTGGACGCAGGCGGAAAGACCAATGCGGTGCTGGACATAGCAGTGGAACTGATGAAGAGGGAGCTACGCCCGCACCTGAGGGGAGCTGTTGACAGGGAGCTCGAGGACTTCGTGCAGCTGGCGAAGGAGATCGAGAGGGACCTGCATCTGTCACCGCGCCCGCGGAACACCGCGGCCCGCCGACGGGGGACATCCCCGCCACACGCGGCGGCCCCAGAGGATGCTTGGGCAGTGGTGCCCTACGTGAACCCCCCTCCCCCTCCCGGCAACACCCATCGAGGGGAGGGGGGTGAGACGAGGGAGAGGGAAACCTGCCGCACACCCGGCCAACACCGCCAACTAGCAGCCCGTGCGTCCAACCCGCGCGTGGATGGACAGCAGGTCCGGCCCCTATGGTGCCGATACTGCCAGGAAGAGGCGTACCATTGGCATGAGGTGAGTCCCACCCGGGCCGTGCTGTGGCAGGACCATCGGCCAGGCGTGATGCCATCGGGAAACGCCAACTAGGGAGCAGGATACCGGCGGGCTACTTCTCCTGGATTACGGCCCTCGCACCACCCACAAGGCCAGCCCGCACAGCACCACCTGTCAGACCAGGCGGTGGTGCCACGCACCACCTGTCAGTGCCCAGTACCGGGTCGTCGGCGTGCGACGCCGCGTCACTGGCACCCCGACGTTCCCAGCACCACCTGCGGGGACTGACTGCGTACCATCGCCGCGGCTGGGGCGAGCTGGGTACGACGCGGGAATGCTGATGTGGGTGCCAGTCCTGCTCAATGGTCAACCCGTCCACGCCCTGGTGGACACCGCGGCGAGCAACACGTACGTCACGGCCCACCTGGTGCCCGAGGCGGACCTGGAGCAGAGGGAGGAAGGTGTCCAGTTAGCCACCTGGCGAGCTCGCGCGCTCACGACAGGGTGCGCCCAGGTAAGGATCGCCGTCAGGGACATGTGTAGTCAGACAACAGGCCTGGTGGTGCGGGATCTGAGGGACGACCTGATCCTGGGGCTGCTGTGGCTCGTCCAGGAGGACGCTGCCATTGACGTAAATGAGGGCAGGATACATGTCGGGCATCAGGGATGGAGGACACTCTACAGCATCAATCAGAAGGGAGCGCCCCCACTGACCCCTACCATCACCCTAGCAGACTTACGTAACGAGGTGCCCCCAGAGTTCACGAGCCTGTTCAATAAGGTGCTGGCCCAGCAATCGCAGGTGTTCGCTGCTGCGTACATGCTGCGCCGCACCACGGTGACTCAACACACCATCCCGACATGACCCCATGAGCCCAGCTTCGTCAAGCCCTGCGGCTTTGGACCAAGGGAGCGAGTGGCGATACAGGCACAGATTGCGGAGATGCTGCGGGACGGGGTAATTGAGATGAGTGAGACGCCCTACAATTGCCTGGTGGCGATGGCTAAGAAAAAGGACGGTTCACTCCGGTTCTGGTAAATTTCAAACCCATCAACGCAGTCACCATCCCCGCACCACCACCAATCATCAACATCACAGATGCCCTAGCCGGGTTGGGGGAGGCCGGCATATTCAGGTCGCTGGACCTCAAATCGGGGTACTGGCAGGTACCCGTCTGCCCCGAGGACCAGCCAAAGACGGCCTTCGCCGCTCCCGACGGCCGCAGGTTTAAGTTCTGCGCCATGCCGTTCGGGTTGATGGACGCCCCCACGACCTTCCAAGCCATTATGGTGCGCGTCCTGGACGGGTTCGTGGGCAAGTTTTCCGCGGCTTACCTGGACGATGTCATCATCTGGTCGCGTACGTTGGAGGAGCATGCGCACCACCTTGCCATGGTCCTCGAACAGCTGGCCTGCCATGGCCTGACCTGCGCACCCCACAAGTGCCATGTCGGCATGGTGTTGTTAGCCTACCTGGGGCACATGGTGAGCATGGACGGGTGCCGCCCCCTGCCAGCCCAGCTCGACCTTATTGAGGCCAAACCTCCCCCACGTACCCGTAAGCAGCTACAGCAGTTGGTTGGGCTGCTCAATTGGCTCCGGAGCTTCATCCCCGTCGTCACTTCCCCCATGACCAACCTTCTGTCACCGAAGTTCAGGTTCCGGTGGACCCCTGTGGCCGACCACGCCCTAAACACCGTCAAGCGCCGGTTCCGGGAGTACCACACCCTTGCTCGCCTGCAACCCGCAGAGCACATCTATCTCCAGACCGACGCCAGCCAGGAGGGCATGGGTGTGCGGTCTTGTACCAACTGGGTCCCGACAGGGAGTGGCGCGTCATAGAGTATGCCAGTGCCAAGTTTGGGCCGGCGGCGCGCCACTGCCACGTAAACGAGCAGGAGTGCCTGGTGTTCGTGTGGGCCGTAGGGCGTTACCGGCACCTCCTTGAGGGCAGACCATTCACCCTCAGGACAGACAGCCAATGTCTAAAGTGGCCTCTACATCTAGGAGGGCAAGACGACTGTCGTCAATACATTGGCTGTTCTGAATGTTCCTGTTATGAGCAAGAACACATACCTAAAGGTATAAATCGAAAAGGTACATACATTTATAATTTTGTAACAAGATTTCGGAATAATTTCAACAATGTATTTTTTCACAACATTTATTTATTTTTGCTATAAGTGTGGAAAGAGCATCTTGAGAAAGTATTAATGATGCTAGAAAACAAGAGGATCATTTGGCTGTACAGAATGGAGACTGACGAAGATGGCATACCATTCTCAACAGTCACTGTTGATAGAGGCTGGAGTAAACTTTGTTGGGAGTTGTGCGACTCGTACGGTATATTTCCTTCCAATTATATTTTTAATGTATAGTATACATATGTAGGAAGATTTCTATATACCAGCTATATCGGTGCCGATGGCCAAAGAGTGTAAAATAAATTGTTGTTTGTGAAAAATACCCTGAAAACTACACTCAAATATGGTATAGGACAATATGGGAAAGTCTGATCGTTTTCAATGGATGGCGTGCGAGACACGCTACTGCAGCGCCTCTAGCGGCATGAACTGAAGAATGCCCGCGAAATTCAAATTTACATTTGGCAGCATGCACTGTCTAGGTAGGGTTTTGGTCTTTTAGATTTGAAACTCGAGGTATTATCGATGGTAATATAATGCTCAATTACGTACATTACTATGAGAGTTGTAATTAAGTACGTCAGGTGAAAACATTACTGCTTGAAACTGTTAAATGCAGATAAGAAATCAGAAACGAAAGTTTTCCATTTCCGGAGGTCTCGTCCCAAACCGCTCAACATACGAAGGTTGGGGAGGGTTCATATTATAGTGGGGACCATGCGTGAAGTCGGGGGGGGGGCAGCATCCCCCTTCCCCCCTTTTCACCCCAATTTTTGTTTTTCAGGAGGCTCCTACGCGAAGGCAATGAATCGTGGAGAGGTGGGAGTTAGTGCATTACATAGGGGGTAACATGCTCCAAGTATGGTTGGGGTTTTGTCACCCCCCTCCCCCCATTTGCCCCCTCCACCCTCCAAATATTTATATTCTGAAAGCTCCTAAGCCAAGGCAATGTATTGTGGAAAGGTGGGAGTTGGTGTGTGTTGTAGGGGTCACATGCTCCAAGTGTGGTATAAGGTGCATCCTAGCTGCTCCATTTTCTCCCCACCATCCTCCAAAGTTTTGGAATTTTTGAGGGTCCTGCTACAATACGGCTGGCATTGGGACAGTGGGAGGTTTAGCATGTCGCATAACTTAAGTAGGCCCCACAAATTTTTTTTTTTAAACATTGCATGTCGGTTACGAACCAGCCTGCGGTTTCAATTGACCTTGATCATTACAAAAGGGCAATTTTGCAACTGTAATCCAGGCCACACGAAATGTTAATGATTATTTCCTTTTTCTGTCTGTATAAACAGGTACATTACTTAAATAAATCATTATTATGGAGCCACATAACCACGTCAAATACAAGGAAACTCCAGTCAATACATAACCGAAGTGTAAAAAGAATTTATATTTTAACTCATTCCTGGGGAATGTGATTACTATGCCGTCGTCCGGGGTCTCGGGCTCGAGTCCCGGTGTGGCTCCTAGTGGGAAAAGGCGGTTCTTGATCTGTGTTGTCCGGGTGGGCGCCAGACTAGCTCGTTTCTAGTCGTGAATTTGGGGTCGTGGATGTATGTGCCCCTGCGTGGCCCACTAGGGCCGGCGGCGGTGTTGCGTGAGATGATTTTAAATAAGAGACGTGGAGTTGAGGTGGTGGTGTCGTACCTTTTATTCAGAGGAGCGAGCCGTACACGATACAACACTCTACAGAGGTCCCCGGGGGGTTTTTACTTGTTATTCCGTGGTGCCTTATTGTTTGTGTTCCGCGTTACGTGGCCTCGGATGCTGTTATGTCTCAGTCGTCTCACTGGGTACGTAGGTAACGTAATTTCGTAACACAAAGGCGGGACACAAAATACACTGAATTAAGGGGGCGCGTACAGGTTACGTGGCACTCGTTACTCGGGTAACGTAAGTTAGCAATACAAAATACGGGATACAAAAATACACTGAATTAAGGTGGTGCGCACAATTTACGTGGCACTCGTTATTCGGGTAACGTACGTTAGCAATACAAAACACGGGATACAAAAATACACTGGATTAAGGGGGCGCGCACAAGTTACGTGGCACTCGTTACTCGGGTAACGTAAGTTAGCAGTACAAAATACGGGATACAAAATACACTGAATTAAGGGGCGGGCGATTGGAGACGGCCAATCCCGTATGCAAATGTCTCGGCGCGGGTGTTGTGCCCACTGTGGTGAAACACGCACCGCAATTAAGTTTGTCCAAGTTCCCTTGCGGGTTTGTGGTCAGCGCCGTGCGCGTGACCTTAAACAAAGTTCTGTACGTTGCGGGAGACGGCCCGTGCCGTATGCTGAAGAGCAGCCCCGTTGACCAAGTGTGGTGCGGGGTGTCCTTAAGTTGATGCGGCCGGATTAGGTCCGGGACCGAAAAAAGGGACCGGGTACTCACGGAGAGGTTAAGTAATAAAAGGGGTTTGGTTAATTAGTGGCTATAGTTACCAGACGTTACTTTCAATGTAGACAAAGGATGTTGCCTCTCCGTGGGACGTAGGTCCGCCCCGGTCCATGAGCTGCGCTGAACTGCCGAACTGGCATGGCGTCTGAGGGAGGCTCGGCCTCTCTCGCGCCAGGCGTGACCTCATTACGCTAGACTCCAAACGGGCGTGTCTGGAAGAGACTCCACCGTCGCTAAAATCCCAATTCAATGTTCCAGGAGGAATGGGCACGGCTCCCCTCCCGTCCACTCAGGCTTCCGCGGCCCTGTCCC
Organism: Bacillus rossius redtenbacheri; assembly: GCF_032445375.1. Classification (NCBI taxonomy): domain Eukaryota; kingdom Metazoa; phylum Arthropoda; class Insecta; order Phasmatodea; family Bacillidae; genus Bacillus; species Bacillus rossius. The sequence goes on from NC_086336.1 coordinate 66,803,257, forward strand.
CGATCGCCGCTCGGGTCGCCCGACTCGGGCGGGCCACGGCCAGGGGTGTGCTCCGCCAGCGGGAGCGCACACTGGCGGGCGCAGGTCGGGCCCTGGGGTGGTCGTCGGCCAGACGACGTCAACTATATTGTTACGAAATAAGAACTGTTGTTTATCCCCCAAAAAACAACCATTTTGCTAAACTTAAAATACTAAATTAAGAAATAGATGATAAAATTCATAATTAGCTATCAAAGTTGTTTCTTCCAAAATATATTTCATGGCGAATGATTTATGGCACATAGAGATACGACTGCCAAAGTTTTCTTGTGTCCATTACTTAGGTGCTAATTTTTTCTTCATTAATTATTGTGGCCTACAGCTTTCGCCAACAGCCAAAGGGTTCAGTGTGAATCTCAATTTCAAGTCGTTATCAAATATCAGAATATATATGGTACACCCATGCCTTACCCGGGACTCGAACCCAGGACCCCTCGCATCGTAAGCCGGTGTGCATCCGACTACGCTACGGAGGTCGGCACTTAGGTGCTAAAAATGTTAGTAAAATGGCTGTTTTCATAGTGTTAGACAGCAGCTACCTTCCAACACTTTTTTCTAGGTGTGTCCTTTGAACACATATGCAAGTACAATCCTGATCACATGTAAAGGTGACCGACTCACAATCAAAAAGAAAGTTTTCCAAATTTTGACAGTTCTCTTCTGAGAAAGATGTTGACCTTCAGTATTACCTGGCTTCCTGGAAAAAGTGTGTGTGCAATGCTGTTTGCATAGGCAATTCTCAGAAGTAAACTTTCAAAATTGTAACATTACAAGACCCCTGCCCTCCTACCTAAATATTTTTCTTTTAAACTATTTTCATGAATGTAAACATTTCTTAAAAAAAAGTCTCTCTAAGAATATTTTACCGTTTTATGTATTTAAGGGTTGATATGTGCACTTGCTGTATGTTTTAAGAAGGTACTTTGTATTTTAACAGACATTTTTAATAATTACTATTTTTTAAGTAATCATTCACAAATAAGTCGCCGTACTAGATTTTTGCCTGTTTTGGCCTACTTTTTCAAGTTTTTCTCAATAAGTTGAAATTTGTAAAGTAATTTGTATTATGATTGCTGTTACATAATGTTATAAAACAATATATTAGGTGTGGGATGTATTAGAGAGAGGCATAAGAGGCCTGTAAGTGCGAGTGAGAACGAAACAGTGATTCCCTGCCAACAGAGACAAAAGCTGGGATTTCCCACTGGTCGTGGGAACTGAGTGATCATTACTGTCTCATGGTGTGAGAGAGAGAACGAGGATGTTAAGTCCCTGGCTCTGTGTGTAGAAAACTGTTTTCAAGGTGTGTCCTGTATTCTTATTGGCTTGGGATGTGTAGTGTGAATGAAGCGGGTGTGTGATTGGTCAGTGAGGTCATGTGACTGCCCTCCCTGCGTGAAGGACACAGTGTCATGATCTCACCAGTTGTCTGTCGATCGCTGCACCAGGAGGGCGCGTTCGGCGGCTTCTCACGAAATATGTAGTTCTGGATGCGGTTGTTTCGTCTTTCGGACAATAAAACTCTCAAATGAAAAAGGAAGAACATCTTTTTATTTTATTTCAAATAACGAATCGTAAAATACAAACACAACTTACATGAAAAACACTTTAATTACAGGATCAGCCATGCAAGTTGTTAACAAAGTTGAAATTATAGTCACAAAAATTTCACCTGCCTTTAGCTGACTCTGTTTTGTAAAGGAATGTGTTCGTGTAGGAGACAGAATTGGACCTCATCATCAGGACCAAGAACAATAGGCATGGGTGGCACCTCGAGGCTTGACTCGCTGTATAACACAAAAAGCAGTGAACACTGGCAAGCCACAATATGAACGTAAAAAAATTGTCTAAGAGCATGTTAAAAATCTTGGGTAAGTAAACAAATCAAATAACTTACAGAAAGAAAATGATAACTTTGTTTCTATTTTATATATTTTTTCTCTTTCAACTCATTCTTTACAGCAGCACAATTTGTGAATGAAGAAGCTTCCCCACCCTGAATCCACCACTGATTGTTTTAATTAGTGTCTTCTAGTAAAAAGTTTACCACTTGGATGCATGCCATGTTACACAAGCAGCCAGGATTTTGGGTGTTACAATACAATACTGTATGCATGTACCAGCACTAAGAGTTTATATATATATATATATATATATATATATATATATATATATATATATATATATATATATACATATATATACATATACACATACACGCCACTCCCGCTGCCTGTCTTAAGTTTTTAAGTAAATATTAACGTTGGAAAAGATCTCAGGGGTTTTAACGGGGGTTCGGCCTCATGGCTGCAAGCAGGAGCGCGTCACGGTTCGAAACCTACCCGGGCTGTTCAGGCCACCCAGGACGCCTTGTAAATAACTGGTAAACGAATTGACACGACACTGCACTTTATTCAGAACCGATACACTTATTGGTCCAGGTACTGGCCGCATCTGTTGGCTGACCGCTGCGACACGCGTGTCTCTATGTGTAAACGGTACGCGCGACCAGGATAGGTTGCAAAGTGGTATATACGGACTTATACAGTGGCCGATTATCAACGTGAAAGATGCGGCGGATAGTCGTCGAAGCTACTGTGCTGCAACAACTTATGCAGACATTTACTTTAACATGGAGAACGGCACATACAAACGAATGTTCCAAAGTTATTTGCAATCTAACCTGTGGCGAAATATTAAAGTCCCGAAAAGTACATAAACCCGGTAAGCTGGAAACATACATGTTACAGTCACTTTCTAATTAGAAATTACTCGGTTAGATTGCACATTACAAGTTACACATTTACAGACGATGAAAGTTAAGAGGCGTAAGTTAACGAGTAAGAACTCGACACACGTTGCTAAGAGTCTTCGACGATAACAATTGGCTTTGAAGCCGAAACTGCGTAACTCAATTACGCTGTCCTTAATCTCTGGACATGAAATTACGTAATAAATGCAAAGCTCCCTGGTGGGATAAAATTAATTAGTTAACGAGTCGCACGAAATATCGTGCGACTGGGTGGGGTCGGCGCAGAGCTGGTAAAGGATTTTAAGAACTTACTCTATTGCTGAGACTTGGATGTAGCGCGAAAGTTGATGTCTCTGCGTTCGGGGAGCGTCCGACCCCTGCGAGCTCCCGACAGTAACTGAGCGCGAGACCGCCCTGCGGCCTCGCACCTCGACACGTGCAGCGCGGGAAAACAGCTCCGACCAGTTTTGGACTTAAATGACATATTTCACAATATATGATTATAAAACAATTGGACATAATTTACCTTGAATTAATTATCTTTTAATTGTTATTAATTAAGTTGTTTTTGATTTAAAAGAAT